>NW_009259598.1:824075-837133 GCF_000687185.1 Egretta garzetta
CGGCCCGGACTGGTGTGGAGCCCTAATGGTGTTTGTAAGGGGGTTACAGCCCTGGCGGGGGGCTAGGGGTCCTTAAGCAAGTCGTGCTTCTGTAAGGTAAAATCCCCCAGTCTGTAATTGGGTCGTAAAATGCAAACTAACGAGCCCAGCCCAGTTAAACCTGGGGGAGGGACTGGAGGGAGAGCTTCAGTGAATTAGTGCTGCCTGAGAAGTGATGGTGGTAAAACCAAACAGCAAAAGTATCTGCTCTCTCCTCCCCCAGGCCACCAGTGGCAGCACGAAAAAGCCCCTTGTAGGTTAACACTTGACTGCAGGAAACCTGGAAGCAATTACATAGAATCATAGAATTGCTTTGGTTGGAAAAGACCTTTAAGATCATCAAGTCCACATGTGACACGAGGTGCTGTTGTTAGATCTGCTGAGATGAGATAAGGTATTGCTGCTTTTTAATTCTCCCTCCGTGCAGCAAAACAAAACTGGAGCACATTTAATGGAGGGGGGGGTGGAAAAAAAAGCAATAAAACAGAATTTGGATACACACCAAGAAATGTATTTATGTAAGTAGGCCATAATGTTTGCATGGAGTGTAAATGAAATGGTAAGTAAAATAACAATCTTATCTATGTACAAGAGACAGACATGCATTAGGTAAGAACTGTAAATATGTTTCTTAATCTAGCCAGTAGTCTGCGAATTCGTGTCATAGTCTACCAAGCCTGGGTATTTTAGCCGCCTACTGTGAGTGTTTTGGGACTGGAATGGAGATATTTTGCAGTGAATTGTTGTAAACATAATTGCCTTCTAAGTCACCCTTTTGTTGTTTTATTTTAATAGTCAAGCCTTTCAAAGCTAAACAAAAAACACCGCCTTTTCTTTACCATCAGAGTAGGAGATTGGCAGTGATATCTCCTGGCTCTCGTTTCAGTCTTGCTGTGTAGCCTTGGATCGAGTCACTTAATGTTTTCTTTTTTCAGTGCATCCATTGGGTAATCTGAAGTACAGAGCTTCAAGATGTCACGTCTGTTTGTTTTTTTATATGTTCTTCACTGGTTCATGGCAGCTCAGTAGGAGTAAAACTTGCCTGGTTTTCTTGAAAGATTGGGTGCTAAATTGGTGTTTAACCAGTACTTCCGATGCTTCATAAAAATGTATTTTAAACAATCAGTCTTTTTTTCCTTGCTATTGTAAAGGACGGAATTCGTGTTCTGTTTTTGTCCTTCTGCCCCCTTCTTCATACCTCCATCTAGTGACAACCTGAGTGTCTTCCTTTTTCCACAGATGTCATCTGGGTGATCCTCAGCGTGGAAGTTGGAGGACTTCTAGGTGTAACACAGCAGCTGTCATCCTTTGAAACGGAGTTCAACACGCAACCGCATCGCAAGGTAGAAGGAAACTTTAACCCATTCGCCTCTCCGCAGAAGAACAGGCAACCAGATGAAAACAACCTAAAAGACCCTGGGGGTTCCGAGCTAGGCACAATCAGCAAAAACACATGGGGGCCTGCTCCTGACCAAATCGAACAAGATCAGAATGGACTGTCACAAAACTCTGTAAATCTCTCCCCCAGCAGTCACTCGAACAACTTGTCGGTAGTGACATACAGTAAGGTAGGTGCCCTGGGAGAACAGGAGAATGGGTAGGTGATGAGACTGTGATGTATGTAATAGTTCTTCGTTACAAACTGCAAAGCCCTTCCCTTCTGCTTCTGCCAGACCTGCTAAGGAAGGTTTTGAATTTGACTGTCTGACTCTGCCAACTCCTCATGTTATATTAAAATATTTTTGCCTCTGATAGACTCTACCAGATCCACCTTTTTGTTTTTGCTTCAAGTCCTTCTTTAAAATTTATATAATCTTGTCTGGGTGCTGTAACTATTAGTGGCTGGAGCCTGCTCCGGTTGCGTGTGCAAATAAGTCAAAATATCTCTCTAGATGTGCTCCTGAGTTCTACATAATTTTGAAAAGAGAAAAAATAACCACACCCCAAAACCTAAGATTAACCAGATAACTTCTTTTTAGCTGGTGTGGGGAGACTACAGAGCTCAACATTTTGATCCCAGAAGCTGTCAGGAACAGTCAATCAAAGGACTATTCCTGTCTGTGTCCTTGTCTTGTTTATAATTGTAGGTGACTTTTAAATTATCTTTACTTTTAAATCTCTCTCAAAAGCTTGCTTGGTGGATGCTATATGAGTCTGAGTGATATTTTGACTGTTTTTATTTGCTTGTGTGTGAAAAATGAATTGCAGGATTATTTACAATTCAGAATCCACCTGTTAATGCAGCCAGTATGTGTAGGTGTGTACTGTCGTATGTCAAACTAGTTTGATTTTTAAAATCCTTTAAAAATGCTTTACTGTACTTTAAGCAGGCTGTGTAGGACAATAACACTTGGTTGCTGAATGACTTAATAAAGCCCTAATGTTAGTTCACCTACAGCACTTTAGTTCCTAACTGGATGAACTGCCTGTCCTCTACCAGTGAATCATATTTTAGTGACCTACTTTGCACCAGGGCTATGCATATTTTTTTTATTTTTTTTTACTGATGGCATGCGTGGGATTAACTGTTTGACAGACTCCCAATCACCCTTTTTGTGTTTTGCACCCCAAGCATAAATTGCTGTAAGCTGTATTGGCTCCTGCTTCAAGATTCTCGCTCACTAAAAGTGAAATGGATGGCTTAGGAAACGATTAAAAAATAAAGCCTTTCACCTATCAGCTCAAATATAACCTGAATTAGCAGTGACTGAAAGTCGCTGCCTTTTAGTGGTTGCTTGGTGGATAGCGGTGTTCCCTGAAGAGACAGGCTGTTGTCTGGCTGCAGAGGCCGTCTGTACGCTGCTGTAGCTCCTCTGCACAAACTTTATCTCAGGTGCTTCAGGTGGGGAGCACCGCTCTGCAGCTGTCTGTTGTACGGATCCCAGCAAAGATTGCTAACAGCTCTGTGTATCAGTTGATGAAAAATAAAAATCAGTGACTAAATACAGCTTTGGTGAGATAGTGGACTTACCTAAGCCTTTCATAGCTAAAATACTAGGTTTAATTTAGGTGGGAAAACTCGGTTCCACTTTTGGTGGTCAGCTTTATGCTGGAGGTGGCTTTTTTTTTTTTTCCCCCTTGCGTATATTCCGAGCGCAGATCTTGGCAATTGCTTCGTAGCTGATTTGCACTTGCAGGTGGATAGATGTGGAATTGCTAATATATGCACTTCTGAGAAAGTTCCCATGTAGAAATTCCGGGTGCGGGGTTTCGGCAGTAACGTGGCCTTCAGTTTTACATTAGGTCTCTCCCTGGGGTATGTATCCTTACCCTTCCTAGGGAGGGGTGAGTGGTGTGGGCGCCAGCAGGTGGAGTGAACCAACAGACTCTCTCGGCTGAGGAGTAGATGCTTTGTCTTTTCTGAGAATGTAGGTGGAAGAAACAGATACCTATTTGAGGTGCAGAGGCCACAGCAAAGGTCAGCTATACTGTGGAAAAGAAAAGCCAAGAAGGAGAGTGAAGCACTAGCAGAGGATTTAAGTAAATTTAAGTAAGATGGTTTAGCTAGTAACCCAAAGTTTATAAGTACTCTTACCAGATGTGAGCCATTGTAATCTAACCTCAGATGTAGGGTAGCTGGCCTTTCTCCCTTTTTTGTTGTTGTTTTGTTTTAGGTTTTTTTTGTTTGTTTTTGTATTTACAGAATATTCTTGGGTGGATTTGAGGTGGATTGTCTGAGATAAAAGCAGAAATTTTGTTTCTTACTTGCTTCAGAAGGGATAACTTCCTTTTTGGAGATGGGGTGGGGTATGTGAAAGTTCATTGTTTTTTTGTTGGGTTTTTTTTTGATTGGTGAGGGTTTTTTTTGTCTCTACTACAGTGTTTCTATTTGTGTTTTTTGTTGGGTTTTTTTTTGATTTTTTTTTTTTGGTGAGGTTTTTTTTTTGTCTCTACTACAGTGTTTCTATTTGTGACATAATAAAACAAGTTAGCTTTTCCTTTGGAGGCCGTTATTAAGGTAGGTCTGAAGATGAAAGTTCTGTTCCAGCCTTGCCCTTCTGGTCCAGGGCAGGAGGCGTTCTGCCACAGACTTAACATTCATATTGGTACAATACTGTTTCTGCAGTGAACGAGTTTGAGCAGGTTTGACATCCTAGGTACTTGGTCTCGTTTAAAATCGCCAGGTGAAGGTGCTGACCTTCCCTGGTTTAGGTCTAGCACTATTGCATGCCGCCTTCCTGCAATCTGGAAAAGAAGGTTTGTTTTTTTTTTTTCTTAAAAGGGGTAATGTGTAATCCCCAGCTGGGGATACTGCTTAAGCAGAAAAGGGCTTATTGGAGGTGATGTCAGAAGTATTAAACCACCTGATCAGCAGATGGTGTTCCAGTACCTGCTAGGAAAAGCTGTGTCGGGCCCATCTTCCCCACTTCCCTGGGGACTTGACCTGTACTCTGCTGCTTGAGAGGGGGAAAGAGAACTGCTACAGTTGGAGCTGTTGTCTTCTGATTGAATATTGATGTGAAAGGCTTTATTTCAAGTTCTAGGAGCAGACAAAAGACTACTGTGGGTTGGTTACACAGTTGCACGTTAGGATTCCTGGATTTTATTTATCTTGGGCAGGACCTCTAATATTTTTTGTCTGCTTTCATGTGCCTGGAGAATGGAGTGAATCCCCAGTTGTGTTTGACACACTATTTGGTGAGATATAGCAAAGGGGGTGGGTAAGGTCTAGTTAAGGTGTTCAGAAGGGCTGATGTCCCATATTTACAAGTCATATAAGCCCTTAAATATTTCTCAGATCACTGGAGGCTTCCTCTCTGTCAAGAGATTGTGGAGAACCCCTGTCATGCAGTTGCATGATACTGTGAAATCTTGGAGATAGAACTAGCAGTTTCTGGCATCTGCAGCTGTAAAACATACTAGAAATTGCCAGACCTTGTCTGAATTACTTCTCCCTCTGGTACAACTGAGCAGGTGTGACTTGTCCTCTAAAATTCCCCATTGGAGTCAGGATCTCAGTGACACTGATGTGCCATCTGCTGCTGGATTAGACAAGTATATCAGTGTTCCACATGTGGAAACATTAAAAATGCTTTCATACAGCAGTGTAGAGTACATGGTTTGGGTGCTCTGCTCAGTGAAACAAACTTTCCTAGGAAAAAAAAAACCAAAAACCAAACAAACAAAGCAAGATGCTGAATTCCCTATGAACAGATAAGATGAAACCTGTGATATGGTTGAAACAAACTGATTGACCTGCTGTAGCAGATGCCTTCCCTGGATGCACCCTGCTCACCTTATCAAATAAACTGCTGGAAGGTTGTAGATCAGGGTCTGTGTTCAGGGCATTGCTTTAAGCATGTTGTCGTTATATCTATTCCCAGTGCAGTTTTTGCATGTTCTTAGAATTAAAGATGTGCTTAAGTGCAGGATAGGATGCTTATCTCAGGATAGGGATGAGCTGTATTAGAGTCCAGATATACCCATGCATGGGTATTTTATTCTCCTCTCTGGCAATCGCTTTCTCTCTGTATTCTCGGGAGAGATGAGGCTAATATAGCTTCCTTCTATTTACTCGCTCCTGTCTCATAGCAACACCGTCGAGGTCACTGCTGCTCTCTTGTGACAGTCTTTTACATTAAAAGCACAAGATGCAGTCTTACAGTGCCTGGGGAGTTAGAGTTAAATTTCTTAACTAAGGAAAGAAACGTACAGGTTTAAATGTCTAAAAAGTTCTGAAGTGGATAGCCATATACTGACATTAGATTGTACTTGTCACCTATATATAAAAATATATATATATCTAAATCTGTTGCCCATATGAATTGCTGCTTTCTGTGTCACGCAGAAAACTGCATGTAGAAGTTCTGATTCTGCAAAGATTTGCCCGTACGGAACAATTTGCATAGTCACCACCATAGCAAAGGGCGTTCTACAGCTTGTCTGGTATTAATCTGTACTGTTCGTTATTCATGCTACTCTTAAAAGCCCAACGAAACATAAGTATATTTGGAGTTTGCAAAATTAAAACCTTGACACCTTTTTTCTTGCTGTATTTATGCTCCCCATCTTCATTCTGCGTGGAGCTGAACTCTGGTCCGTGCTACTTGACAGCTTTCTAGATGTAAGGGGAAACCAAACCTCTGTCTGTCCTTAGAGCCTTTAACTGGCTTCCCCTCTCTGAGTTTAAAAGTTGCTGCTGCTTCTAGATGCCTGCTTCTTCCAAACCAGGGCCCTCCGATTTGCATATTTTTAGAGTATCTCTGTAAACTTAAGACAAATTTTTTCACTGGAAACTATTTGAGTATGAAACTATATTTGCGGGTAAGGAGGATGCCCCAGAAATGTTTGCATCCATGTAGGAGAGAGGCTCCTTCCATCCTGGTGTCTGGTCTTCAAACTGGGCCAGTTACCACGTGGGTAAATTAATTTAGAACAAAGTGGGAGAAAGTTGGACTCAAAGCTACCATAGCTACTCTTTGACAGCCACGCTGCTGCATAGCATCTGCAGGCTAAACCGATGTTGCATGAGCTGGTCTGCTTATCTGGTGAAAGACTAATGTGTTTGGATGCTGCATGTTAGCTCATCCATGAAAACCAACAGTCCGTGTGCCTTTGGACTGTGGGAATTGTGAGATAATCTGATTTTAGCTTAACTTTGCTCCACTGCAGGCCAACAGAGTTTCCCTGTTCTTTTATCTCTGCAGACTAAAAGCACGCCATTGATTAAGTTACAAGAGCTAAGTTGTTGCATGGTAACTTAATCATGTACCTGAGCCCTCGTGTACTTCATCAGTTATGTGCATCTAAACCAGCCCTACGAGCGGCTGCTCTGTGAGAAGGTTCTTAACTTCCTGGTGGTCTTAACTGCCACGCCATGTTTGCACAGCATGCATGGAATAAAAAAAAAAAAAGTGCTCAATACTTTGTTCTTCTGTTTGTGTTCAGTTTACGTAAGTTAGTCAAGAGAACTCCGCGTAGTTGGGAGAAGCGCTGACTAGGAGCGGCCCAGGAGGTGACGAGGAAACGGGGAGTTGTAGCGTTGGCTGATACTGCTGTCAGCGTACACTGGGAGACTCCTGTATTGCTTTGCAGCTGTGCATCAGAAACTCCTGTCTCTCCTGAAGTGTACCTTTTATTGATCTTGACTCAGTCACAAAGGTGAAATAAAGATAGCTATTTGAAAGCCTGTGTTGTGATGGTTTATGAAAGATTAACTTAATCTTTTTATTTCTAGCACAGGTGCCTTCATTTAAAGAGCTCAGTATTTACAAAGGCTTTTAATGTTCCAAAATGTCTCCGCTCCCTTCTAGATACAGAAATCAAATGATAATTTATACCAATAATTTTCACGTAGAGTCTTTTCTTGAAAAAACATGGTCCTCCGTTCTCGCATATTTATCTGTATGAATAGCGAGTATGCTTTTGCTAGCAAGTTAGCAATTACTCCTGTGGAAGATATTGGAAGAACTGAAAGTAAATTTGCAAAGCTGCAGCTGAGCTTTTCATAAAGGCAGTGATCTCATCTTGAGAATAGAAGGGAATTCACTAAAAATAGTGTGAATAATTCTTCAGCTGAAATAACTCAAAAAAACTGCAATTGTATGCAGAAGTATTTTTGCATGTTTATGATGTAAAACATTCCACGCAAGGGATAATTATTCTTTAAAATGACATGTAATGGAGTTTGGTATTTGCATTGCAGCAGTAACTGGAGTTTTCAGGTATCAAGGAGCTATCACACGGTGCGTGTTGAATAAATGTAACGAGAAACAATTGCTCTGCAGAGAGCTCGCATCTTGCTGAGGAAGAAGAAGAAGTATTGTCACTTCACAAAAGGGAGTAACAGGTTCTCGCTCAGGGTCTGATGTTAATCCAAGTCTGTGCTCGGTCTTGAAAGAAACAAGTGGGTTTTAATTTTGTAAGTGCTCTCATGTACGCTAATAAATCTCATGGGTAAGTGAAATGCAGAGAAGAGTGGCAGTCCCAAAAGCAGAGATTTGGGGCTTTTTCTTCTCTGTGAAATTCATTGCATCAGGAGAAGCAATGGTCACAGATTCTGGGACTGTTCTTGGAATTGCTTGTGAGCAAAGCTTGTCTAGAGATGTCAGCCTGTTAAGCTCAGTGTAGCAAGTGGTACAAAGCTGCATATCCTTAGTAATCTGATGCTCTGAAGGTGAGCTAAATTCTGGTTTTAATTAACACATGATTAGCATAATTGTGTAGCTTTAAATTAGATGCTACAGAAAACAGTATCGGAAGATCCAGAGGGGTTTCCCTGAAAACAAGGTTAATAGCCTCTTCACAGGGTCTCTCTCTGCATACAAAAAGACTAAATGAACTGTTCTCATGTCTGACTTAAGCTGAGGACTCTGGGCTGTGTACTGATTAACTCTGTTAATTCTTTTATGTCATGGGGTGATGCAGATGTCTTGGCTTACGGCGTGCAGAAATTAAATGAACGAGGTTTTGCCTCTGACACAAACTGTGAAATATATAAGCGGAGCGACGCTGGCTGGGCTGTGTGGTCAGTAGCCCACGGCAGAGGGAGCGGGCAGCTGGGAGCAGTTGGGGTTTAAACTGCTCTCATGGGGCTTGTGAGTGCTTGCCAGGCAGTACCTGCAAACAGAATCTGATGCGCAGGTAACTAAAAGATGAAGCAAATTCTGGCAAATGGGTTTGTACAAGTAATCGGCAACAAATCCTGGTTTTCTTCTGTAGAGCAAAAAGTACAATAGCCTAACCCCTTCGAGGTGAGACTGCGTAGGATCTTACTTATAACACTGTTTTCCTTCTGTGTCCTTTGGGGGGGGGGTTGTGCACCTATTCATAGTATTTTAATGTTGCTCTTCTGCTCTTCCCCCTGTTTCAGTGACTGTATTTTTTGGAAATGTTGAATATCTCGGTCTCTTGCATTTTGGCGGGAGCTTCTCCTTTCTGAGTTGAACTGTTGTGCTGCAATCTGCTGGGTGTTCTCTTTTGAAAAGCTTGCTTTACAAACCAGGAGTGCAGCATGTTCCTAGGGTAGAAGCATGTTTGGTTTCCCATCACTTGCACGTATTTCTGGCTGCAAACGGCAATTTCCAAGTTTGCAGTTTGCAAGTTTCCAGCCTTACGTGCTTCCCATGCAGTTCAGGAGATGTCCTGTTTAACTGTCTGCCAGTCCTCGGAGGAGGATTGCATTTTGAGAGCTGCTGATAGATGCTTCATTTTACCATCATCTCATATTTTGCCACCTGATATATTCTAAAGAATTAACTTTTTCTCAGCAGCTGCAGCAGGATTATAGGCTTCTTATAGCCCTTCCTTTAGAACGTAGATGCACAACAGAGCTCTTGAACTTGGACTTTTGCACCTGGGCTTAAGCTAATGAAGTTGATACTTTCTTTATACGAGTCGCATTAACGACTCATTGCTTCATGGCTCTGCGGCTCTTGCAGCGAAGTTGTCAGAGTTGTAGGAGAACGTGCAGGAAACGGTGTTTCCTTTGAGATTTGCCCTGTTAAAGGCAGAATGGTGAAAACTGAAGTCAGAGCTTTGCTTAAAGACCGAGAATGGCTTTGTGCTAACTGGGCTCTCGGCTCTCTTACTCACCAGCAGGCTGGAAAGAAGTTGGGCTGGGGTAAATAAGCATTTGCGTAATGGTCTTCTAACTTTGACAATGAATTATAATGAGCTTTTCTCCCTCGTTTCACTTCTGACCCGACTGTGTGCCTGGATCTTACCGGAAGATTTTGTGTGTGGTTTGTATCTTCATCATGCTGACGAACTTTAGATCCCTGTGGCTTGAGATCTCTCTTGCCTGCCTGTTGGTTGCTTCCTGATGAAACCCTGGGTAGTAGATTTGAACAATAGAAATGACAGAAAGGAGTTCCTGTTAACCTGAGACCTGTTACTAGACCTGTCTTTTAGGTGTCTTAACTTCAGAATGTAAAGGCAGGAAAATGGATTCCGTAGTAAGCATTTTGGTTTGGTTTTTTTTTATGGTTGATTTTCACTTGAGGAAAATGTATATTGTTATCTCGAGAGAGCAAAAGTGGTGGTTGTGGGAGCGTGGATTTCAAAATCCTGTTGTTTTGGTTTTTTTTCTTTAACAGACTCTCCTACCAGTTACAGCCTCTTACTTAACTGTTTGCTGTAATCTTTAGAATAGGCTTGTGAAACTGCACTTGCTTGGCCTTGCGCGTATTATAGCTTCTATAGGGGATTTTTGCCCTGGTGTAGAAAATAACCAGAAGTTACTTTGGCCCAGTAACGCCTGGCTGTTACCTGGCCTAAAAAGCACCTGAAAGAGGTAAGTAGATAGCATCTGACATCTCTGGGGAAGCCAGCTACAACCACCAAACCCTGCGTTGTAGGGGTGTTTGTAAGGCTGGACAGCAAAGGTCCTATTGGTGGGTAAAGGGTTGCATTTGGTTTAGAAGTACTGGGATGGGATGGTCAGTATCTGTAGGCATACACTGATCGATTTTATTTCTTGCCTGTTGAAATTGATTGTGTCTCCAACTTTCTTTCAGGGTTTCCATGGTCCTTATCCCTTCGGACAGTCTTAAAACACAAAAACACAAAACGGGTATCGACAAGAGGAGAATTTAACAAAGAACTGACTTTGGGGGAAGGGAGGGGGATTCATGTGGCAGACAGACACAACGTGGACCCCCCCTTCTCTGCCTCCGTGTTCTGGATAAAGAAGAAAGAAAAAAAAAAAAAAAAAAAAGCCCAGTAATTTAAGACTAGCTGTTTCCGGAGGAAAATACAAAATCCAAGTATGCATGTGTGAATGCTGGATTTCGGGAGTGTTGTTTAATGCTATGAGGAAGAAAATATACCAACACCATCAAGGTTTTTTTAGAAATCATTCTCACACATAATTAGGTAGCTTAAAAAGAAGTTTAAAAAATGAAAATGAAAAAGCCATCTTTAAAAACAATATTTTGCCTACAGAGCGGTTGTAGTTTGAGCAAATGTTTAATTTCTGTTTGTTTCTTGTTCATATTTTTTTAAATAAGGGACAGCGTGCATTTTTATGGAACTGTCACGTTTTGCTTGCTACCGAATGGGAATTTGCTTAGCATCCTCTGGGGTTTGTGCCGTGAATTCTTTTTGTCAGACATTTTTTAATGACAGGTTGGGTCTGCACCCAGCTCTGCATTTTTAATATCATCTGCTGGTTTTAGTTACCAACTTTTTAATCTTCTTATTTCTAATCTAATTTCTTTTGTTTGGTTTTGTTTTTTTTTTTTTTCCTTTTGGTTTGGGTGTTGCTGTTAGTTGTCCTGCATGTCGTTGGAAACCATGCTGAAGACCAGGTCTCAGTATCTAAGTTGGAGAGAAAAAAAAAAAACAACACTCTGGGACTTCTAGGATAACGTGAAGGGCTTATTTCCCTTCCCCTGGTACATGAATACACCCCCATATTAATAAGAATCAGATTTATTAAAGTTCCAGAGCTGTCCTATGTGGTTAGCATTTTAAAATACCTTTTTGTTAACTCTTGATGTACAGTAGCTGTGCCTAGAGCAGCCAAGCAAGCGTATCAGTCTTGTGCCAAGAGGAAACTCTCTGTAGCTGTCATTCACTTGGTAGTAGTTGCAAAGCTTTACAGAAGTCATGCCCTTTTAATTTCAAATCTTCCATCTTTCTCTTATAGAGTATGTTTGAATTCATTTCTCCTGTGATAAAGTATTAGCTTAGAGGCCAATTTTTTGCGTTTTTGAATGCAGAGCAAGAGTTAGCATCATCAGCTGGATTTCACTCTGTCGCCTTGTATTCATTCGCCTTTATCGTCCTGGCTTGCAGCTTCGTTGAAGCTCTTACCTTCTAAATGGGCTCTCCAGGGCTTGGTATTAGAGGAGGAATCACTTCTCTAATTATTTGGGTTGCTCTGCTGTTCCTCCAATGTGTTTTCCTCCAGTTATGGATTGGGAAGTCCAGTGTGAGGGGAAGGGGAGCATGGCCTCGAGTGCTGCGGTGGGTTTCTGAGTGCTGTGTCACCGCAGACCCCGCTGAAGGGGAGCGAGGCGAGGGGACACAGTCTTGCTCAGAAACGTGAACAAGGCTGGAACAGCCACCTGCCAAAGATACGGTAATACGCAAAGCTCCTACTACCTTCTTCCAAATCTTTCCGGTGAAGACTCTTGTTCTCCTTGTCGGAGCAGAGCGCAGGCTTGCTGCATCGTGCGTGGCTTTACACCGATTGCTCTCTGGTTGCATTTTCATGGTTGGTTTTGAATGGAGCATCCACTTTCATTGCAGGCACCAAGGACTCTCTTTATCTTAGCGCATACAGATGGACCTTGCGGAGGACAGTGCGAGTTCTTCGTATCCAACAGAGGAAGAATTGGGCCTTAGATTATTTCTTTGTGTGTGTTTCAGAGGTTCAGTTGTTAAAGGTCACTGTTACCTGAGGTCTCCCTTCAAAAATCTGTTTGCTGGGAGAAACAAGGATAACATAAGAGATTATCTGCATAGAAGAGGCACGGCAGGATTTGGACTGCTAGCCATTTGCACTTGCCCTTCGGTGAGCGCCTGGGTCTGTCTCGGCAGCTTGCTAGAGCTGGGTGTGTGGGGAGATCCAGAGTGAAGCCGGGGAAGGTGCTGCTGCACTGCTCGGTGCAGCTGTAGTGTTTGGTTCTTGTCCTGTAACATCATTTTGCCTTGGATGAGTTACTTCCTCTTAGCATTCAGCCTAGGGAGTGATTTGCATCGCTGTCGTGTAGCGTGGGCAAGTGGATTCTCTCTTGGCTCCCTTCTTTCTGAGCAGGTGGCTTCTGTGACAAGCTCTGAAGGCACGAACGCGTACCTGGCCATCGCACCTCTTGCAATGCTGCCGCTTCCCTTCTGAAGGAGTCTAAAACACCGGGGGCTGCTGTCTGTCCAAGTGACAAGGTGATTCCTTATCTTCATTAGCTCCTTTTATCAGCTGTGTAGTGGAAGGGGAGAAATAATTAAGATCTGTCTGTTACAGCTGATGCTGCAACCTTTGCCTTGTGTCAGCTGAGGCATCTGGGAGGCCCTGGAACTCGGGTACCCCCACACTGGCTTTCTCCTGCTCCCAGCCACGTATGCTCCTCCTGTGT
>NW_009259598.1:837168-838121 GCF_000687185.1 Egretta garzetta
CCACATTCGTGTTCCTGTGCTCCTCCTAAAACTGAATTTTTCCTTTTTCTTGGGGAGGGAGGGGGGGGAAAATCTTGCATGCACCCCAAGTAGTCGTGTGCTTTCCCGCTCAGAAGGCATGCTTGTTCTGCACAGACTTGAATCCTCTCTCTTGAGTGTTTTTGGTCCGTGGTGTCCTTGTGACGAGGGTCTCTTACTCCAGGGTGTGTAGAAAGGCAGGGCCAGATCCGAGCTGCTGCTGACATCTGCAACCTCTTGCTGCTCACGTCGCTGCTCTTCCCCAGGTGGCTGAGTGTGAGCGCTCCTGTCTGCGGGAATGATCTCTCTGCAAACGATCGCACAGAGCTCTGGATGCTTTGAGGGTTGGGGTTGTAACCCTGGCTGTGAGTGGAAAAATGTTTGAATTAGTGGTTGCTCTACCTCTGGGTTTTTCCTCGAGTAAAAACTGTTTCACTGAGGCCAAAGGTGGTTTTATCTCCTCTGGTTCCTTGGAGCTCAGTGGTGCAGCCAGCCCTCAAATTGCTCTTGCTGCCAGGTTTCCAGCTTTTAAATAGCGGGGGGGGGGGTTGGGATGTATTCGGCAAAACTCTTCCCGGGTGACTTCAGGGCACTGTGATTGTATTGGTTTCCGTAGGGCTGATGCATTCAAACTTGCAGTGTCTTAACATCAGGTACATGAAGCAAATGGCCTGATTTTTCAGAAGTGATGAATGCCAAATGTTTTGGTGAGCCTGAGGTGTGTGTGGCGGCTCGGATAACCCGATCCAGGTGAGTTAAGCACACAGAGCTCAGGCCTGATAGAAGTGGGAGGAAATCCTTACTGGGTGGAGACTGGTGAACCAGTGAAGAGACCATTACACCCCAGTGGGGCTGGTGTTCCTGACTGGGAGAGGGATGGGGCTGGTACCCACTAGTATGGGAGGATGCAGTGGCAGAGAGGCTGCGACTGGCTC
>NW_009259598.1:838157-844676 GCF_000687185.1 Egretta garzetta
AAGAGATCTTCCTTACCCCCCCTGACCCCTCAGAATGGAAAAAAAAGTAACGCAGAACATCTCCAATGGCTCTAAAATGGATCCCTGTGTCAAGCGTGAGCCGCTGAGGGTGTGGAACCATATTGGTATTAATGAGTTGAGCCACAGTAGCCCAGGCACCTGCTCTCAGCTTAGGCAGACCAGAGCAGGATAATCCTAGGACTAACCCAAACCTGGCAATGCCACATGAGGGGATGGGGGGAGCTGGAATCTGCTGCCCACGTCCCAGGAGCGTTGGATTCAGACCCCTCCAAGGCTTGGAAGATGCGGCTCCCCCACCGAGGGGCAAAGCCGTGGGCTCGAGAGCAGCTGGAGTCGGCAGGGTTAGGAAATGCACGCTGTCCCACGTCTGGGTTTCTGTTGTGTGTTTAATTTTTTTTTTCCGTGTGTGAGTGCGTGGGTGGTTCTGCAGCCTGTCTGTCCTTGCTGGGGGAGTGCATGTGTAGAACAGGATGGTGTGTCGCCTCGTGGAGCCTGGGAGAAGTCCTGTGATAGCACATTGGGGGTAAAAATAAAGGAAGCTTTTTCCTTAATGTATAAATGAATATTTGTATGATTAAATTAACACAGAAAAAATGTTCTGTAGCTGTTGAGAGTTGTTTTTTGGGGGTTTTTTTTGAAGCTGCAAAAACTTCTGAATCTGTCATCTTGTAGTTAAATGTACCCAGCTTGCTTCTACCCTCAGGGTGTTTCCAGACACTAAGGCACAGCGTCCTTAAACCCAGATCTAGCCCTGGCTTTACCCCAAATGACTTAAAAAAGAAAAAAAACCAAAACCCACACACAAACAACAACAAAAACTCCAAACCAAAAAACCCCAACCAAACCCCAAAACAGAACAACAACAAAAAAAAAAAACCCAACCCCAAAAATCACAACCAGCCCCCCAAAAGAAAACCCCAACCCACCAACCATACTCAGTGCATGTTGCGTTTATCCAACCTTTCCAGTCCTGGCAGGTGGGTACAGGGATGGCCAAGAGGCCCATACAGATTTTTCTGTGGGAAAGGCAATGGGGCAGGAGCGCTGTGAAGGAGGGGAGGGGGCTCAGCACAGCACCCCTTGCTGGAGGACGCTTCCCACCGGGGCTGCACCATCCCCGCACGTGGTTATACCTGCTCGGTGGTAGATGTCCCTCGTTACAAGGCCAGGTAACCTCTCCACAGTAATGCCCGGTGTCCTGCCTGTCCTCAGCCGGTGCCTGCGAGGGGACGGCTGGGGCTCAGCACCATGCCCTTGCCCCGGCTGGAGGTGAGCACCAGCGTGGCACAGTCCTGCTGCCAGCACCTGCCCGCTGGGATCGGGTCCAAAGCAGGAGGGGAGGTGGCATGGAGAGGTCTGGGTGCGGATGTGAGGAGGAGTGGAAATCTGGTTTTCATGATGATCCTGCGGGGGTCACCAGCACAAAGCAACGCTGCAGCCACAGCCAGGTCCTCACGTGCTCCTTGCGTGGCTTAATTTACGTCCGGGCGCTTTGCTCAGAGCCTTGGTGCAGCTTGCGGTGATGCTTCAGACCTCAAAGAGCAGCAGATCAGACCTGTGGTTTGACGGGCCAGGAGAGGAATTTTGCGTTAAGGAAGTTTGGGTTTGTTTCCTGTTCTTGCTGTCGCTAAGGGGGGTGTCTGGTGCTCCTGTAGATGGGGATGGGGACGAGCGAAGGTCTCTGCTTGGGTGGGCACTTGCATGGTCATCTGGGGCTGATCCTGCTTCCCAGGCGAGGCCGTACCAGGCCGGGCACCCAGCCCAGACGTTTCCCTATATAAACTATATTGTGGAGCAGCTTAGCTGAAGCCGTTCTTCTGCTTACATGTGACTTTGTTCCTAATCCTCGCAGTACATGTGCGCTGGGTTTGCTTTTTAACATTTGAATAAATGCCCGGAGCTTTCATGTGCTCTTTAAGCCTTGCTGAGAACAGACATCCTGCTACCTGTGCCTACAGGTATTTATTTTGTGCCTGGAAGAGAACGCACCCTTTCCTTGAGCTCGTGGTGCTCATGGGTGCCTTTAGGACTGATCTGTTTGGGTAGGTTAGGTTTGGTCCCCTGCTCTCGGCCCAACGTTGCGCTTAGGTTTTTTTTTTTTTGTTTTGTTTTTTTTTTTGCTTGAAAGAATCTGTTTGTTTTTAGGGTTGCAACCTGTCAAAGTTTGCCAGTGCAGGACAATGCCATCACACCTTCTCATACTATCTCCTGAGCAGGCAAATAACTCAAGGGATTGCTGTAATGGAAGTCATCCTACCCCCGTGATCCCTGCGCGGAGGCTGGGTGCGGTGCAGGGTGGCAGGGCAGGAGGCCAAGTCAAACGGCTGCCGCAGTCACCTATGAACTACTTGGGCTTGCTTTTTCTGCTTGCTTATTTTCTTTTTAGGGGAACCAGATCGTTGTCCATTAAAAGTTATAAAAATAATTCTGGTTTTAAGCAGCTTTTTTTTTTTTTTTTTTGGTCCCTGAAGCGATGCTGCGGTAGGCAGGAGGATGTTTGCTGCCGCACGGGTTGTGTGATGAATTATGGTGCGGAAGGCGTGCTCAGCGCACTGGGTAGTGCCCAGGACCAAACAACACCATCCCCTGGGGCTCGCTGCATGCCCCTGCCCCTCTTTGCCAATGCCTGCTTCCCTGGGCAAAGCTCAGGATGTGCTCCCAAGCCTCCACGGCATCACTGCTTATCCTGCAGGCGTGGGCGCTCCAGCCAGCACCCTGCCTGCCCGGAGCAGCAGAGGAGAAAAGGGCAGGGTTTTGTGATTATTTCTTTTATTCCCCCCCTCCTACCTGCTACGTCCATTAAATCACGTGGCACGCAGCCTGCGGTGCCCAGCAAGGTGCTTCGGGAGGGATTTGTGCTCGCTTCACCTCTTCACTCTTGGCTTCTCTTGCAAACCCTTTGGGGATGCGCAGTGAAATATTAACAGGCCAGGTGGGAAAGCCGACCGCGCTGGCGAGGGGGATGCTCCGAGGGAGCCCGTGGGGAAGGATTTACGGGATCTGCGCGTACGTACACGGGGTCAGGAATAACCTTCGGCGTGGGCTTTCTCTGGAAGCTCTCTGTAACCTCTAATCTGTCGTTCACGTGCTCTGCCTGTGCGCGAGTTGGAAAATAACCGGTTAAACAGAAATTATTTAAGGAAATCTAATCTCAAATGTTTCCTACCCCATTCATAAAACAGCTGAGCAGTAAAAGCACCCAGCGGAGGCCGAGCGAGGAAGCAGATGGCGCGCGCAGGTAAGGACCAGCCTTGTTTGCCCCATCGAATGCTGAGCGGCGTGGAGCAGGGCTTGGAGCAGGGCTGGCTTAAGAGCTCTCTGGCTTGTAGTGTTTCCTTATCTTGATTCTGCCTTCCCTGCAGAAGTGACACCTTCACAGTAAGGTAAAAGGCTTAAGTGGGGGGGGGGAAAAGTATGTTTTTCACCTGTTTATGCACAGAGTAAGCGGTGCAGCACCCTGTGAGCTGGCTCGGCTGTGCGGCGAGTTGGTGACGCCATAGAAATCGCAGCTCCGTCTTCTGCCATGGTGTTGGGAAAAGGGTGACACTGGGACCTGGGTGGAGGGGGTCACCCGGAGGGGGTTACCCTCCAGGCAGAGGAAAAGCTCCCTGCTTGGCTTTTCCACTTCACGAGTTTCCCAGAGGCAGCATCCCTGGCTCCTTGTCGGGCAGGGCTGTATGTTTGACCACCTCCTGCCTAAAACCAGCTGCATCACCAGCTTCCATAGGCTCCCATGGGCTGCTGGGGCTCTTCTCCCAGCTGAGGTGTGCTGCCATTCCAGCTGGGGGTGTTTGAACAAGCCTGAGGCTGGAGATAAGACATGGTATTCTCCTTCACCAAGCTGGTGTGGTTTTTTCCAGCAGTCAAGTGCCAGCTCTTCATCTCTGGGGCTGCACTACGTCAGCCCTTCACGGGAATTCATTAAGGATCTCTACAAACAAGGATAAAAACCCTTGCAAAAGCTTTCCTGCTTGCTGGCAGGGCTCAGCCCTGTGCTGGGTTCCTTGGCGCTGCTGAAGGCGCGTGTGCTGTCCTGGGAGGGCTGCGTGCCGGCAGGAACGGGCTGAGTGACGCCCAGGCACCTCCTAAGGCACTGTAAAAGCTCTCCAGAGCCACCGATCTCTCACAGGCAGCTCTTGAAAACACTGTTAAAGCGTCCATAAACTCCAAGCAAACCCCGAATTTGGACGGCCGAGAGGAGAGCAGGTGCGTGGGTGGGGAAGGCCATATAGGATGTCTTGCGGAGCCGTTCGCGCTGGCGGCTGCGGTGTCTCCATAGCGATCTCCCTTTATTGACTTAAAAGCAAGGCTCCTGCTTCCCAGCTGCTGCCCTGGAGCGCGGCCGCCATGGGTCGAGCAGGGTGGGCTGGGGCTGAGCATCGTAGCACTGGCCCAGGCTGCCACGGGGGGCTGCAGAGTCCCCTTCTCTGGAGATGCTCAACCCCCACCTGGATGAAGTCCTGTGTAACATGCTCTAGGAGAACCTGCTTTAGCAGGGGGGTGGGACTGGGTCATCTCCTGAGGTCCCTTCCAACCCTTGCCATTCTGGGATTCTGTGAGCGTGCCTGCGCGCTTTCCCCTCCGCCCCACTAGACGCAGGGCAATGGCGTGGGGCGGTGGCAGCCAGGGATGCTTTTCCCCATGGCCGGTGAAGGACGCCTGGCCAGGAGGTTGGGCTGCTCCGTTCCCAGGTCTGTGCCCAGCGAGGTCAGTGCTCGCTGGGTTTTAAAGGTGAGAGAGGCTGAGGCAGGAGGTCCCGAGTCCCCATCCAGCTCTCCAGCTGCGAGACCAGCCACTGTGCCACAGGACTCATCTAATACCAGAAAGAGAGCTCACGGGTGTCTGGTCTTTGCTCCCCAGCTCTGCGCAGGCGTGCAGCGGGGCTGCAGCTCATCCCCGCTGGCCCCAGCTCTGCTGCTGCCCCTCCCCAAGCAGTTTCCTCATCTGTAAAACCAGAATAAATGCCCTGAGTGGGACGGCTGGCTGGGCTGTGTGTCCTTCTGCTTGTCCTTGGTCACAGCATGTGGCAGGAGCTGGGGAGCATCTCCCCGGCTTTGGGCTGGGTGGGTGGCTGTGTCCTGCAGGCAGGGAGAGCTGCGGGAAGGCACTTGAAGATGTTTTTTATAACCAGGTTTTGCCAGGGAACGGCCTGGCCTGAAGCAGGTGCCAGCAGAGGGAGCTGAGGTTGTTCCTCATCTGCAAAACCCCCCAGAGCTGCTGGACCTGGCTTTTCCAGGTGCTGGGACCTGCTGGTGATGGTGGCTGGGCCAGGCGTGAGCCGATGTCCCCACGCACCTCCGGAGCGGCTGCTGTCCTGCACCCAGCGTGGTGTTGGGAAGGGGAGGGGGATTACACATTTCTGGGTGCATGGGGTGTGTGGTCCACGCTGGTCCCACTGGACAGTGGGGTGGCACTGTGTCACCTGGCACGACACCACCACTGTGGGGCTGGGGCGATGCTGCCGAGCCGGGCAGGAGGGGACAGCACGGGCAGGACCTCCACGGGGCTGAGATGCCCTAAAGGCAGAGGTGCCCTAAAGGCAGAGGTGTCCCATCAGTGGGGATGAGGAAGGTGTCTGAACCCCGGTGGCTCTGTCTTGTGTCCAAAGTTTGGAGGGGGATATACTGCTGGGGAGCAAAGGGGGTCTGGGCAACACAACGTGGAGCTAAACGTTGCTCTGATGGGGAGGCTGGGATGCGGCCAGCCGGGAAGGGGTGAGGAGTTTCCCTTTTGTTGGGACCCTGTGCCTGTTACGGTGCAGTGGGGACAGTAATTCTGCTGGCCAGGACCCTGACGAAGCAGCAGGTCCTGTCCCCTCGTGGTTGCTCCCACCCACCCCTGTGTCTCCTCCACGGTGATGGGGAGTGGGGACTGTGCTCCGCTTGCTGCCTGCCCCACTGCAATGCATGGCTCTGTGGGAGGGAGGGGACACCCAAACCTCAGGCCTGGGGTAAGCCAGACCCTTTTTTAGGAAAGCCATCCCACAGAAGGCGGATTTCAGCCTCTCCTGGGGCTGAGCTGAGGAGCAGCCCAGGCTTGGCAGGGTCTGTGCCCAAGCGAGCAGGCAAGGCTTGCCATCCAGGGGGAAAATACAGCCAGAACCTCACATTCCTCCTTATCTAATCTGCCGCATTTTCCCTCCTCGTTGTTTACCGTGGCTAGGTTTCCTCAATTAATTCTGACAGCTGCAGGCTGGGCTGTGACGTCAACCTGCGGCAGCAAAGCCCAAAACGCCAGGGTGGTGTTGGACAGGACTCCAGGAGGGGACCCTGGGGACAAGCCCCTCGCACTCCACCCGAGCCTGGCGGATGTCGAACCTCTCGTATTAGTAGGTGACAGCAAGGGATTCCCGGTGGACCGACCCTCCCAAGCTCGACAGCAGAGGGTCTCTGCCCTCAGCGAGGCTGCAGGGACGTCCCTCGTGGGGACACTTGAACCTGTCCTGCCTTGGTCCCCAGCGGCCCTGGGTGCTGCTCTAATTGGTGCCCTTAATAGCTG
>NW_009259598.1:844704-848345 GCF_000687185.1 Egretta garzetta
GGGCAATCATGGCCGGCTGCGCCTGCTGCCTTTCTGGCTACCTGGGTGAGCACCCATCTCGTCACCCACTCCAGGGCACCGCAGGCAGCCAACGGTGGAGCGCAGGAGGGCGGCTTGGTTGGCACCGGGCTTGTCCTTGCTCCCTGGCGAAGGCCTCATGCAGCGGCTCCGAGACCTCTCCATGGTGGGCAGCGTAATGAAATCTGTAACGTCGTCATCTTTCCCGACCCCCTCGCTGGCATCCCGAGCTCAGCAGGACTTAGCAGCAGCCCCAAAGCATCTGTGTCTGCTTCCACAGTGGGATGGGGAGAGGAGGACAAGCTCCTCAAACCACAGCTTTGGAGCATCCCAGTTTGTCCATCTTGGAAAGGGAGGGGGTAAGAGGGGCTCAATGCCCTGCATGGCCCCCCCCCCCGAGCCGGGGATCCTCCTGCCGGGACGAGCCGTGCTGCGGCCGTGCAGCCCGGCCGCTGTGCCTTGCCCGCGGGCAGTGCAGGGAGCAGGATGGGAGGAAGCAGGTGACGGTGCCTGAGAAGCAGGTTTGTCAGAATTTTAAAGGGATCTAAATAAATAGCGATAAGGAAACAATTATTTAAAGAGCAAACAAATGGAAACTGCTAAATGTATTTTTTTTTTTTTTGTGGGTGAAGAGTGCAGGGCTGATGCTGCCAAGTTCTGGGAGCGGGTCCCTGCAGGATCTTGTGGCCAGTGCTGGCTGGGGTCACTGGCCAGGCTGGGCTGGAAGAGCTGCCCTGGGGCAGGCAGCAAGGGGAAGCACCGCTTGCTCAGCCTGCAGCCCCAGCCAGCATGGAAATGAGCCTTGCCGTGGCAAAGCTTTGTTTCATCCCACCAGGAAGGTTTTATGGGTCATCTGAAAACACCAGTCCTCAGGTGAGCCCATTTATGACGGGCTCATGGTGTCTCAGCTGAGTGCTGGGCCAGGGAGGACGTGGGACAGGGATGCCCCAGGCTGCATGGAGGGGTTTGCCGCACGGACGCGGCGTTGTCTGCGCTCG
The DNA here is from genome assembly GCF_000687185.1 of Egretta garzetta. Taxonomy (NCBI): domain Eukaryota; kingdom Metazoa; phylum Chordata; class Aves; order Pelecaniformes; family Ardeidae; genus Egretta; species Egretta garzetta. Next base: position 845,721 of record NW_009259598.1, read on the forward strand.
CTGGCTTTGGGTTGCTTGAAGGGAGAGAGAAGCCTTGACTTGCTGCTGACGCCAGGCGATCGCTGCAGAGCAAGGATGTGTTTCTGGTGCTTCCTACACCATGCTCGGGGTCCTGCTTGAGTTTGAGAAGGTGCAGGGCTGGGTTGGAGCTGGAGAGCCATTCCCCCTCCCCAGCCCCATGGCAGGGTGCTGGGGCTGCAGGGTGCCTGCAGGGACCAGGGTGCTGGTGGGGGGAACCCATTCCCCTCGTCTCCCCGGCTGCACCAGCGCTGCCTGCCCCAGAGACACTGTCCCCCCCGTTGCTCTCAGGGCTTTGTTTCAAAGGGCAGCTTATTCCCATCCTTCCCTCCCCAGTGGCTTTTTTCATCAGCTTTTAGTTGGGGATTAGGCACGTGTTGACAGAACAAACATTTTGCTGCCCTCAAAATCCACCGCGGAGGAGAGAAGTGATGTCCTCGCTCTGCCGGTGCCCCGAGCCAGCGCTGGGATGGGGAGAAGCCGGGTTGGGGCTGGCGCAGCCCTTCAAGGGGAAAGCGGAGCCATTTCGGGTCATGTCCCACACCGGGGCTGGAGCCTGGCTCCAGCTCTCTGCTCCCTTGCAGAGCATTAATCGTTTTCTGCTTTAATATCCCGTCCTGTGAAACCAGGGATGCCACCCAGGAATGTTACCCGTCTCTGATGGGGCTTTGGCGTGTGCCGGTGGCCCAGGTCTGTGGAGAGCTCTGTGTCTCCCCTGCCCATCTCCCAGTATCGGCTGCTGTTTCGTGCTCCCCAGGCCAGGCTCCGGGAACCGAGGCTCCTCGTGGTGCTGGGGAGGCTGACGAGTGACGAGGCCGAAGATGCCCATGAACTGCCCCCAAGAGCTTGTGTTTGCCAGGGAAAAGCAAATTCCTCCGAACTTGAAGGCCAGCCCAGTGCCTGGAGGTTTGGCGAAGGCAAGACGTGCTGCTGTGAGTCCCCGTCCCCAAGCACAGGACCTCATTTGGGGTCCTGCCCCCCCTCTTGCACCCCTTTTTGCCTACCCGAGCCCCCAGGTCTTGGCTCCTTGCTGTGCCCCCAGGACAAGGGTGTCAGACCTGGGCGATGCTCACCAGGAACGACACGTTTCCTTCGGAGCTGGGTGACTCACGGCTGAGTCACGGCTCGCTCCAGCGCCGTCTTCGTCCCCAGCCTTCCTCCAGCCCCGCAGGTTTTTCCCTGTCCCTGCCGGGGGACTGGGAGTGCAGTGCCTTCGCCCCGGACCCACGGCTCCACATGATGCTGTGGGACATGGAGCAGCCTCGTCCCTCGGGAGGTCCCTGCCCTCAGGGGGGCACGGGGAAGTGTGTGTGTGTGTGTGTGTCCCCTCCTCTGCACCCCTGGGAGCTGCAAGCCTGGCTCAGAGGGGTTGGGGCTTTCTGATCCCAAGTGCGACGGGAGGGGGGTGGCTCTGGTCCCTGCTGAGCCCCTGCCTTCCCCCCTCCATCCAGTCCCGCCAGCTCTTACTTTGAACTGAGACGGGGCTAAGTATGGGGTTTAGGGTTATTTTTAGGGATTTTCCCCCCCTGGGCCAAAACCTTCAGGCTCTCCTGGGATGGATAGCGCAGGACTGATGGGGAAATCCCAGCCAAGAGCCTCTCCTGCTCTCCAGGGCATTGCGTGCTGCCCTGGCCCTCCTTGACTACCAGACCATTGGAGCTGCTCGTGCTGCCCGCTCCCACCCAGGAGGTGTTTCCCTGCCCCAGCGGCTCCCACGCTCTCCGGGGCTCCCTCTCCGTGGGGCCGTTATGCCCAAGGATCGTTTTGCATGCGGGGAGAAAGAGCAGCGGCAGCAGAAGAATGAATTTGCATTTCTTAATGGCAACCAGTGTGGGAAAGAAAGCCTTGAGGGTTTCGCTGCCACTCGGCCCTGCACGGGTGCTGTGTGAAAAGACAACATCCCGTCTGCTGGCGCGGGGCCCTGCCCGTCTCACCTGGCTGCCTGTGTGTGCCTGGGAACCGCTGCCACCAAACGGCCCCGAGCCCGCTCCACGGGGAGGGGGTGCTGGCCCTGCCACCCCATCACCCCACCGCCCCACTGGGATGAGCGGGCGACGGCGAGGCAACGGGGGTATGGTGCTCGTCTGGGTTATTTTGGGGGGTTTTCGCTCATCCTGGATGGGATTTGGGAGTTGTGTGCTGATGCAGCAGCCGCAGGGCTGGTACATGGGAAGCCCAGACCAGGAGCCATCCCCGCACATGGGTTTCCGCCCCCTCTGCACCCCAAATCTCCAGTGATGGTGCAGGGGGGGGCTGTGACCTTCCCTCACCCTCCCTCTGCCAGGGCTCACCCTGCCACTGAGCTGGGCGCACCCAAGCCACCCTGAGCCCTCGCTTCCTAGCGCCGCCGGGCACCCCGCAGCCATTTCCAGGCTTTTAATCCCGAGAGACAAAAGCAGGAGTTTAAAGCGACTGGAGGAAGAAAAGAGGGAGGACTTTGAGCAGGAAAAAGCAAACACGCCGGTGGATCCCGCTGCTCCCAGCCCGCCTGGGTGCCCTGCGACCTCCCCGCCTGCGTCACCCGGGGTTTGCGTTGGCAGCGCTCAGCCTGGTGTGGGGGAACCATACCCGGGGTGCCCTGGGGGGGCGGCGGGCAGGGGGGAAGGC
>NW_009259598.1:848452-849805 GCF_000687185.1 Egretta garzetta
GGTGGTCCTGGGGGCAGCGGGCAGGGGGGAAGGCAGTGGGGTGGGAAGGGTGCTGGGAGCAGGGCTTTGGGGGGGAGCTGGTGGTCCTGGGGGTGGGAAGCCAGGGTCGCGCTGGCATTGCCCTGGTGCCTTCATCCCCCCTGCCTGTCCTTCCCCAGCCACGCTCCCAGGCACAGCTGGGCTGAAGAAGCGGGGCTGTGGCACCCCAGAGCCAAACCTCAGCACCTCTGCTGTGCTGCAGGGTGCAAAGGAGCCTTTGCGCGGGGCCATGTGAGCACCGACACCTCCATGCCCTGCCAAGGGATGGCTCTGTGACCTCCTGTGCCACCGGTGCAGAGCAGACACCCACCCCTGCACCCCTGGATGGAGCTGGGTCCTCCAACACCCCCTGTTTGCGCCCTCAAGGGCTGCCCCTGACACGCAGGTGACACCATTTGGGTTGTGGTGCCATTAACTCTCCTGCTGCTGCTTTTTTTTTTCCCCCCCTCAGGTCTCCCCGCCGCAGGACAAGAATGCCGGGAGCTGCCTCATCCAGCAGGGACCAAGCACCGGAGCAGCAGCCCCGGCTTTTTTATCAGGGTGGACCCTGCAGGCGGGTGCCAGCAGCAATAACTGCGGCTGTTTGCCTCGAGCACACACGTCTCCCCCGTAAATAGGGTTTATGGCAGCATCTGGGAGATGGGGAAGCCCAGCAAAGGCGGCCGGGGGAGGTAATAAAGAGGAGCGGCCCTGCTTGGCCCTGGGGCTGCTCGGGAAGTGCGTACATTTGATTGGGGTGAGGAGGAATTTAAGGGGATTCAGTTGGTCTCTGCTCTGGAGCAATCTTAGTGGTTTGGGAGCTCTGAGGATGCTCCCTGGTAGATCTGCACAGGGTCACAGCACAAATAGAAAGTGTGGGGACTTCTCCATGCACGCCTGTGAGCTCGTTCTCTCGCACTCTCTGGCCCTTTGGTTAATCCTGGGGTTGCAGCTCTGCTGGAAAGTCCTTTTCCCCTCCCTGGTCCCCTCCAAGGGTAGCAGAAACCTTGGCCGATCCCCAGCTCGGGAGGGGTGCGCTCAGCCCCGCTTTGCAGCAGGGCACTGGGAGCACCCGGTCCCAGTGGGGTCTGAGCTGACACCTCGCTCCCTTTCCCCTTGCAGGGGGGTTTTGGGGAGATCCCAGGGGAGCACGAGTAGCAGCCCCTCACTACAAGGAAGATGTTGTGGTGCTGGAGCGTGTCCAGAGGAGAGCCACAGAGCTGGGGAAGGGGCTGGAGCACAAGGCTTATGAGGAGCGGCTGGGGGTGTTCAGCCTGGAGCAGAGGAGGCTGAGGGGAGCCCTCATCGCTCCCTACAACTGCCTGAGAGGAGGGG
>NW_009259598.1:850040-851837 GCF_000687185.1 Egretta garzetta
AGGGGAATGGTTGGACTTGATGATCTTAAAGGGCTTTTCCAACCAAAGTGATTCTATGATTCTATGATTCTAATGTTGCGCTTCCTGCTGTTTGCTCCGGTTTGGTGGGACAGGGACACTGCAGACGCCCCAGCTGTGGGAACTGTGACCAGAGGATGCTGCTCTGCCCTAGCACCTCTCACCGGAGCATCTCTGAAGCTCCTCTGCAAAACCCAGCCTGCCTGGAGCACCTACCCAGAGAGCAGGAGGTGCAGTTTGCCTGGTGAGCTGTGCAGAAGGAAGGGGACCTCTCTGAGGGTGGGCACTGAGTCGGGACCAGAAAGCAGATGGGAGCTGGGATGGAAAATGTGGCCAGTATTACTACCTTCTGCCAAGCCCGCTGCCCTTTTTGGGGAGAGAGGAGGTGGCAGGCAGTGGGCGGGATGTGTCCGAGACCCGCTGGCTCCCAGGCCCTCTGCCTGCTCCTCACCGCTCTGCTCCTGCCGCCGAGACTCTTTCTAGGATTGCAGGGAGCACTCCAGGCTCTGACCTTCCATACATGTGTTAGCTTGAAAGAACACACGAGCGAGGGCGATAAACCCTCTTGGTGCAGGCCCGGAGGAAAGGAATTGCTGTTAGCAAACAGGCAGTGAAGAGCAATTAAGATTACGGACGGCAGGAGGGGAGTGAACAGCCGCCACTTCCCGCTGGGAACCTTCCTCCTGCACGGTGGCTTCAGCCCTGGGATCTTGGGCTGTCCCTCACCCTCAGCAGGGATCCCCTACCCTCCCGGTTCTTCCTTGATGGCTCCTGGTTAATTTGAAGGCTGGTTTCTGCCTTGGTCTCAGCCCAGAATTGGGAGCATCCCTCTGTGCCCCTGTGGGTACCAGTGGAAGCCCAAAGGATGCCTGGTTCGGTGGCAGGCTGGGGAGCATCCCTCCTCGTCACGCTGCCAGCCTGGAGCCGTGGCGTGCATCTGCAGGCAAAAATACCCGACAGATCTAGGGCTGGCGTGGGCTGAGGTGCTGAGCACTGCAGGATGTGGCTCCCGTGGGTTTGCACCTGCAGAGCAGGACAGAGACGGGGGTGCATTAAAGGCATCAACCGTTTCCAGTCTCCTTGGGTTGCAGAAAAGCCCTGCAGCCTGGGAGCGAGGATTCATCTCCTCTTCGAGCGTCACCTTTGCACAGCCCAGAGGCACAGGGTGCAGGATGAGGCCTCTTGGAGGGACACAAGCTTCTGGGTCTGCTTTGCACGGGGACCACCGCTGCCTCCAACCACTATGCAGGAGCTGAAGCGGAGGAAACCCTGCTGCTGCCGGAGACCAGGAAACACCGCTCGGCTCGGGGACAAATCAGGCTCAATGGTCTCTGTGGTTTTTGCAGTGACATCAAGTGCCTTCAATAGTTTTATTATATATTACACGGCTGCTTATCTATTATTCTTGTGATGGAGCCAGAGATTAGCTGCAGGCAGGTAGGCAGGGAGATTCTTCCAGGCTGATTCATGAGTCGTTTCTCCATCCCTTCCCTCCGGCCGTGTTCCCAAGCATTGAAGTTTCAGCCATGGCAGAAGGCAATGGAATCGGAGCTGATGGGTTGACAGGCAGGACAAGGAAAAAGCATTGAAAACTGCGCACACGGGGCAGAAATGCCAGACTTTATTTCCCCTCTTTTGTTGTTCCTCAGGTGTTGCAACCTCTTCTTTTCCTGGTTTGCATATGCAAGCAGAGCCGTGCCGAGCCGCCGATTGCGAAAGGCGGCGGCGAGAGCACGGCACGGCTGGTGGCACCGGGGGGGTGGCCCCCCCCAAACACCT
>NW_009259598.1:852271-853378 GCF_000687185.1 Egretta garzetta
CGGCACGGCTGGTGACACCGGGGGGCTGCAGCCACCAAACCTGCTTTGGGGAGGAAAGCTGAGCTCTCATTTTGGGGCCTTTTGCCTGGTTTTGCAGCTCTGCGTCGTGCTGCCCAGCTCTCCCTGAGCACAGCAAAGCAAATGTTTTTCCCTTTAATCTCTTCTGCTTATCAAAATCTCTGGTGCTACTGATAAGAGGAGCAGGGAAAGCTTTTTCAGACTGAGATGTGAGTCGGACCACAGGTTCCCAGACAGACTGGGATAACCCAGGTCTAGGATGCTCCGGAGCAGGGACCGGGCACTGCCTGGTGGCACCCTGCTCACACCCGGTGTCCCCGATTGCTCTCTCCTCCGCTTTGCTCCTGGCTCCTTCGGGTGCACAGTTTTGATGTTTGCTCTGGTAACAAGTAGTAATTAAACCTAATAAATGAGGGACTCCTGCGGGTGATGCCACAGCAAGGAGGTGCAAATCCATAACCTGGGCAAACCGTAACCTGCTCGGCAAAGTTTCCCCAAGCCAGCAGCCTGGCTGCGGGGCAGCAGCACGGAGCTGCTGCAGGGAGGTACGGGATGGCCACAGCGATTCCCAGCGTGAACCAGGTGTGTGTGGGCACAGTTTATGCGTGGTTTTCCTCTGTATCTTAAGTTTCCACAGTCAAGATGCCTGCATTTCCATGCTATGATGAGATATCCATGTCTGCAGGGCTACAGCCTCGGCTCCAGGGCTGTGCTGGGATGCTCCTGCCCCCGGTCCCTGTGTGGGGATGCTGGGGTGGGACAGAGGAGCAGGTTTGGGTGCTGTGCACCAGCCCCTGAGCTGGGCAGAGCCCCGGCGCGATGCCCGCTGCTCCTGGCTTCTCGCAGCAGCTCTGGCAGGGACCCGGCATCATGGGTCAAAACCAGGCAAGAGCGAGCCAGGAGAAGCCGAGCCCTGGCAGCCCCACTTGCTGCAGCTGCACGGATCTTTGCAATGGGCTTCGAGGGATGCAGGATCAGGCCGGCTGCTGCAGGGCTGCAGTGCTGGGCTGTGCATGTGGTGCCTTGCCCCAAGCGGGGAGGAGATGCTGGGGGTGGTGCGGGGCGCTTTGCCACGGCTGCCGTGAGCCA
>NW_009259598.1:853418-861454 GCF_000687185.1 Egretta garzetta
GCTTCCCCACACAGCCACTCGTCCCTCAAGTCCTCCCCGGCCCACGTCTCCCTCCACCCGCCGCCACGTCTTACGGGCCCAGCCGTGTTTGCCAAAACAGGGGAGCAAAGCTCCCCCTGAACGGCAGGAGCCCTAATCCGGGGGCAGCATTTTCCCCACCGATAAGATAACATTGAGGCGTTTCAAAAGGGAGGCAGAAACTCCTGGTGCTGGCGATAGCACGGCGAAGCCCTTTGCCAACGCGCCGGGCGGGACAGGGAAGCCGTAACGCAGGGGTCGCCTTCCTATGGGATTTTATTTTCCTCCTGGCAAACAGCGCCAATGGACGGCTTATCGTCTGTGCCGTGCCGCCGCCGCACACCGGCCCTGGGGTCAGGGCGGCTGAGGGATGCTGGCTCCGCTGCGGCACTTCCCGTGGGCTGGGGGTGCAAAGCCCATGTGTGACAGCCCCTTGGCGCGGTGACGTGGGTCTGACCCAGCTTGCACCGTGCTTGCAGCTGGTGGTTTTGTCTGACGTGGGTTTTTAGGGCATGGGGGAGTTTGGTTTCGGCAGCGCTACGTGCGTGGGGGAACCGCCTGAACTGCCTTTGCGTTCTTCACATGTTAAAAAAAAAAAGACAATAAATACCAACTCTGTGTCTGTCTCGGTCAAAACAGCTTTTTCCTGCTTATGCCGGTGGGGACAACCCAGGCCTGGAGTGCTGCACGTTCCGGCCGTGCCCCCGGCGCCCCGTCCTGCCCACAGGCAGCAGCAGCGCGGACCCTGGGGAGGCGACGGTGCCGTATCCCTGGTACGAGGACCAGCAAGAGCTTTTGGTCCTGGCACCTTTGGTGTTGGAGAAATCGCTGGGCGTTTGTGATTTTGGAGCTGGGCTCTGGCGAGAGCGAGAGAACATTGGGACCATAAGCAGGCAAGGCAAGCGGGGATGGTTTGGTTGGCATGAGGGATTCCTGGAGGTATTTAAAAGAAGGATAGGGGAGGTGCTTAGGGACATGGTTTAGTGGTGGGATGGCAGTGTAGGTTAACGGTTGAACTTGATGATCTTAAAGGTCTTTTCCAACCTAGACAATTCTATGATCCTATGATTCCTGTTGTCCCTGATGGGCTCTGAGCATCCTTGCTCGCAGTCTCCATCTCAAGGCCCATGCGGCCACAGCACGGCATGGGTGATGCTCCTGGGGTATTGGTCGGGGGTGCTCCTCACCCCAAAATGGCCCAGCCTGTGCTGGGGGAGCGATGTCGTGCGGCAAGGTCAAGCCAGGGACTCTCACGTATCCAACAGGGCTGTGTGCTGCAGGGACCAGGAGGAGCCTTTGGTCTCGCTCGCCCCCTGCGGCATCCCCATCTCTTGGGTGGGTGTCCCAGGTGAGGGTGGGAAGGGGTTAACAGCACCTGGATTTGCCCCACTCCCCTCCCAGGGCCCTGGCGGGTCTGAGCCGGGTGCCTCCACGCACACCTCAAGGGTTAACCCCGGCTCGGGCTATTCAAACACCTCCAGCTGAGGTAAGCACCCAGCTTGTTTGTTCAGGTAAATAAGGAAGGAATTAGATATAATGGGCAAGGGAGGCATTTGCTGAGCGCCTTACGCTGGCTGCCGGCTTCCCCCTCGCATACCTGGGCACCGCTGGCCGGCTGCATCCCTCGGAGCCGCTCGAGGTGCCCTGTCCTCATCCCTGTCCCCATCCCTGTCCCACTGGTGCCAGCTGAGGGCCGATGCGGCTCAGCCCGGCCACCCTGCCGCAGCGGGGCCAGCATTGAGCCGGGCAGGGTGCTGCTGGCCACCCTCCCTGCTGGTGCCGGGGCACCCCGCTTTGGGCCATGCCCGCCCCGGCCGCTGTGCCGAGCACCACGGGGACGGCTCTTCCCACCCTACGCTGGGACCCATGCGGTTTCTGAGCTGCCTGCGCACCCTCGAGGTAAGCCCCATGCTGCTGCCGTGACCCTCCCCAGCAGCCCAATGCTCCACCAGCACCCTCCAGCACCCACCTTCCCTCCCTCCTGGGGCTCCTACAGCCCTTTTGGCACCGATTCGGGGCGGACGTGGTGCAGTCCCATGTGAGCATCCCATCCCACGGCTCCTTGCACCGCCAGGTACCATTAGGGCTAAACAGGGACAGGTTGTCTCCCGGCACGAGGTCCCTGGCACTTCTCAGGATGGTGTCACCCGAAATCAAATGGGATTTGCCAACTCTGCGTCTTCGCAAACCCCGTCCTGCTCAGGTGAGGAGGGTGGGATGGGAGCCAGGGCTCCTGGGGCCGGCTCCTCCCGAGCCCACCCGGTACCGGGAGGGACACCGAGGGTCCTGCAAGCCCCTGTGCCCGGTGGGAGGCAGGGGACGGTGTGCTTTGGGGTGCTGTGTGACCGACAAGCAGCCGGGGCCCTTTACAGAGCATCCCAGGTGGCTGTCGAGGAGCTGCCAGCTCAGGGGCATCTCTATAAAAGCACATTGAACCCCTTCAACAGACCTGCACTGTCTCAGCGCCGCTCTGCTTTTCTGCTAGGTGTTTTTTTTTGTCAGTGCTAAAGGCACATTGGCTCCAGGTTTGATTTTTATGGTTCTGCTCGGTTAGTGAAACACAAACGCTGCTCGGCTGCCAAATCCCCCACAATACGGGCTTTCTCATGGGCAAGGAGCTCGTGGGGGAGGAAGGTGCTGCTATAAATAGGGGCTCCCTGGCCCTGCATGGGGAACACCAAGCTCTGCTGCTCACCTGGGGGACACCGAGCACCGGGGCTTTGCTCAGGCCACTGGCGGGTTGTGCCCATCCCCCCCCCCCCCCGCCGCTGTTGTTTGCCTCCCTGCGCCGATGGAGAGGGCAGCCTGACCTGGGGCGTGGGGACCCGTGGGGACGCCTGGTCCCCGTGCCAGCACCCATGCAGGTAATGGCAGGAGGAGCCGGGGGGGGCCTTAGTGGTGTTGGAGAAGACTGGAAAGGAGCTGGGGGTCCAGGACCCCCAGGATGGGCTGCATCCCTCCTGTGCATACATCCAACATGAGCCCCTGGGCTTGCCCTGGCCCCAAGCCCACCACTAAGCAGGGTACCAGAGCGAGACCCCCGGGGCTGTCACATCCCCAGCCCCCCCGAGCGCCGTCCCAAGCCCCTGCCCCAGCTGCGGGGTGATTTTGGCCAATCCCTCCTCCCTCCACCCAGAGATAAAAGGGGTGTGTGGCACAGGCAGGCAAGGTTTGGCTGCCAGGAGAGACGTGGCACAGCCTGTGTGGGGAGGCTGGTGGCTGGGTGGGATGAACTGGCAGGACCCCAAATTGTCAGCAGCCCTTGAGCACCCAGGTGTCTGCTGCAGCCCCGGCTCGCGCAGGGACCCCAGGTCCCTTCGCCTGCTTAACCTGGGCCCCATAAAACATCTCCTGGCTGGCAGCCATCCGGCAGAGCCAGCGGGCTCTTTGTGCCCCCGTTGTCCTTGGGGTGTGCATCATGGCGTGCACTGGCCCCTCCTTGGGGACCGAGGTGGAGAGCTGAGCCCAGAGACGTGGCTGGGGCAAGAGGTGCTGAGTCAGACCAGAAAACAGGAAAAACCACCCAGATGACAGCCCCAGATGGGCTTTTGGGCAAAGAGAGGGATTGCTGGGTCCATGGGGTCCCTGTCCTCTCTCACCCCTGGGGTCCTGGCTGGCCATGCCGAGGCATGCGAGGTGGGCGAAGCTGAAAAGATGGGTTAAAGACAAATCCTGCTGCCTGGGGGGCTGTTCCGGGCAGTCTGGGACAGCTCTGGATCCCGCACGTCTCTGGTTCCTTCCCCAGACACTACAACACATCCCTGTCCCCATCCCCATCCTGCAGCCTGGGGGCTGGAGGTGTCCCTGGAGCCTGGCCCACCACCCTGGCTACTCGGGAAGGGCTTTCGGAAGTGCCTGGGGATTTGGGAGACATCCTGGGCGCCGCGGGCAGCACCTCCTCCCACAGCGGGCCAACCTCCGCTGGTCCCACGGGGCTTCCCAAGCCCTGCTCCAGCACAACCTGTTTAACCGTAGATTTAATTTTAATTAACAGACCCATTGTTTGAGGGCGGTGGGTGGGTGGATTTCTTATTTATTTAGTTCCTCTTGCTCCTAAGGGCTGATCCCAGCTCTCCCCATCACTGGTACTGGTGTTGCTAACCTGAGCGATGGTGGGTTGCGTTTGCTAGGAGAGCTCGGTGTGATACAGGAGGTCCTCGTCCCCATCCTCATCGCCTTCGGCTGTGGCATCCGCTGCTTCCCTGGGCTATGGATGGGGCTGAGTCCCTGCAACCCCATGGAGCTGAGACGTGACCCAGCACCACCCAAAACCCCGGGCTTGCTGCTGGCCCAGACGCCCAAGGAGGGAACGTCTGGGTTCATTTTCTCAGCTGCTGTGGGAGCTTTTCGGGGCCGGGCTGCCTACGGTCGCTGCCTTTTCCTCCTTGCCCTGCTCCGTGCTGCCGTGGGGAATGAGCCCTGGTGCCGGCAGCTCAGCCCTTTGCCGTGGTGTCCCCGTGGTGCTGGCAGGAGTGGGGAGCAGGGACATCTTGCACTCCAACCAGCTGGGACAGGGATCCTCTCCCGATCCGTGGGTAGCACCAGGGAGCGATGCAGGGTCAGTCATCGTTTTGGGGCTCAGGGATGGCGGGAGCTCTGCCCCGGTGGTTGGAGGGAAACACCTGGGGGACTTGATGGTTCCATCCCAGTTTGGGGTCTGCTCTGCCGCCGCTCTGCGTGGGAGCCTTGCCTGCCCATGCCAGGGCTGCAGGCAGCAGCGGTGTGTGGGGAGGGCTGGGCAAGGGTGCCAGGGCGGGTTTGGGTGTCCTGCAGGCAGGACCCCGCTCTGCCTGGCACCCCAGGGACGGCACTGCTCTCACTCGGAGCCTCCCCATGGGCTGCTGAGCCCTGGCATCGCATCTTGGCCACAGAGGCAAAACCTTGGGGCCGGGAGGGCTTTTATATCTTGGTGGCTGCTGTTTAAAATGCTGTACGAGCCGATTCCTTTATCGCTTCCCCCCTCGGTGGGATGAGCATGACGCGAAGCCCATGGGACCGGGGCCGCACTCACCACTGGCAGCGTGCACAAGCCGGGAAGTGTTTGCCAGGGCTGATGCAATGACCAGCGCTGCCCCGTTTAGCTCAGGCAGGGAACGTGAAGGTTTTTGGGGTGCCAGGAAGGTCAGAGCTCCCCATGAGAATCTTGCTGCACCTGGGGCTGCTCCTCCGGCTCTCCTTTTCCAAGGAAAAGCAAAAAAGGGAGAGGAGAGGGAAACAGCCGCCCAAAGCAGCTTCTTAGAGCAAACAGGTCCCCACCCAACCCAGCTGCCTGCATGCCAGAGCGGGAGAAAGTCAAACAAAGGCCCCCGCCCTGAGAGTACAGCAGCGTTTGGCGGGCGATTGCTCAGGGGTTCGGGGCTACTTGCCCAAGGGATGGACTCATCCTGGTCCTGATGGGGAGGAGGGGACAGGATGGGGATTAGGATGCGGATGGGGCCATCCATCCCACCGCATGGTCATGGCGGCGAAGCCCGGTGGAGGTGGGATGGGTGGAGGAGGCACCACGACTCCAGAGCATCCCAGAGGCTTTGGGGACAAGACCCCTGTGCCCTCCCCAGAAAGGCCCCGCAGCCGGTGCTGTGCAGCGGGCTAGAGCCGTGCAAGCTGTTACCGCTTTCCTTTTGTGCCGGGAGCAGCGTGAGGCTGGATTTAAGGCTGATCGGCTAAAGCTCTTCTTTTAATCCAGAGCAAATCAAGGAGAGGTTTGGAAGCCGGCACCATCTCTCAGGGAAACTGTTTGGGCGGTGGGGGGCAGCTCGGTGGCATGGGCACCCCTTCTTCCCCCTCCTCCTCGCTGCGGTGCTACCAAATCCTCTCGGGGACATGGGCTCCAGCATCCAAACCTGCACCCCCTCCCCAGGTCCCCGTGGGACCAGGCTGGCGCGAGTGCTGTTTGGGTGGCCACGGTTCCTCCATGTGTTTTTCCAGGTTTTTTGGGGCTTTGCCAAGGGTGCAATGATGGGTAGAGCTTCCTCGAGGTGCAGGTGATGCAGAGCCTTCAAACCCACACTTCTGGGGGCATTAAACTCCCCACAGTGTGCATTAAGCTCATCCCCACCAGTACCGCTGCAGCTCACGGGGCCGTGGCACGTGGCTATTAATGATGTTTAATTAACGCCTCAGGAGCAGAGCCGGGCCCAGCAGCGTGGAGCCGAGCAGCGTTTGGCACAGCAGAGCTGCGGGGATGGTAACATGCCGTCCCGGGTGCTTGGTCGCTAGCGTCCCTCCCACGCCGAGCAGCCGGCTGCTCCGCTCCCCGCGCTCCAGGGATGTGCTTTGCCCGGAGGAACCCCGTGGTTCCATGGAGGAACCCCTTTAGTCTTTTAAACCTTTTTTTCCCCCCCAGATGGGATTTAGAGCAGCCAGGGACCCCCTTTCCCTGGCCACTGTGTCCCATTCCCCTTTGGGGGCTGCCTTGTATCTTTTGGGGGGGGCTTTGGGGTTGGGTCAGGCTTTGCACGCTCCTTTTTTATTGCAGGCTCTGTTGCACAAGCTGCTACTTTTTCTGCTTTTAAATAGCCTGTATGGGGTGGGGTTTTTTTTTCTTCTTGTAAAAAGCAATGCCGGAGGCAGGCAAGGAGCTTGGCGGTGCCCCGGCCGTGCCCGTCACCAGCCTCTCCCCTGGCAGGGGCTCTCTCTTCCCAAAGCCTCAGGATGGCTCTTGGGGAGGTTTCTCCAAGGATGGAGCCGTTCCCTGGTGTTGCCATGGAAATTCAGCAGGCTCATCCTCTCCTCAGCGGCCTCCAGGACTCCCTACGTACCCGAGACAGATGGGGATGGGCTGATTTTGGGTAGTTTTTCTTGCAAGAGAGTAAAAGGAAAGTTCTCATCCAGGGGTTGGCAGCAGCGGCTGAGAGCTGGGCTGGGCTCAGACCCCTGCCCAGGAGAGCCAGGTTTGGGTGCCATCGCTGCTGGGGCATCCTGGGGTGAAAGCAGCAGGAGATGTTTTCCATGCACAGGAACGTGCCTGTGTGGTTTAGGCATCCCGCAGCCCTTGATGCCCACGGGCTGCCCCGCATAGGTGCCTTGGAGCCCCTCCAGCATGGCCCCCTGCCTCCTGCAAGGCTGCCCCAGCTGGGACTGGACTGCTGCCAACCCGGCGTGCAATTCAGGGCGAGACCCTAAAAGCCCACGGTGGTTGGGACCCACTTGCTCCCCGGGCTCCTTCTCCCTGCTGGCTGCTGCAGCTTTGGTCTTCCCAAAATCGGGACAACCCCCCCAGCCCCATGGCTGACCCCAAGCCTGCATTCATCCAGGGGCTCACAGGATGCCGTGGGTCTCTTTGGAGGTTTTTTCCCCTCTAACAGGCTTAGTTCCTCCCTTTGTGCCTGGCCGCTGGGCGGGAAGGCAGGAATTGGTGCCGGGGTGAGCCTCTCCTCTCCTCTCCTCCTCTCCCGGCAGGTTACATTAACAGTGTAGTAGCCATGCAAGCTAAGGTATGCTGCAGCTAATTTCTTTGTTCACTTATAATTCTTTCTTTGCAAGTTTATTCTGACACATGCTCTACTCGGAGGACATCGCCTGGACCACCAAGGGCATGGGGGAACCATCCCAAAGCGGTGCCCAGGGGGGGCGAGGGGAGGCGCAGAAGGAGCCGGAGCAATGTCCCATCATCGACAGCCAGGGCTTGGGGCTGGGGACCGAGGGGGACCTGCAGGCCAGCCTGCACCTGGAGGAGCACTCGCTGGAGCAGGTACAGAGCATGGTGGTGGGAGAAGTGCTGAAGGACATCGAGACGGCCTGCAAGCTCCTCAACATCACCTCAGGTGGGTGCCCCCACAGCCCTCCCCGGCGGGGGGCAGTGGGCAGGGTCGGGTCTGCCATGGGATGCAGCGAAGGAGGGATGTGCCGGTGCGGGAGCTAAAGCCGTGCTGCAACTGGGGTTTTGCAACCAGGTACTGGGGTTTGGGGGAGCGTGGCTGCTGCCTGGCTCCCCCGGGCATCGCTCCAGGGCAGGGCTGTTTGCTGAGGCCAAGGGATGCCAGCAAAATGCCCCCCCAGCCTCTCTGGCTTGGAGT
>NW_009259598.1:864551-865756 GCF_000687185.1 Egretta garzetta
GGGCGGGGGACGGGGGGGCACCTGCAAGCCAGCCTGCACCTGGAGGAGCACTCGCTGGAGCAGGTACAGAGCATGGTGGTGGGAGAAGTGCTGAAGGACATCGAGACGGCCTGCAAGCTCCTCAACATCACCTCAGGTGGGTGCCCCCACAGCCCTCCCCGGCGGGGGGCAGTGGGCAGGGTCGGGTCTGCCATGGGATGCAGCGAAGGAGGGATGTGCCGGTGCGGGAGCTAAAGCCGTGCTGCAACTGGGGTTTTGCAACCAGGTACTGGGGTTTGGGGGAGCGTGGCTGCTGCCTGGCTCCCCCGGGCATCGCTCCAGGGCAGGGCTGTTTGCTGACGCCCAGGGATGCCAGCAAAATGCCCCTCCAGCCTCTCTGGCTTGGAGTTAAGCTGAGGCAGGGGTTAGCAGAGCTTTGTGCAGAGCCCTG
This sequence comes from Egretta garzetta, assembly GCF_000687185.1. Lineage (NCBI taxonomy): Eukaryota > Metazoa > Chordata > Aves > Pelecaniformes > Ardeidae > Egretta > Egretta garzetta. The sequence continues at coordinate 864,982 of NW_009259598.1, forward strand.
TGCTGGGTGTGGGGTGCCAGTGTGACCCAGCCGGTGTCACAGAGCCAGAGAGGTGCCGGAACGCAGCGAGGTGATGCTGAGCCCGTCCCCTCCCCTGAGCTGGGGGTCCCTTCCCCTCCCAGGACATCGTTACGGAGGTGCCTTCTGGCCTCGCACGCATCTCGGGGAGGGTGCGCGGTAGCAAGGAGCAAACAGCGCGACTTTTATTGTCCTTTTCTCTATCCCATTTTCCCTGGGATGTTAGGAACGGGCGGATGAGTGTGGGGTTGGGGACAGCTTGGAGCCAGCTGATGGTACCCGAGCTGGGCATGGGGCTCGGTGCGAGGGGAGCAGGACTAGCCCAGGACTGAGTTCCCTGGGGTATTGCTGCCACGGGACATCGCTGGGGTGTTCTCCTCGGGGCATCGCTGCCATGACGCAGGCAGCCTCGGGACGTGCTTGGGTTTGTGCAGGCTCTGCCACCCGCTCCCTCGAAGTGTTCGGTGTCATCCGGGGTGGTGCAGGGAGCAAGTGGGGCTGCAAAAGGCTGGATAAGGCTTCCCAATGCGAAGGAGGTGGCAAGGGGACAGTCTTGTCCCTGGGGACACAGGCAGGCTGGGAGCAGGATGCTCCCAGCCTGGTGGATGATGCTGCAGTGGGACAGGAGGGCCCGGGTTCCCGGGGCCACTGTGGGGTGAGCTGAGTTTGCCCAGGCTTTGCCCAGGCTGTCGCTGGCCATGCTCACCCTCTGCCTCCAGACCCCGCGGACTGGAGCCCCGGCAACGTGCAGAAGTGG
>NW_009259598.1:865924-866611 GCF_000687185.1 Egretta garzetta
GGAGGGGGGGCGATGCTGTGCAGCGGGAGATGCCCCTCTGACCGCCCGCTCCTCCCTTCCAGCTCCCAGGATGAAGGAAAAAGCCGCTCCGGGAGATGTGAGATTCTGCGGTGAGTTCTGCACGGGCTCAGCTCCACTGGCCTCACTTCTGCCTCAGCCAGGTCCGGGGTATTTGAGAGGTTGCTCCCTGCTTAATTGCAATTATCTGGTGTGTTGGAGAGGCTGCTGCAGCAGCGTCTGGGTGGTTGCACTCCCTCTGCCCCAGAGCAGCCCCTGGGCTGTCTGGAAGGTGCAGCAAAGGGCAAATGGCCACGAGACCCTTGCTGGCCCTGGCCCACACCCTGTGCATCCCTGCAGAGCTGCACAAGGGCAGGACCAAGCTGTTTTCCCTGTTCCAAGATGGGGAGGAAAAAGCGATGCTTCCAGACCCAGACTGAGTCTCCAGAGTCCCACAGGCATTGAGCTGGGTTTTCTGGGACGAGGTCTTGTGCGGGTCCCTGGGACGGTGCAAAGCAGAGGGGTCTCTCCCCACCCCCATCTCACCCATCCCTTCCCGCGGCAGGAGGTGATGCCGGCTGGGCGGACAGCGAGGTGGATTCATCCTGCGCCGGCCAACCCATCCACCTCTGGCAGTTCCTCAAAGAGCTGCTGCTGAAGCCCCACAACTACGGCCGGCTCATCCGCTGG
>NW_009259598.1:867645-874312 GCF_000687185.1 Egretta garzetta
TTGTCCCTGGGGACACAGGAAGGCTGGGAGCGGGATGCTCCCAGCCTGGTGGATGATGCTGCAGTGGGACAGGAGGGCCCGGGTTCCCGGGGCCACTGTGGGGTGAGCTGAGTTTGCCCAGGCTTTGCCCAGGCTGTCGCTGGCCACGCTCACCCTCTGCCTCCAGACCCCGCGGACTGGAGCCCCGGCAACGTGCAGAAGTGGATCCTGTGGACAGAGCACCAGTACCGGCTGGCCACGACCCGGGAGAGCTGTCGGGAAAGGACCTGTGCGCCATGTCCGAGGAGCAGTTCTGCCAGCGCTCGCCCGCCTGCGGCGACATCCTGCATGCCCACCTCGACATCTGGAAGTCTGGTAGGTGCCAGGGACCGAGGGGGAGCTGGGGAGGGTGGGCGATGCTGTGCAGCGGGAGATGCCCCTCTGACCGCCCGCTCCTCCCTTCCAGCTGCCTGGATGAAGGAAAAAGCCGCTCCGGGAGATGTGAGATTCTGCGGTGAGTTCTGCACGGGCTCAGCTCCACTGGCCTCACTTCTGCCTCAGCCAGGTCCGGGGTATTTGAGAGGTTGCTCCCTGCTTAATTGCAATTATCTGGTGTGTTGGAGAGGCTGCTGCAGCAGCGTCTGGGTGGTTGCACTCCCTCTGCCCCAGAGCAGCCCCTGGGCTGTCTGGAAGGTGCAGCAAAGGGCAAATGGCCACGAGACCCTTGCTGGCCCTGGCCCACACCCTGTGCATCCCTGCAGAGCTGCACAAGGGCAGGACCAAGCTGTTTTCCCTGTTCCAGGATGGGGAGGAAAAAGCGATGCTTCCAGACCCAGACTGAGTCTCCAGAGTCCCACAGGCATTGAGCTGGGTTTTCTGGGACGAGGTCTTGTGCGGGTCCCTGGGACGGTGCAAAGCAGAGGGGTCTCTCCCCACCCCCATCTCACCCATCCCTTCCCGCGGCAGGAGGTGATGCCGGCTGGGCGGACAGCGAGGTGGATTCATCCTGCGCCGGCCAACCCATCCACCTCTGGCAGTTCCTCAAAGAGCTGCTGCTGAAGCCCCACAACTACGGCCGCTTCATCCGCTGGCTCAACAAGGAGAAAGGTGGGTGGGTGCTCCCGTGGCCCCAGGGTGGGCGCTGGGGGGGCAGGGGGGGGGGGGTCACCCCCCCCCCCGCCTCCCCTCCCAGGCATCTTCAAGATCGAGGACTCGGCGCAAGTCGCCCGTCTGTGGGGCATCCGGAAGAACCGCCCGGCCATGAACTACGACAAGCTGAGCCGCTCCATCCGGCAGTATTACAAGAAAGGCATCATCCGGAAACCTGACATCTCCCAGCGTCTCGTCTACCAGTTTGTCCACCCACCGGGGCCACCGGTCATGGACCATGGGACCCCTCTGGCCCCCCAGCCTCAGAGGGGAGGGATGAGCCCCCAGCTAAGGGACCACCACCAATGTGCCCAGGTGCAGGGCAAGGACTGTGCTGAGCCCTCATCTTCCATGAGTGTTCCCAGGGGAGGGTGGGCACGGAATTTGGGGCCAGCAGGGGAGATGTGGGGTTGATTGGGGTGAGATAAAGGCAGATGAATCTCTGGCTGTTGTGGGGCTTCCCACGACCTTGGTGCCCTTTGGCAGGGGTTGAAGGTGGGAGAGTGACTGGGGTCACCAGGAGAGGACCCGGGGGATGCAGGCGTCTCGCCCCCAGGTCTCTTGCCCCCTGGCACGTTGTCCTCTCACCCCGCAGCCCCAGGGCATGGTCAGGACACAGGGGCCAAGGGCACGTCCCAGGAGGAGACCACAATATCCCTATGGGATCATGCCCCAGGGCTGCTCTGAGGGGGACACGACACCATCAGGGCCACACTCCCCTCCAGCCAAATCCTGTCCCCATGCCAGCACCAGCCTGGCTGTGGGACCGGCTGCCCTCGGTCAGTGCCCATCGGGGGTGACCCTGTGCGCTGCAGTGGTGCTGCTCTGGATTTACACCAGCAAGCAGCTCCTGGCCCTCCGCCCTGTTTGGGGTGGGAGACAGCGTGGCAAGGGTCTCTGCCCTCAACCCTCAGCTGCAAAGAAAGGGGCTGCCTGAATTTTGGGGGGTGATGGCAGCTAGGCTCATCCCTCCCTCCTCCCCTCTCTCCTGGGTGCTGGCTGCGGGTGGCTTCGCCCTGGCCATTGTCTGGGGAGGACAAAGCCTGGGCATGAGCCGGGACAATGGCACCCGTGGGGACAATGGCACCCGTGGGGACAATGGCACCCGCAGCTGCCCTTGGCCAGGCCCGCGCTGACCCGACCCGCGCAGGAGCAGCCTGGCACCAGCAGCACCGCGGCACCCAGGGATGCTGCCTGCCGTGGGAGCTGGGTGTGGGGTAACTGTGCCCTGGGGACCATGGGCATCCCCTCGGGATGAGTGCATCCCCGCTTTGCTTCCCATTCCAGGACACGCTCGGCTTCTCCCCTCCACAGGGATTTGGGGCTGAAAATGGGTGTTTGGCAAAGGGAGCAACTGTAAAATGTGGGTGCGGGGCTGCACGTGCCCAAGCATCCCTGCAGGCTGAGGGGTCCCCTGAGCCGGGTCCCCCATCCTTGGGCACAGGGGGCAGCCAGAGCCCCCCGAAGCCCCCAGGTCCTTGGCCCTGGCACTGGGCTCTTCCCTTTATTTGGATTTTATTTGGACTGCCTGATTCCTGAGTTTGGGAAAAGGGAGATGGCAGCTTTGCCATTTCCCTCTGGACAGTAAATCTGAAACACAAGCCCCTGAGCCCGAGCTGGGACGGAAAACTGGGGATTGCTTAAACTGCACATTTCACGAGAGTCTAAGTTACCTGGCAATGTTGATCTTTTATATTATAATTTTTTTTTATTTGTTTATTTGCTTTTTGGTTTTGGCTGGCAGCAAGTTGTGGTTTAGGTTCAAATGACGAGGGTAGACGGGCGGCCCAGGCACCCATGAGATGTTTTGTGGTAGGAAAGGAAAAAACACACCTGGTTGTTGGTCTTTTGTTTTTAACTTAAAATAGCTGCCTGTAACAGCTCCTGCCTTCTGCTTTTTGTTCTGCCCGTTCTGTATTGTTTACACGGCAGAGGAGCAGACGCGCTTCGGCCAGCCTTGCAAGCATCCCGGCTGGAGGGATGGAGGGCGGCTGGAGAGAGGAGAGGAGCAGGGGAAGGAGGAAAACTGCCTTGGCCTCTGGAAAAAGGGAGGGAAAAAAAAAAAAAGAAATGGGGGAAAAAAGCACAACATGTCTTGTGATTTCCTGTGTGCGACCGATGCTCTTGCAGCCGGCGTGGGGCGCACCGGGAGGATGGGCTGGGGGGTGCCGGTGCCCCAAATCCTGTGTCCTTCTTGCAAGTCCTTTGGCAGGGTGGGTGAAGGTGTGGGGGGGTTTGCACGTCCCTGCGGGGAAGGTGGGATGGAAGGGGGTGAAACAGCAAGGAAAACTGCCGCCAGCTGGGGAGGGTGCACCCGGGGACAGGGCATCCCCAGGGACGTGGGACCTGACCCAGCAGCTGCCCGCTGCAGCGGGACGGGCAGCCAGCGCCACGGGGCTGACAGCCAGGGTTTCCCCCAAACCCCTTGCAGCTCCAGCCCTTAAATAAGGGAAAATAAATCCCTTTTCTCTGCTCCCTCCCCATCAGGAGCCCAGGCATTGCTCCCCACGCCCCGGCAGGTCCTGTTCTCTCCACCGCTGCCCTGTCCTGGGGCTGCCCTGGCTCTCCGGGGAGGGCAGAGGGGTGTGTGACCTGCAAATCATTTTTCCCAAGGTTTTAGGGCTCATAAGCAGCCCGGGAGGCTCTGTCCCCTCTGTTGGCATCAACTCGCTGCACTGGGGCTTTCCCAGCTCCCCCTGCCCAGGGTAGGGGGGAGCGCTGGGTTGGGGGCCGCTGCTTTTGCTGGGGCTGGGAACGGCCCCCAAAACTGCTTTGTCTTGAATCCCCCCGTGGGCTTCACAAGGCTTTGCCTGGCAGGTTGGCACGGGGGTCCCCAAAGGCACTGGCTGTTCCCCCGCTCCTGCAGCCCCCTTGTCCCCCAGGACCCCAGCAATGTCCCCCATCCCGCTGCACCCCAAAGCCTCAGGGTTGGGGCATCCCTACCTGGGGGTGCAGCGGCTGTGACCGTGACTCCCTGGGGCATGGGGAGCTCGAGTGCTCGCCCTGGGCAGGGGTCCCTAACCCCGACAGCCGCCTCCACGGGGGACAAGACCGGCGCATGGAGGGAAACGAGGACCCAGACCCGGAGGACGCTTACAGAGCTCAGTTATTTTTCTCTTGCTGTTTTTTGTTGTTGCATCCACGGTAATACAATCACGATATATATATATATATATATTATATATATACTTCTTAAATTACACAATCAATGTACAAAAAACCGGGGTGCATTGCTGAGACAGGTGGTTGGTTGGGTTTTTTCTGACTTTTTTTGTATTTTTTTTCCTGTTTGCATACCTGGCAGGGGACGCGGGGTTGGGCGGCTCTCGCCCACTGTGCCGAGCACATGGTGCATCTCCTGCCTCCACGAGAGCACTTGATCCCTGGGGCCAAAAAATTCATGAACCAATGGAGGGGACAGGAGAGGAGCAGGAGGAGCGTGCGGGAAGATGATGGCATTGCTGCTGCCGAGGGTGATGCTATGGAAAAAAATGAGAGGTGATCTGTAGGGAAGAGCTTGGGATGGGAAATGTGCCTGGGACAGAGGGGTTGGGGTGACCATGCTGGGTGGCAGCACCCATGGGTGCTGAGTGGGTCCCATCCATGCCACGGCAGGTTGCTGAGCCCGAGTGCAGGAGGGGCAGAGCCCCCTGGGGAAAAGCAAAGGGCAAAGCCTGCGGCTCTTCCCCTGCTTTGGCATGTCTTGTTTTCGGCCGTCTTCACCCAGCAGCTGCTTTGCTGATGGGGCTGGGGTCTGCTGCCTGCACCAAGCCCTCCTCATCCTCCGGCTGGCTGCAGCTCCTGCTGGCACCGTGCAAGGCTGAACGTTCCTTATCCCCATCCCTGGTCTGCTCCTGCCTCTCTTCAGGAAGGGGGCGGGTGGGGACTGTCCCCAGCGGGATCCAAGCTGGTCCCCGCTATCCCAGGCTGGGTGTGAAGGTGCTTCCAGCAGCATTGGGCTGCAGTGGGTCCTTCTCTGAACAGCGGTGGTTTTTCGGGTCATCTCACCCTGGGTCGGTGTGAGCTGGATGACGGCCCTCACGCAGGGCGATGCTGCTCCCTGCAGCACATGCGGGGCATCAGCACGTTGGCAGCCTGGACGCGAGGAGGAGGAGGAAGCTGAGGAGATGCCACCAAGCTCCATGACAGGGCTGGTCCCACCTCTCCTGAGCATCTCAATCTGCCACCAGCCCTGCCCATGAGCAGGGACTTGCCTGTGGATGGGGCTGGGGGGCTGCGGGGCAGGTGGGGACGCTCGTCCCCCTGCGTTGGGGAGGGAGGAGGAACTGGGGAGAAGAACATGGGAACACCAAAAAATGGAGTCAGACTCCAATCCCTCTCATTTTTTTGGGGTGAATTTGATTGGTCCCAGGAGCTTCAGTGCTGTGCATTTCAGAACAGTTCCAGCCAATCAGAAGGCGGCTCATGATTTCAGTATCTTTAAAAACCAACCAATCAGGAGCTCTCACTGGTTGGGCTTTAAGATCTTGAGGTATCAGCTTTTCGCTCGGAAAAAAATCAACTAACGTAGACGAACGGACAACGTCATCTTTTGCTTCACGTTATCGTAGAAGAAAGCGACTATGCAAAATACTCTTCGGAGACAACTCTTAAAAAAATAAAAGCTTGGTCGGAAAATATGTCTGAATCTCTAACTGTGAGGAGTGGAGGACCAGACGGCAAAATGGCTGGTTGACTGGTGGAGAGATGGAGACAACAGAGGGTGGATTTATCTGCTGACGGCAATGAGGAGCACATCACAAGACTTAGATTGCCTCCACGTAGTTGGCGGGGTAGAGACCTAACTGCCCGTTGTCCAAGCGCCCTTTGCACCATCCTTGCTCGTCTTCTTCACCGAGTTTGGTTAGTTCATCACCTGGAGGGGAAGGGGGGAAGGGGAGAGCTCATTGCAGGTGTTGGAGCCTCTTCTGTCCCCTCATTTCTCCCCTGGATGGAGCTTCTGGGGGTCCCTAGGACTGATCCTGAGCATGCAGGTTTGTAGGGTAGAAGGGCAAGGGGTGACCCATGAGACCTCACGCACCCCATCCCACCATCTCTCTGGTCCCACCCAAGTTTGGGCTCAGCTTGTGCCTTCCCCTTTCTGCCAGCTCAACATTTTGAAGGGCTGGGATAACCCAGAAGTGATTTGAGGGATTTTACACCAAAAAGCAGAGCAGTGTGGGATCTGCAACTCCAGTAGACGAGCCCTAGCTGACCCAGCACCGGTGATGGACCGTACCTGCTTTGAAGCTGAGCTCATCCTGCTCCTGCCCATCGTAGTCGTACAGAGCCCGCACCCGCACGCCCTTCCCTGCTGACTCCTCATCGAAGGGGTTGGTGCCGCCGTTGGCCTCGCTGGTGTTGAAGGAGTTGCTGCCTTCATCGTCGGACCACTCAGCACTGTAGGTCTGCCCGCGGTCGTGGCTGCTCACACTGACGTGGGGGGGAAGGAGGGAGAGGAGCCATCAGAGTGGATCAGGGGACGGCAGGGTGGGCAGGCACCGTGTGTCACAGACAACTGGGAGGGTGCTGGGGCTTT
>NW_009259598.1:874819-877259 GCF_000687185.1 Egretta garzetta
CCCTGCGGTGGGGGGGAGGGAGGGGGAGGAGCCATCAGAGTGGATCAGGGGACGGCAGGGTGGGCAGGCACCGTGTGTCACAGACAACTGGGAGGATGCTGTGGCTTTCCCATGGCATCTCCCCTCCACACTGGTCCTCACCTCCCACGCTCGCCCGCTGGCGCCCCTGTCTCGCCCACGCTGCTGGTGTTGGTCAGGGTCACCCCCTCGCCCTTCTTCTGCTTCTCCTTCCGTGTTATCGTATGCGTCAGGTCCGGGTTCCACTCCTGCAAGCACAGAGCAACTGGCCCCTGAGTGCATGGGCACCCCATGGGGCTGCCAGCACCCCAGCTGGGCTGCCCAGCCTCACCTCAAACTGGGGCCAGTTCATTGGCATCCCAGGGCCACTGGTGCTGCGGAACCACCGGAGATCCTCCTGCGCATCCGAGAGGCGGATGGTCTGCTCCAGCTCCCGGTAGACGTTGGCATAGCTGCGAGAAGAGACACGGGTCGGGGTGCTGTGGGTGGGGGTGAACGCTGGAGGGGTCCCCCGGGGATGGGGGACATGACCGGGTTGTGTCACCTCCTACAAGCCACTGGGGGGCACCAGGCTCCTGCACAGCCCTCTCGCCACTCTGGTACCTCTTGGTGACCATCGTGTTGGCCAGGAACCCCTCTCCCTTGGATTACAGGGGATGGGTTGTCCTGGAAGCACTCGGTCCCTCCAGGACTTGGTTTGCTTTCCAGGCAGCACAAGGAGACCTTGTGTGGGCACTTTCTGTGCAGCCAGCACAGGAGGCACCTACCTGCTGCTCTCGGCCAGGTTCAGGTGCCTCTTGATGTCCAGAAGCACTTCCTTGAGAAAGTTGAGCCTTTTCTCCTCAAACTGCTGGCACTGCTCAAAGACCTGCTCCATGCTCTCGATGTACTGCGGGGTGCACTTGTTCAGCTCGTCCAGCACCTTCTCGTACTTCTCCTGAGTCTGCAAAGGCACAGGAGGGTACCTTGGTTATACCTCGAGCACCTCAGAGGCCCTTTCTGGGTGCTGAGAGGGTCTGGTTTGTGGGTCACCATGCTGGGGAGCTCAGATTGAGCCAAGAGCCTCTGTGGGTGAAATCAGTCTGGCTGCCGGTGAGATTTTGCCCAAGTAGGAGGGGTAAATCTCTGCTCTGCTCACACCTGCCTGAGCACTGCCTGCAAGCCCTCACCCTTCCACAGGAGCATAGGGATGGGAAAATGGGAATCAATGGGGGGAAAAAGGGATGTGGTGGCCATTTCCATTGGTTTTTCTTGTCCGATGCCCTGTGAGCCTGGAGCAGGGCAGCGGCTCGCACCTTTTGCACATCTTGCTTGCACTTTTCCACTTTGTCCTGAAGCTTCTTCTGCTGCTCGGGGGTGTTGGACTGCTCCGCCTTGCTGTTGGCTTCCCGGGTCATTGCCAGCTTCTCCTCCTTGCAGGCCAGGTGGTAGGCTTTCTTGGCTGTCTCCAGCTGTGGAGAAGAGGGAGAAGACACATCAGGGTAGCAGTCACAGCCCCCTGCCCACCCCTCTGCCTGTGGGGAGGTGCCACCGGGCTCCCCCCGCCTGGACTGGGCACCCAGAGCAGGAGCTGGGAGATGGCATGGGTGCCCTAGGACATGCTGTGCTTCTCCTCTCACCTCCTTGAGCTTCTTGGCCCAGGGCTTCTGGGCTTTCCGGAAGCCGTCCTCAGCCTCCTTGGCCTCCTTGAAGCCCCCCATGATCTGCTTGTGGTAGGCGTCCTTCTGCCAGTTCTTGACTTTCTCGAAATCGTCATTCAGCAGGCTGTTCTTCACCTCCTGGTGCAGCTCACTCACCTTGTCTGCCTCTGTCATGATGGCACCCCATGCCTTCTCCAGGCTGCCATACTGGGGACCTGGGGGGCGGAGGGGACAGCCGAGTGTCACTCCACCACCCTTACCCCCTCTATTTCTACCAGGGGCAGTTGCGATGGTGCACAGGGACCCATGGGACCCAGGTGTCCTGGGGGGAGCCTCCCCCTGGAGAAGCCATGGTACCTTTCTCGATGAGCTGCCTCCACCGCTTGGACCAGTCGGTGAGCTGCTGGGCATAGGACTTCTCGATCTTGGCCCGCTCGTGCATGCAGTTCATGAGGTCATTGCAGAGCCGGTGCCCATCATCGATCCGCTTCACCGTGCGCTTGTAGTTCCCCACCTGGGAGGGGGACGGGGACAGGGACGGGGATAGGGACAGGCAGGCATGGGAGCTGTGGCCGGGCTGCCTGGCTCAGCCCCAGCTGGTCCGGGGTGGGGATGGGGGAGCACCAAGGGGTGCAGGGAGGGAGCTTTTGCTTTGGGGCTGCTCAAACCCAGCTCCTTTCAGTCCCCTCCATCGCTCTGCGCCCCTCGGGGACAGCCAAGCTGGAGACCTCCAGCAGAGCTGGCTGGGACACCCGAGCCACAGCCGCAGGGATGCCCGCAGG
>NW_009259598.1:877675-883336 GCF_000687185.1 Egretta garzetta
GTGGGGCGAGAGGCCGTGGCAGGGCCGCGGGGGGATGCGCCGCCCGAAGAAATTCTCCTCCTGATATTCCACCGTAATCCGTCCTGCTCTTCAGAAAAACGGCATCCCCGGAGCATCACGTGGCCCCGCTGCATGGCTTAACCCTTTGCCGCTTTGCCGAGAGCCGCGGCTGGGGATGTGGCTGGGGGTTGGTGGGTGCCATCACATGGGGACAGAGAGGGCACCGTGGTGGCCATGAGCATCCTCATCATCCCTGTCCTGCCCCAGCTCCGGTCAGTGCTCCCATGGGGAAGCGCTGGGCCTGTCCCGCGTGGCATCTGCCACCAGGATGGGGACAAAACGGCCATGAACTGCCCCAGTTTCCTCCTGCCCTGTCCCCAAGGGGCTGCGGGAGCGGGATGTGGCCGTGATCCCCGTGCACCATCACTTCTCCCAGGGAGGTGGAGCAGGCAATGGGAGACCTGGCTGCCTGCATCCCACCCTGCGCCTGGGAGAGGGCTATGGGGTGGGAGGGCAGGGCTGGGGTTGTGGGGTCCTGGTGCCCCAGTACCCACCCGTGGGGAACAGTTGATGGGTGCATGCATGCTCCAGCTGTGCGCACAGCTGGCCCCGAGGAGCCTGTGAGCCAGGGCAGGGAGGCAGCAGGGCACGGCCCCAGGAGGATGGGGGGCCGAAACGGTTACTAGAGCACGGCGCAGGGCTCGCTGTGCTGGAACTAACAGGGCCTGGCAGGGATTTAGTGATATAACCAGGGAGGCACCAATCCCCGCCGCCCTCCCCATCCGGTTAAAAATAAACGCGTGACTGTCCCTTGCTCAGCCGCCGAGACGCAGATGGAGGGGGGACCGCGGTGGTGCGCAGCGCAGCCAGCACCGTCCCCCCACAGCCGGCAGCACACGGCGCCCACGCCTGCCTGGCACCCACGGCACAACCACCGTCCTCCCATGAAAGCACCCAACCCAAACACCCATGGGCTGCCCTGGTGCACCCACAGGGTGCACAACCCCCAGGGGACCCCGCAGGGTGCCACATGTGGTCGCCTCTCCTGCAAACCCTGGGCACAGCTCAGCGCCAGGGCCTTTGCTTGTGCTGCTGGGCTCCGGGTCCTCATTTTGTTGCAGAGGCTGCGCTGGCACAGCAAGGGCATCCTTGGGGTGACAGCCCCAGCCCTGCTCGAGGCCAGCGCAGGGACCCTAGGGAGGGAACACACCCATGGCTGGGGGGACCCTGGGACCCATGGGCACAGGAGCCAGCCCCAGCTGCCCCCACCAAGCCGCCAGCAGCCGAGGCTGTGGGGCACTGCGGGACATGGCTGTCGCAGCTCCCGCTCCTCGCCGTTACCTGGTCTGAGCCGCAGCCTGGGGGTTATTTTTGGCTCTGCATCCCTTCCCAGCTAACGCTGCTGCCTTGTTGCCGCTCTCCTGCCATGCACCCGCATGCACGACCGTCCTCGCATGCCTGTGTGCCCCCCACCACGCTGGGCCGCCCTGGCTGCCTGCGCAGCACACGCCAGCCCCACGCCCGCCGCCGTGGTCGCGCCAGCTCAGCCCATCGCTTCGCGTCAAGGCGGCTGGCGGTGATGCCCGGCGCCCGCAGTGCCGGCGGCTGAGCCGAGCCACGGCGTGGCGAGCTGCCAGCCCCAGCCATGCGCTGCCACTTGGCCCGCTCGGCCGAGGGGGGCTCCGCTTCACACCCCCCCCCCCATCCCCACGTTTCCACGAAGCTGCCGGAGGGAAGCTGCAGAGTGTTTGGCATCGAGTGATGATGAAGTTTGTCCCAGCTCCTGCCCCCGTGTGCCCTTGGGTTGCTTCCACAGCAGCCGCCCCCCTGCATCTCTCTCCCCATCAGCCCACTCTGCGCTGAGCACTGCTGCAGCTCATTTCACCCACTGGGCAGCTCCTGGCGCTGCTGGCGTCGCGGGGGGGGTCTCTGCCCTCCACGGGGGCCGGGGACACAACCGCCGACCCTGCGCAGGCAGGAGGCTGCTGCAATGCAGAGGGCGGGCGCTGCCGACACTGCGGGGACGGGGCTGCTCCAGCATCCGTGCTGGATGGGTGCCTGCCTCCTGCGGCTCCCCAGGGCCCGGGAAGGGCGAGAGGGACAAGCTGGGTCCCCCGGGGTGGCCAGCTGCGCCCTGACTCTCCCAGCTCTCTTGGCCTTTGCCAGAGCTTTGCCTTTGCCCATAACACCGCCATTAAATGTGGAACCCCCGGTGCAGTGGCCTCGGGGTGAGCTGTCGGACAGGGGTGCCCCATCCTGGGCTCTGGGGTCCCCAGTGAGGTGCAGGGACCAGCCCCAGCCCCGGGGAGAGGCTGAGTCCGGGCGGCAGGTTGCTCTGCCTCCAGGCTTTTTGGCTGCAGCCACAAAGCAGGTGATGGGGACGTGACACAGGGAACAGGCAGCTGCCTGCACGTGTCCCCATCCTGCCTGCTTGCAGACCAGCTGAGCCCAGCGGGGACCAAGGGCCAGGAGGGGCTGCAGAGCCTGCTGGGGTGGGCTCTCCTGCTGCAGAGAGCCCTTGGCCAAGGCAGGATGGTGGCAGACGCGCCGCGAGGAGGGGAGCGGAGCACAGAGCGAGCCTGCGTCCCCGTCCCCATCCCTGTCCCCATCCTGTCCCGGGGCAGGAGGTTCACACTCCTGGTAAAGGGGACAGGGCTGGGTGTGAGCCCCCCCTGACTGGGAGGGGAGTCAGCGACTGATTATTGCTGAAAGCATCCAGGGAAGGGGGAAGCCATGCTGGCAGCTGCGCTGGATCTGTGGGAATCAGAGCAAGCAGGGATCTCCCCGACACCAAGCACAAACCGATGCAATGCACGACATTTCCCTGGTCCCCCCCTTCTGCAGCCGCAGCACCCCGACACGGAGCCGCAGCCCAGCCCGGCCGGCGCCACCCGAGCCGAGGGGATCCTTGTTTGCTGGAGCACGTGAGCTGGGGACAGGATGGAAATTTGCTGCATGCTGTGGCCTTGCAGTTACCCGGGGGCTCCCGGCAGCAAAGCCGAAGCTCAGCAATTGGAAAGGACCCAATGGTCTGAGCTGGTTTTATTGCAATTAAACACCAGGACTGACCTGGCCCGTTAAATCAGCCAGGCCATGGGGCTGCCATGTGAAATGGTTGCTATGTTTTGGCTCCTTTTGTAAGCACATGGGGCTGAGGGTGAGTGCAGGGGTTCAGGGGAGGGAGTTGGGCTGGGGTTCAGGTTTTTGGCGGTGGGGAAGGTCATTTGCTCTCCTGTATCTTGGCACAGAGCCGGTCGAGGCTCTGTCAGGGGGTGTAGCACCAAATGCCACCATGACACGCCACTCCTATCACCACATGAAAACCACTTGTGGTAAAGACAAATGGACTAGAAATGGCCAAGGAAGCCCAGGGCAGTACCATGAGCAGAGCCCGACTGCCCGCAAACCCTCCGGGGAGCCCAGCAGCAGCATCTCCCACCGCGCCGCGCCGGCTCCAGTGCTGCTGCATCGGCCGCCGGCAGGACCCGACCTCAGTGCCACATCCAGCACGGGCACCAATGCCCATGTGCTGCTCCTATGGCAAAGCACAGCGGGGGAGATGCCCCCGGCACGGTGGCAGGCCCTGGGGCAAAGCCAGTGATGCCGGTGTGCTTTGCAAGGGGCTGGTTTGCTGCTGGTTTGCTGCTGGTTTGCTGCTCAGCTTTGACCCGGCTGGGTGGCTGCAGGTTTCCCACCGGCTGATCCATGCAATCCATGGGGCTGGGGCAGGGAAATGATCCCGTGGGGTTGGCGATGGTCGCAGCCCAGGGAGCAAGGGGGGTGCAGAGGGGTTCGGCTGAGGCGTGGCCGATGCGTCCCCCCCCTCCAGAGCCGATGTGGACCCTGGGAGGCAATGGTTAAGTGGGTGCTGCTGATTCACGCTGGCAGACGGCTCTGAACGGCTCTGGACCTGGCGCTGGGTGAGGAGCAGAGCTGGGGCTGGGGGCTGAACACGCACCCGCCCCCCTCGTTAGCAAACAGAGCCCAAGGCCAGGCGGGAGGGGAGCCTGGGCCCTTCCCAAGCCACCGGCTCCGTGCGAGCAGGCTGCAAACAGCTCACGTCAGGGCCCCATCCTGCATTCCCTGGCAAAACCCATCCGGCTGCAGCACGAGCAGAGTTGGAGCCCCAGGGCAAAGAGCCCAACTGTGGCCAGATGGGAGGGGATGGGTGCTCCCGGTACGCCGGGTGCTTCTCCGTGGGATTTGGGCCAGGGCAGCGTCGTGGGGCTGGCTTGGATCTGGTGCACGTGGTTGCTCGAGCAGAGCACGAGCTGGCTGCGAGGACAGCAGGTCCCCGGAGGTGGCACGTAGGTAGCAGTGGGAAACTTCATCTGGGAGCCACTTTTCCAATGAATCCTGTGTGGGATGCGCCTGCGGCAGCCGCCTTGCTTCAATTAAAGTTGTCTGCATCGAGTGGGGGGGTCTGAGAATTGTGGTGGGGGATGAAGCTGCAACAGGGACTCTTTGGACCCTGCCAGGTCAGGGCTTGGAGGAGCATTTGCAAAGGAGGTTCAATGATCCAGGAACGTTACTGGGAGCCACATATCCCACGTGCAGACGGGAGGATGCCCACCTCGCTGGTCAGGGTGGGGGCCACACACACCATGGGTGCTGCCAGGTTGCAGTAGCCGAGGCAGATGGGTTTGCTCCAAGCCCTGGCACCAAACGGCTTTGCATTTCATGCAGAAACCTTCACCTTCCTCCTGAGCTCCCCAAAGTTACCCTGCCCAGAGCGCAGGACACCCATCAAAGTCTTCTAGGGGTTTTACAAGCCTTGTGCAAAGATTTCTGGAAATATGCATGGCATTTGCAGATAACGCAAGTGTTTCTCTCCGGGGGAGCCTGCAGCTCCGCTCAGGTACAGCAGCGGATGTGCCGGGAATGTGGATAGGCACCACGGCGGGGTGCAGCAGCAGGATTGCCAACCCCGTGCATGTGCTCAGGCCTGGGGCAGGGAGACGGGGCTGAGCCTCAGCTTTTGGGGTTTCGCCTTGCCTTCCAGCTCTGCAGCTTTTCTCAGCCTGCCGCCTTAGCTTGCCACTGTAAACAAGGATGCTCAGACGTTCGAGCAGGGATTTTTTGTGGTCCCAGGAGCAGGGTTTAGGCAGAAATCCAAATATGAGGTTTGCAAATACGCCGAGAAGTAGCAAACAACGGTGGTGGAGGATATGGCGGTGCAGTCCCCTCGCTCCCGCAGCAGGGAGGGGGGAAACCAGAGCGTCACACGCTGGCACGGGGGGTCCCATCCCCTGTACCTTGGTGAGACAGACCCGGGGCTGGCGGTGACAGGAGGCAAATGGGGCTGCTGGGAGCAGGGTGAAGTGGAGGGAGAGCGGGATTTTAGCTGTCTGTGGTGGGGGCAGTAGGCTTGGGGAGGGGCTCAGAGATGGGGTAGGAAAGCAGGGGGATGGGGGGAGAGCGAGGAGGAAGCTGGGGTGACAACGGAAAAAGGAGGGGCTTCAGAGATGGGGTGAGGCACTCGTCTGGGCAGGGGGACAGCCGTGACCTGGACAGCACAAGTCCCCCCTCATCACTTGCAGCCGGGGAAACTGAGGCACAAACCCAGGAGTGAGGCAGCGTGGCAGAGGGGGTGTCCCTTGCCCCGGCACCACATCGGACGCACAGAGGGGTGAAGATTCTGCTCCCCCCCCGCCCCCGGGC
>NW_009259598.1:883832-884259 GCF_000687185.1 Egretta garzetta
CCAGACCCTCGCCCCGGGCACCCACCCCCGGTGCCAGGTGGGTGCTCAGCATCCACCGGACAGGGCTACCCCACTGCATGGGGTCCCGCAGCCCGGGGAGGTGGGGGGGTGCTGGGAGCCCACAGCCGGGTGCATTTGGGTGCTGCCTGTCGCTGCAGGGCCACAAACGGGCTCCTTCCCCCGTAGGCTGCGCTGCTGGGGGGCTCTTTGGGGAGCTGAGTGAGGGTACCCTGGGGGTCCTCATCCTGCTGCTCCTTGGGTCCTTGTCCCTCCTGACCAGGACGGGACGGAGCGATGCGCTCCCTCCTCTCCTCCCCTGGCCACTCTGCCACATCCCTGGGCCCCGGGAAGGGGCTGCAGGGAGGGTTGTAGGGCTGAGCTGCAGCTTCTGCAGAAACAAACACCCCAAAACGCCTTTGGAGAGGCA
>NW_009259598.1:884453-885569 GCF_000687185.1 Egretta garzetta
TGGCGACAGCCTCTACCCCCTCGGCTGCCCGAATGCGCCTGCATTTCCCCCAGCTCACAGGTAATGTCAAGGAAATTAAAAGCCAGCAGGAGACGAGCGCTTCCAGCCGAGTAACCGAAGCCGCCCGCAGAAGCTGCAGTAATGAGGCTGCCGGGCCACTGCCGCCGGGATCAGGTTGCCCGGAGAACGCGACCCTGTCCCAGGAGGCTCTGCTGGCCTCCAACGCCGGCTCAGCTTTCCCCTAACGAGCACCTTCGACTTGCTTAATGAAGCTCGGTGGGGCTCTCCATCCTGCTTGCCTTCCGGCGCCTTCCAGCCTTGTGCCATCCGAGCGTGTCTTCCCACCTCATGGTGGACAAAAAGGCCCCTGAAATATTCCATGCCCGGCTGCAGCTGGCAGCAGCATGTGAGACCTGCGCGATCTAATGCTCCCCAATCCCGACACGGGAGCGGGGATGGACTGTGGTTCCTGCAGGTACCAGGGGATCTTTGCTTGTTGGCGTTTCAGGGTGAGGAATTGGAGGTGCTGATTAACTGGGCATCATCCTTGCATGCAATGAGTTGGCAGTTCTCAGCACAGGGTCACTGCAGGCGCGCTCGGGCTGTCCCAGCTGCCTTCTGCCCTGACAGCCTCCACGCTGCAGAGGAGCAAATGTTCTTGGCCTTAAGCCCTGGGTGACAAACGCTCTCCAGGAGGGTGATGGGGGGGGACCTCAATGACTTGGGGGAGTTTCCCAGTGCCACCAGCTTTGTGGCAGATGTGGTCCACGCAAGTAGGACCAACACACGTCTCCTTCCCTGGCAGCTCAGGCTGCTCAGTGCTGGTAGCAGGCAGGAGCCCTGCCTCCACAGCACAAGGCGCCCTCAATGAGCGTCAGCCAGTTCCTTCACCAAAAACTCGGCCACAACAGACTTTTCTCTGGCTCTCGCCATCCCACCGCTTACTATTTCCCACAGTAAGTCATTTCCCCTCCTGTAAAATGAGTTTCCTTGTGGGAAGCAGCGGCCAATATTGGCAGGAAATAAGCCCTGATTTATCGGGCCACTTGCCGCTCTGAAATTACGGCTCTTCGAGCGCCACGGCAAACCGAGAAGCAGAGAAAATTAGCCCACGCC
>NW_009259598.1:885579-898978 GCF_000687185.1 Egretta garzetta
CTGCCAGCAGCCTGCCTGGGCAGCGAGCCGGTGCGGGCAGGAGGGAGAAATGCCACGAGCTATCAGCCACTCTGCCCAGCCCCCAGCCACGAGTGCCACCCTTTGCACGAATAAGGGGGGGATTTTCAAGCGTGGCCTGTGCCTGTCTGCCTCCCTAGCAAGGAAAGGAAAATGCATTTCCTAAATCACGGCAGAGCCCCTGTTTCTGGTGCTCTGCTGAGCTGGCTGGCGCTGGGAGCAACGGGAGAGCCCCCAGCCCATGGGTGGTCCAGGGAATGCTGCTTGGGGATGGGGGCAGAGAGGGGTCCTGGCATCCCGCTCATCCCTGGCCTCCCACTGCCCCTTCCCAGTTGCTGCTGGGGGCAGAGCGGAGCTGGGGCCAGTGCCCCCATGCTTGCCCCACACCCAGGCTGTGTCCCTGCCGCGGATGTGCTGCCGGTCCCAGGAGGCCTCTTGGGCTTGCTGGGAGAATGCAAGCACAGGGCTATTTTGCATCTCTAATTAGTAGCAGAGGATAATTGGCCTCTCTGCAGCAATTACGCAGAAAGGCGGCCATTGTGGAGGGCCCTGGCTGCGGGGCAGGTGCTGCCAGAAACCCAGCTCCCACCAACACAATCCTCTTCTTGTCTGCTCATAACTGGCCTTGGGGGCATCCTCCGAGCCCTTCCGGGGAAGGGGCCGGCGATGGGACATAAAGGCTTCATTTTTCCTGGGAAACTACGCGGAGCTTGGTGCAGGCAGCTGCCTGGGAGGAGCCCGTACATATTGCCCATGGCCACAGCGACAGCGGTGCTGGGGCCGCGATGCCTCCTTCCCCCCCCGCCCCCGTGCTGCACCACGCCGAGGGCAGCCAGATGCCAACTCAGCCCCTGCTGGATGCAGCCTCTCCTTCTCCAAGACTTGTCTGCAGAAGCACGGCAGGGTCCTGTGTTGCAGAAACACCAGCCGGGCTGGCCGCCCTGCGGGGACAAAGCCTGTCCCTGGGCAGAGCCACTCGCCAAGCTCTCCTCCTCCTGCCGAGCTGTGCCAGAGGAGCCCAGCTCCATCCCAGCTCCATCCCGGCCCTGGCAGCGTCACCTCCCGGCATGGCCAGGGAAACCAGCAGGGTTGGGGACACAGGATTTCCAGCAAGGGGGATCCCACATGGAGCCAAACCCAGGCTTTGGCTCGCTGCAGGACGTGGCCTCGGTGCAGACGCTCTTTGCCGGCGCTGATGTTCCCTTCCCTTTCTCGCCCTGCTTCTGTGCACGTCACTAATCGATGCCTGCCCGCCGCCCGGGCTTTCTTTCCTCAATCCTTTTACAGTTAAATCCAGCTCCCATCCTGCTGCAGCCCCTTTGGCAGCTGTGCACCCTGGGGAGAGGTGGGAGAGGAGGGGGCCAGCGCCGCCTGGGGGGGGGTCATGGATCAGTGCAGACCCCGGGGCAGGGTCAGCGCTGTCAGCCAGTGGCTGATGAATTCCCCAGTTTTCTCTGGGGTCCTGCAAAGGGAACACAAAATCCCAGGAGGTAGGAAGGATCCTCAGGGCTTCAGCCAGGGTTTTGGCATCAGGCGTGATGGGAGCCGCGGTGTGGCACCGAGTCCTTGTTTGGGGCCAGTGGTGCGGTCCCCCGGCCGTGCCAGCTGTGCTGGGGCAATGGCCTTGCCCCAGATATTTGGCTTAGGGATGGGGTTTGCCCGAGGGAGGTGGCACAGGG
Source organism: Egretta garzetta (assembly GCF_000687185.1). Taxonomy (NCBI): domain Eukaryota; kingdom Metazoa; phylum Chordata; class Aves; order Pelecaniformes; family Ardeidae; genus Egretta; species Egretta garzetta. The sequence goes on from NW_009259598.1 coordinate 887,277, forward strand.
GCCGAGGGAAGCAGGAGCAGCCCAGGAGGCTGCCGGGGAAGCTCTAATCCGTTTAGCAAAGCGCTTGCTTTGCCATTTCCAAGGCAGGCGCAAGAGCAGCGAAGAGGAGAGGCAGGCGGAGGCGGGCAAGCGCGGCAGGACGAGGCGGGCCAGGGCAGCTCTCCTGCTCCGTGGGACGAGCCAGGAGATGCATTTCTCCCAGGGATTGCTGCAATTCTTGCAGCATCCCAGGGGCTGCCCTGAGTGGGGGGTTTCTTCCCCCCAGCTCCATCCCTGATCACCCAGAGTAGAAGAAACAAGGCAATAAAATGGTAGCAAAGCTCCAGGATGGCACCAAGCAGCTCGGGACGTGCTGCATCCCTCAGCCCCTCCTGCCCCGGGGCTGCACCATCCTCCAGCTCTGCCTGGGCAGCCCGAAATGCACAGGCACAACCCCCGGGTGGGTACGAGCGTCCCCCAGCCCCGTGCATCCCGCAGAGACCCCGCTGCTCCCTCCAGCTTCACGGGGCAGGCAGTGGTCCCTCCGAGCACCCTGCTCACCCTAGCGCAGCCCCAAAATCACAGCTCTATTGCCCCAGAGCTCACACCCTGGGGGCAAATGTGGGCTGGGAGGGGTTGAGCTTTGGACCCTGCCTGCAGCTGGGCAGGCAGAGCCCCCCGACAGCGCCTGGGCTCAGCCTAAGCTGCCTGCAGAACCTCAGCTCCCTGCCAGCTGCTCGGGCGCTGCGGTGCCCGGCCATGCCCCCACGGCTGCTGGGATTAGGCAGCTCTGGGGGGGCTCTGCCACAAGCTCGGCCCCAGAGCACCCAGGAGCTGGGCAGGGGCTGCCGGCGCAGGCTGAACCCCTTCGACCGCAGGGCTTGGAGCAGGAGCCTCACCAGGTAAGATGATGCCAAACGCATCCCAGGGGGGCAGGGGGTGAAGATGAGCATGGCTGCTGCCAGGGCCTCGGCTGCAGGCGGTCCCAGTTGGTGTCCCAGCCCTCCCTTATGCATCCCTGGGGGGCTGGGGGGAAGCCATGCCTGGAGCTGGGAGCTGCTGATCCACCAGCAGTGCCAGCCCCCCGCCTGGCAGGGCCAGCGTGGCCCTGGGGCATCCCTGGGGGCGGGGTCAGCAGCCCCCTTGAAGCCCCCCAGGAGCCCTGGGTGCCTGGGTGGGCTATGGGGCTAATGGGCACAGCATGTGGGAGGGCTGGTGCCTGCTGCAGCCCACCAGCCCCATGGTGCCACGTCTTGTGAGCCCCCAGAAGCTCTGCCCCCTGCCAGACCACTGCCAGACCCCTACCAGACCCTTGCTGGACCCCTGTTAAACCCCTGCCAAACCCCTGCCTCCTGCTGCCACTTCATACCAGACCCCAGCTCCCCCAGGAGGTGTAGGTGGCTGGGCAGGGACCTGCGGGACCCACACTGCCTTCCCACCCTGCCAGAGACGCCGCAAGGCCAGGAAAAACATGTGAACCCGAAATGGGGGGGGGGAATCCGAAGCGGATGGCGAGCCCTACTCGGCACAATCCGGCTGAAGTTGGAAATCGCTTAAAATGGGTCAGGGAGCTGCTCTGCTGAAGCCGGTTTAATTTCCCAGCAAGCAAGCACCAGCACGGTGCAGGGACCCATTTCAAACCCACCACCAGCCGGGGACCACTGGAGGGGACGCAGGGTGACAGCGCTGTCACATCGCACCGAGCCCCGGCATCCCATCTGCCACCTGGGGACACCGTAACCCGCCGTATGTCGGCAACCCTCGCCGCAGCAAGCCCCGGCCAACCCACCGACGCCAACCTCCTGCCTCGCCGGGAGCAGGGTCAGCCCAAAATCTGCCGGGAGCCACATGGCGGTACCTTTGGGACGTGGGGACGCTGGCGGAGCGGGCTGGCTGCCTCTCGCCGGGGCTGGCTCTGCACATTGGCAGGAAGGTCACGGCAGATGGGGAGGAGGGGGGTAAAGATCAGCACGGAGATTAGGGAGGCATTTTTAGCCAACCAATGGCTGGCCCGGCGTAACGACTCCTTGGCCACACAAGGTGAAAACATGACTGCGGAGATGGATGGCAATAAGCCGGGAGCGCCGCGTGGCCCAGCCGGCAGCGGTGGCGGGGGGGCCCCAGCCTCCCCGTGCTCCTCCATGTGCTTTTGTCCCCTCCCACTCTTCTCTTCCCTTGCAAGCGTTTGTTTGCAGCCTCCCTTCCCCTCTCCTCTCCCCATCCAGAGGGGGGTCAGGGGGTGCCATGTGGCAAAGCCCCTCTGGGTCCGGGGTGTTTGCAGTGGGCAGCAGGGACGTATCCCCCTGCCAGCCGCGGGCGCTGGCTCCTGTCACTCCTGGGGTGTTCAAACCTCCAAAGAAGGCAGGAGCAGGAAGGTCTGGGGGGGAGAACATTGCACAGGGTGGCCCTAAGGGGACACAGCTCCGGTCCCCCCATTGTACCCTGCCTGGGGCCACCACATCCCCTCCTGGAGCAAGAGCCTGGCTGGAGGTGCTGCAGGCTGGTGGGCTGCAGGTGGCCCCCATCTCCTGCCCAGGCATTTTGGGGCACAAAGGGCACTTTGTGTGCCTGCCAGTGAGCCCCGAGCCCTTGAGCAGCCTGGGGGGGGACCCACAGCTCCCCCAGGGCCCTGGCCAGGGGGACGGGCTGCGGTGATGGCTGGGGTGCTGCGGCGGAACACCGGCACCAGTGGTTCAGGGCTCCTGGGCTAAGGGGAGTGAGACCCCCACCCTGAAATGGCCACTGGTGCCCGGTGCGGAGCAGCTGCTAGTAGGGGCAAGGAAGCCTGGGAGAGCTGGGGGGTCTTTGCCCCGGTACCCCCCAGGGTGGGATCAGGAAGCGTCCCATGGTTGGGGACAGCCTGGCCATGGCTGGAGCTGTGGGGGGATATCACTCATGCCCCAGCACAGACACAGGCCTGGGCTCGCCGCCCATCCGCAGAGCCCCTTCCCTTCCAAAATGGGGGGGGGTGTCAGGATCAGCGCTGGTGTCGGTCCCTGTGCGAGGATGAGGGCTTGACACAAGTGGGGACATGGAGGGGGGTGTCTGTGGTGGGGACATGGAGGAGGTGACACAAGTGGGGACATGGGTGAGGTGACACGAGTGGGGACATGGAAAGGGATGTTACAAGTGGGGACGTGGAGGGGGGTGTCTGTGGTGGGGACATGGAGGAGGTGACACGAGTGGGGACATGGAAGGGGTGACACGAGTGGGGACATGGAAAGGGATGTTACAAGTGGGGACGTGGGGGGGGGGGGTGTCAGGATCAGCGCTGGTGTCGGTCCCTGTGCGAGGATGAGGGCTTGACACAAGTGGGGACGTGGAGGGGGGTGTCTGTGGTGGGGACATGGAGGAGGTGACACGAGTGGGGACATGGAAGGGGTGACACGAGTGGGGACATGGAAAGGGATGTTACAAGTGGGGACGTGGAGGGGGGTGTCTGTGGTGGGGACATGGAGGAGGTGACACGAGTGGGGACATGGAAGGGGTGACACGAGTGGGGACATGGAAAGGGATGTTACAAGTGGGGACGTGGAGGGGGGTGTCTGTGGTGGGGACATGGAGGAGGTGACACGAGTGGGGACATGGAAGGGGTGACACGAGTGGGGACATGGAAAGGGATGTTACAAGTGGGGACGTGGAGGGGGGTGTCTGTGGTGGGGACATGGAGGAGGTGACACGAGTGGGGACATGGAAGGGGTGACACGAGTGGGGACATGGAAAGGGATGTTACAAGTGGGGACGTGGAGGGGGGTGTCTGTGGTGGGGACATGGAGGAGGTGACACGAGTGGGGACATGGAAGGGGTGACACGAGTGGGGACATGGAAAGGGATGTTACAAGTGGGGACGTGGAGGGGGGTGTCTGTGGTGGGGACATGGAGGAGGTGACACGAGTGGGGACATGGAAGGGGTGACACGAGTGGGGACATGGAAAGGGATGTTACAAGTGGGGACGTGGAGGGGGGTGTCTGTGGTGGGGACATGGAGGAGGTGACACGAGTGGGGACATGGAAGGGGGCGCGGGCCTGGGCCGGGCTTACGGGCCCCGGGCCTGCTCCTCTGTGAGCGAGGTGTGCGGCCTGGCCCTGCTCCCGGCTCTGAGCGGGGAGCGTGGGAGCCTTCCAAGTCCCTCAGTAAAGCCTGAGTTAACAACAGCAGCACAAGTGTCCTCAGACCTCTGACGCTGGCAGCAGAGCCGAAACACACCTTGCCCTGAGCTGTGTCTCTGCCCCACCTGCGCCAGCTCTTGTCTCATTTTGACTGACGTCAGATAGTTGACGGTCTTTAATATGGCGATGGAATTTAATGCTACGAATTAAAAGTTTGGACCGCTCAGTTTTCCTTCATAGAAAAGCGATGGGAAGGGATGCCCAGCAGTTGAAAAGTAGTTCAGAAAGTTCTTTTAGGAGGCAGTAGACCAGGGGGTGTTACTTAAAAGTAAGGCTCTTCGTGCAAACTGTGGTTATCTTACTACTTGGGGTAAGGTCCTGAAAGTGTTTATTTTAAATCAGCAGTACTTACTGCTTGTCTGTTGTTTAGATGTTGATGCCCAAGAAGAACCGAATTGCCATCTACGAACTCCTTTTTAAGGAGGGGGTGATGGTGGCCAAGAAAGATGTTCACATGCCGAAGCACCCCGAGCTCGTCGACAAGAATGTGCCCAACCTCCATGTCATGAAAGCCATGCAGGTAGGGAGGTGGGGGCCAGCTGGGACCTGGGCACACAAGATTGTTGCGTACCTGTGGATAAACATCGTCAGCCGTTAGTGAATAAACATTATCAGACATTGCCTTGCATTTGCCATTTCTTTCCTATTACAGTTTTTTCCCCATTTTCCCCATTTTTGATATTTCCTCTTTGATTTCTTGTTCCTCACAGACCACAGAAGATTGTTCTTTTGTGGATCCACATCTCTAGATCTGTTTTTGAAGCGACGACACCTCTGTGTGTAGTAGCCTTGTATTTTCTCACAGAATGGGAATGATGCTGCAATGTTGTCCTGCGCATGTGAACTTTTATCTGCTTCTAAATTTTTACTCCCCAATAAGCTCTTGCATGCATAAAAACATCTGGTGAGGGAATTGATGGGAGATGTTGAATGATGATAAGGATTGGACATGAAGTAATTGAGAATTCTCTCCCTAGTCTCTGAAATCCCGCGGTTATGTGAAAGAGCAGTTTGCGTGGAGGCATTTCTACTGGTACCTGACCAACGAGGGCATCCAGTACCTGCGCGATTACCTTCACCTCCCTCCTGAGATCGTCCCCGCAACCTTGCGCCGGAGCCGCCCAGAGACTGGCAGACCACGGCCCAAAGGTAAGTGGAGGCAGAGAGGCGGCCGCTGAGGCAGTGGGGGATGAGGCTGAGTGTGTTTGGCAGCGCCGGTGCAGTGGATAGCGAGCTGAACGTCAGCTTCCAGAGCAGGCTGGTGTGAGTTGCTGTGATTTTTTTTTTTTTTGGATGTATAAACATTAATAGGTGGAGGAGGCACGTAGAGGTTTTATTGCTTTTATATTTGCCACTAGCCTGGTGGCCAGTGGCCTACAGAAAAGTTGGAGAGGGTTAAAGAAGGCTGTGAGACTGACTGGGAGAAAAGCTTTGAGTGTGGGACTTGGCCTTCTCTGGTACCACAAGTGACTGGAGTTACTGGAAACCACAGGCTGTGGATTGAGGCACCAGTTGGTGCCCAGGCATGGCTGAGGTCCAAGACGGGGGATGTCCCTAGCTGCCAGGGCTTTTCAAAACCCATTCTTGTCTTTTGGGAAGAGCCTGCAGCAATCCCCACGGTTCTCTCTCAGGAAGATGGTGTGTGCACTGCCCATCTTGTCCAGCACATACAGAGAACCTTCTCTCTGGCTGAGCTATCCTTAGACAAGCTACCTGGGGAGGCTGTTGTACAAGAGCTGAGTGGCCTTGGCTAGGGTTGCCGAGATAGGGAACCAACTTGAACTTGGATGGGCACAGGATTCGATGACAGAAAGCGAAAGCTGAGCCTGGGTGCTGGATGTGCTTCACACAGGGCTTGTACCTGCAGTCAAGTTGGATACCCACAGTCCTGGCCTTGGCACCTACACTTAACGAGCTCTTAGGCAAGTCAGATTATTAAAGCTACCTTCACTTTTTAAAAGATTTACAACAAATACATGTAGTATACTGGGCTTGTAGTTCTGATTTTTTTTTTTCTTGGTGGGTTTTTCGTACCCCAAAGTGAAGGAGATGCTGGTCATACAAACAGACGTGTTGCTGCTGCTGACCTCTCAGATTGCCCGCAGCTGCCTCTTTGCAGGTGCCTCCCTGCAAAATGTGTTGTAGACCTGCCTGCAGATGGCTGAAATGTATTTCCAGAAGGTTTTCTTTGGTTGCAAATAGCAATATTAAATAATAACGTTTGGGTTGCAAACCTGCCTGCTTAGTCCACATAAGGCAGAAGCTCCACTTTCTCTTTGCGAATGCTTGGTATTGGCCTATGAATGGCTTGGGAACCATTTTGATACCATTTCTGATGAGCCATGTTGTGTAGTGGTGCAGTATAAATAAACTTGAGGTGACTGTGCTGAAGCCACCATGCCCCTCACTTCCGTTCTGAAAAGGTTACTGTGTTCCAGGCTAATAATTCGGGGTAGGAAGGATGGTTACATTCCTTGTAAGCATTTTGAAATGCTCTGCAAAATCCCTTCTGCTTGGTTTTCCTGGTTTCTTGTCCAGTAATAGAGAAGAAACACCACAGTGCAGAACAACATGGTTTGTAAAATTGCCCAGAAGATCTTTGGGGAGATAAAAACTTCTGGAAACTTAAAGAAAGGAGAGAGAAAATGACTGCAGCTGTGGTTGGCAGGACAGCATTGCCAGGTGTCAAGGGCCGACAAATGTTTCTTCTTCCTTAAGGCAGGAGGTGGTGGGCCTGTCTGCCCTGTGTGGAGCTGCTTCATGTTTACCAAGAATAAGGCTGTAGGATGTCATCCTCCCCTTAAAGCTGAATTTGCTTTGTGAAAGGGGAGTCCCGTGTGACAAAGCCCTTTCTGGTGGATGGTAGGAGTCTACTTCTCCTGCTTCTGAGCTGTGTCGCATCCCGGCAGCAAGTACTGGACGCTGCACTGGGGATCGACCCTGTGGGCATGGGGTGCTGAGGAGTTCACCTCCATCTCCTGCAACTTGTTTTTTAGCCTAACAAAACTGTAGCATCATCTGCTTCAGAGGCAAGAATTGCATTGAAACTAGGAAGGTGATGGTTTCTTTGATCTCTTGAGTAGCTTTGGATGTTACTAAATGTATTCTTTAGATGCTGTGTTTATCCAGCAAGCTAAAGAAACTGCATATCTAATGGAAGGGTGGGGCTTCCAGTTCCTGGCTAAAGTTTGCTCAGGGTTTCTGTGGTGAGGACGCTTCGCTTTGCAGCGTCACAGCCCTTTTCAGTCCAGTGCCGGTGACCTCATTCAGTCTGCACCTTGGCAGGGTTAGCTGGTAGGGCTGCACAAATTGGCTGTTTCTGTGCTGTTTCTCTGTGGATTTACCCACCTTAGGCTGCAGCAGCCGAGGAGTTGCAGGGGTGTCTGGATGGTGGTGCAGAATCCAAGCTTACGGGTCTTGCTTGACCCCTTGGGGGTTTGGGGACTTTTTGCTACTTCCATGCAGTGCTACCAACTTTCTCATAAGGCTTGGTACTAAGGCTTGGTACTAAGGCTTGGTACTAAGGCTTGGTACTAAGGCTTGAACAGTTAGTCTAAAGCAGGTTGTATACTACTGTGTATTTGATATTTGCAATTTGTCTCTGTTACAGATGTAATTGGACTGTTAGAAATTCAGGATGGATAGATCTGAGGTTTTAAAAAGAAAAATATCCATTGGCTAGGAAATGTGCTATAGCAGTTTAACCTGATGGAAAGGAAGGACATGGAAGCACTTGTGGGATAAGTTAATCTGTTTGCACATCGCTGGGTAGTGTTTCTCTTTGTAATAAAAGAAACTATTATAAGACCTGTTTTTTCTATGGGAAAGCCAGTGCCTGTAGTAGAACTCGAGCCTCTAGAAGTGCATGATTCCTGTTTCCTGCCGCATGCCTGAGTCTGCGAGTACACTGTGGTGCGCCAGGCAGCAACTGCCCTTAAATGTGATATTACCCAAGTATGAAGACCTTGGCTTGGTGCTGCGGGAGCGTATTTTATCTTTGATGCATGGGGCGAACCCTGTAAGAGTGGTGCAAAGGCTGGCGGTTCCACCACATCTGTTTCTTTCCTGCGAGTGTTCTGTCTGATATTAATCTGATGTTACATAGATAATCTGCTCTTAGTTTTACTAATCTGTTCCGTTGTGGAGGATTTGTGATACTGATAGTGTAGCTGTATTTTAGGTTGGGATCAGAATGTCGTGCAATTTGTGACTTAGCTACGAACAAGTTTGTCGGGTGTGACAGATTCCCTGTATTTCTGATTTTTTTTTATTATTGTTAATTTTTGGCTCTTGTTTGAAGGCCAGAAGACTGTTGAGGTGATGCTGTAAATCCATTTTTCACATTCTGTAACTTCAACCCAAGCACAAGCTGGTGCACTCTAGCAGATTTCACCCTTAAAGTGAAGTTTTCCTGATTGTATCACTTTTTTGTTTAGGTTTATATACACTGAGCTGTCTAAGGTGCAGCTCTGCTGGTAGATCTAATGCTTAACTGGAGGGTTTTTTTTTCCCATCTTGAGATGCAGGGTCACCCATGGAATAAGTTGTTTGTGTCCTGGCTAAGCGATGTATTTGATGTTGCTGTTTTCACTTCCAGGTCTGGAAGGTGAACGCCCTGCACGTCTTACTCGGGGAGAAGCTGACAGGGATACGTACAGACGCAGCGCTGTTCCACGTGAGTGTCCATTGTGTTGCTGTGGCCACTATCAGGCTGACCTTGCTTTTTTTGCAGGTTATCTCTTTGGGAGAATTGTCTTCAGTATTGGCCTCCTTTCAAGAAGAAGAGGGGAAAATGAGACTCTTGGTGTAGCTGAAGCATTTACGCAGCAGAGTCCATCTGTATCTGCCTATGGATATGATTCTTTCCTTGAATTTTGTCAAGCTGGACTGTGTGGGTTTTCTCTGGGGTGGGTTCTGTAACTAACAGTCTCAATAATAGCTATTTTACTGTGCTATATATTTTGCCTCAATTAGTCATCTTTGATTGCAAACCTTTGATTCCAGGCAGGAGCACTGTACTTGGGGAGCATATTCTTTGGTTAGTAACTCATTTGTCTCTCTCTTTAGCTGGTGCTGACAAGAAGGCTGAGGCTGGTGCTGGAGCTGCCACTGAATTCCAGTTTGTGAGTATTTTCATTTTAGATTTGCTTCCTTTATTGAGGCTTTCATTAGGAGAAACTGGATAGGTTGTATCTGGATGCTCTTCTGTGTGGAGCCCCTCAGGTGTGCCAGCTGGGCTTAGCTATTTGGCTCTGACTGTGTGGGAGAGGCTGGGAACCATTTCCCTTTATGCCCAGCTTGCCCGCTGCATTCCCGTTGGGGAACCTACATGGTGGCCTCGCTGCTGTGACAGGAGGCCAGTGACACATCTGAGAAGCCAGCCAAGCTCTCTGGAAGAAATGCATGATTTTATACTTCAGAAATGGAAGTTTCCAGCACAGAGCTAGCTAGAATGGGTTGATTTTCTTCTTAGACTCACTCATTTGGTTAACCTGTGTCAGGTAGCTGGTCTCAGACAGGTCAGAGTTAGGCTATGCTTGGAGCAGGGGGTGCTTATCAAAGTCATGCCAAGTTGAGGAAGGACAGCTAGCTCTCTTACGATGGTGGTGGTTCTTCCTGCTGTGTAATTGCCGCTGTCACTTGCTTAATACAGTGACTTCTAATGCTCTTCCTTTTCTGTTGCAGAGAGGTGGATTTGGTCGTGGACGTGGTCAGCCTCCTCAGTAGAACTTCCTGCTCATGTTTTGTGTATAATAAAATAGGTGAAAATGCCACCTGGGTTGCATCACTGTGTCTTATTTAAGTGCGTAAATCTAGAGCTCACGTAGCAGAGAAGTGACTCAAATCTTTGGCATGTCTAACAACAGTAGTGCAGTAACTTGTGATTGGAAAACAGGTTGCAGGGGGGAATTTTGTAGGTTTGGTGGTTACTGATACAGGGTTTTGCTAGTGTGTAGAGGTGATTCTTAGGGAGGAATGAGGAGCCTTGCTTCATGGCAATGCAGAAGCGCTGCAGGCAGCTTTTCTACTCTGCCCAGGAAGACGCTCATTTCTAGTAATTCCCAGTAACGCAGTAAATCTGGGCTGAGAGACAAATTCTTTTCTGCAGACAGAAAATTCAGCAGGTTTGGGTGTGTTGGCCTGAGGCCCTCTGCAGCCTGCAGCCCACCAGTAGATGTCACCCGCCAACTAATAACAGGATGATGCTAATTGGGAATGGGTTTTTGTAGCCTGGTAAATGGTATCTTGTTCAGGGCAGGCTTGATATCACAGCAGTGCCAGGCACTGGCCCTGGGGGAGAGGAGTTCTAGTCCAGTCCTGGCTGGGGGTGAGGGAAATGGTGGGCATGAGATTATTTAATTACTATTATTTATTTTATTTCTGAGGGAGTTGGAACTGTAGGGAGAGACTAGGGGTTTCAAATCTTTGCTTTAACTGATCCATCTGCCTCTGTTGAAGTTTTCAGGTTGTGATTTAACTAAACCTAGCCCAGAGTAACCTGCTGGATCCTAGGTGACTGGGTTTAGCCCCGATGCACTTCACAGCCTCGTTCTTAATGGGACTCTGCATTAAACCAGCTCCTTTTTCAACTGCTAGTGTTATTTTTGAGTTTCTGGGTTGCCTGCATCTACTGGGGCTTTCTGTTCAGTTTTCTGCTTATCCTGCAGCGTAGTGGTAACGTTTACACTTGCTGCTCTGCATTTACAGTTGTGATTCTGTTTGGGAAGCAGCATTGTGTTCAGCAAAACGTTCCACTTCATGTGAAATTAAGCAGCTATTTAAAATCACTCGGAGTACTCGAGCGTCTTGGTATGGAGGGCTGAATGTTTTCTTCTAAAAGAACATTTGACTTGCTAAAGGGAAGAGCCAAATAAGCAAGGAAAAACCGCTTTTGTTTTGGGGTGAAGAACACCAGTCTAGATAGACTCTTCCACCAGGGAAATGTTACCTCTGCATTTTTAATCTCACCCTTATTGTCTCCTAACCCACCACCCCATCCAGCCTGGAACGGGAGCTCTGTGCGGGGGAGGATGGATCCCATCCTCATCCTCTTGAAGCTTTTTAGGGTTCACCGCCTGAGCTGATGGATGGGGTGTGAGAGGCGTGGCCGTTACCCGCTTCTCCCTTGGGGATGGTGCCTCTGCCCGGTGCTGTAGCAGGATGCGTGCCTGCCAAAGGAGCCTTTTATTCTACCGGCGTGCGGAGTCAGAAGACCTTGAAGGCTTTTTGCCTTATCCTCTGTTTTCGACAGTCTCCTGTTGTGCAGTGGAGGCCGAGCCAAGCCAAAGCTGGGCAAATATTGCTCGGAGAAGCCCTCGACCCTTGCTGGGGTTTTCCTCCTGGGGGGAGCACACAGAATGGGGGCTGTGGTGTACAGTGGCACCCCTTGATGTGCACGCAAGCCAAGCCCTGGGTGTGGGTGTCCCTCACAGCGGGGCAATGCTGACATTTGCAACTCCTGGGGTGCAATGTTGGGGCTTACAGGCTGCCCGCTGAAATCGTGCCCTTAGGCTGAACCCTCAAAATGCCCGCGGGGGGCCCGTGGGGCTCAC
>NW_009259598.1:899969-906391 GCF_000687185.1 Egretta garzetta
AGCCTGCGGCCCCGGGGCCGCCCGGGTGTGACTGGGTTGCGGGAGGATTTTTCTTTTTCTAGGTGCACTTAAGCGCCGCTGGGAAAGTTGGGTGTTTCTCCCCCCGTCTTTCTTTCTCTCCGCGAAACGTGAGGAAAATAACCCCGAGTGAAATAAATGCTCGTGGGGTGGTGGAACGGGCTGGTGAGGAGCGTTGTGGCACGGGATGGGATTTGGCAGTGGAGTGGACCGACCACGCTGGCAGAACTTCAGTCCAGCACATCACATGAGATGGGAGAGGAAACCTGACCTTGGATTTATAAAAAGTCTTTCTTTCTCTCCGCGAAACGTGAGGAAAATAACCCCGAGTGAAATAAATGCTCGTGGGGTGGTGGAACGGGCTGGTGAGGAGCGTTGTGGCACGGGATGGGATTTGGCAGTGGAGTGGACCGACCACGCTGGCAGAACTTCAGTCCAGCACATCACATGAGATGGGAGAGGAAACCTGACCTTGGATTTATAAAAAGAAACTGGGATAAAAGGGGACTGATGGAGTGCCAGAAGTTGCTGTCCAGAGAGGCTTGGGAGGAAGTGGGAATTAAAGGTAGATTGGTTCGGTTAGGAACGGCCGGGTTGCTAAGTGGTTGTATTGTCCATGAAGTTGAAAAGAGAAACTTTACTCAGATGTGTGATTTTTCCACTGTTTTGTTTTTTTTTTTTTTAATATCTTCTTAACGTGGGCTTGGGATATTCGGGACAAGCTAGGCTGTGCATCTTTTTATTTTTTTGCTTCTTCTGGAGTTGCTACTTCATTCCACTCACTGGTTCCTGAGTGGCTGTGCTAAAGTCTTTGTTCTCCCGATTATCATATTTGTAGCTACAGGAAATCGGAAGGGAATGCAGAGAGTTCACTGGAAGAAAGTAAATTAGCATAGCGTTCAGTTATTATTTAACATGGTGAAGGAGGCTTGACAAACCCTTTGTAGCTGTGCTGTCATGGTGAAGAGCATCAACATTTCAAGCATAAATGGTCTGAGATGAAAACAATACGTTTTGGTGAAGCGTTCATCCTAGCTGGTCCTTCCCACTGACTTTCAGGAAATTTGTGGTACTTTGAACTAACTATGAAGAGGAACGTAATGGTGTTGTGTAATGATACTGGGGCTGATCAGCATGGGTGGTTGAAGGCATCTGAGTTTCCTGATGTGATTTTACACAATTTGTGAGGCGAGTGTGGCAATTCTTATCGAGAGTTAGATGCTTGGCCATGTCTGATTGCAGTATGGTTGAAGATAGAAATGTAATTTTAACAGCTACCTGATGCGATCAGCTTTTGACTGGTTGTTAGTCTTTTATTTTCCAACACCTCAATTTGCTGTGTCATACGGGCTCCAGCGTACCCCGTGGCGGTGGTCTCTTACATCTTCTGGCCAGTGGGACCTGGTGTCCAGAGCTCTTGCGGTGTTGGTGACACGAAGGTTTGTTAACGTGGCAGTTTCACAATACTGACCCGAGATGGTTGAAGAAGGAAAAGTAAACTCATTCTAGAGGCACACTAACTTGTGACAAATTTCTCTCAGTGTGGGTTGAGCTGATTAGGTTCGTTGAAGGTTGAGCTTTAAAGCCGTTTTTATGTCAAAGTTGTGTCTATGTTGTGGTCTGCAACAGCTTTCAGTGGATTGAAAATCTCATTTAATTTGAACAGACAATTTCAGGCTTTAGTTTCTAGGTAAGACCTGGAGTAAAAAAATCTGTTTCCAGTTTGAGAGGCAGGAGTTGAGGTACCTGCCTGTGCTAATTGTGCCTCGCCATTTCCATGGGTCTGTTACAGAGGCCACACGTGAAGCTCTGGAAAACTTTTTGTGCATCAGGGCGATAGAGGCTCGCATGTGAGCACCGTTTTCTCGCTCGAGCTTTGGTCACTTGTTGGTGTTTGGCCTTGTCTCTGGTCTCCCCAGTAAAATCAGGTGGTGTGTTGTACTCTTCTGTGGCACGTGAAGGAGCGCTAATTGCTTTGTCAGTGATGGAGCATGGGTTGTAGGTTGGTTTCCTCGAGTATGTGCACATGTGTGCTTTTTTGTAAGTGAGCCACAGAAATAGCAAAGCAATGAATTACAGTTTTGGCCTCCTGAGGACATCACACGGCCTTTCAAACACCGTATTTATGTCTGGGATCTATGTATTTAATGCAGAGCTGAAACTGCATCCTGTGTTCTCATCTGTTACGTACCTGCTGCAGTAGCTGGTCGTGAAATGGACTTTTTCAACAAGAGCATTTGGGAAAGTTATTCTTGAGTTGCACTGTACGAAGCCCAGGCACACCAGGATGGACTCCCTTCACTGATACTGCTCTTGATCTTAGTCAAAAGGCCTAGAAACCATATAAATTAGGCTCTTATCGATTATTGAAATCAGCAAGCAGGATACCTTGGTTTTTATTAATTTCTCTTTCCAATTATTTCTTAGGTTAGTTCTCATTTGTTGGCGTTTATTTAAATTTTAATTTGAGAGAAGTCTTTGTCTAATCTTACTGCTACTTGCACTTTTTCGATAACAAGGAAGGTGTTATCTGTACACGTTTAATTATATAGTTTAACATGTCTGCGAAAGATTTCTTGGGTTTCTTTTTCTCTTGTAGAATAATACTTTTTTTTGTGCTGCTGACATATTTTATTATTGATTACTTCTATTTAAATGGAAATTGAGATCAGGTATGTTAAAGATCTAGTAAAAGCTTACTGTTTAAAAAGAAAAGGGGGAAAAAAGGGCATATTTTGATAAATAACTTAAACTTGCTGTATTAAAGTATTATTTTTTTTCTAGGACTGGCTGTTTCTGGAGCTTAAGAAATAGTGGATCTTAGCTCTCGTGTTTCTTCTTCATTTCTTGCTCTGAATTTAAAAAAACCCCAAGTTTTCTCCATTTTTGAACCCCAAATTAGTTCCTGAATGAAACAATTTTGTCAGTGAACAAGAAGAGATAAGAAAAAGTCTGTTCAGGCTTATGGAGGAGGCTGCTTTTTTTCTTTTTAGGTCTTTACCCCCTAACTCTTCAGTTCATTGATTTAATTTTCTTTAAAATCTTAGCAATCACCAGAGATTGCTAACACAGCATGTCTTTGGTTAGGCATTAAACTTGCAAATAAAGAGTCTTAACATAATAATGCTTACTTTTGGGGTTGGGTTTTTTTTTTTTAGTTTTTAAGTGATTTATTTTTTCCTTGTGCTGCTTGAGGTTGCACATTTTCTCTGTATTGTATTTGGAAGCTACTACTTCTGGATGTGAAAGAAGCTCTGGAGTGTTTTTGGAAGACCAAATGTTGGCTGAAGAGATGCCTTTGTTACATGTTCCATTAAAAAGCAGTGCAGGGC
This sequence comes from Egretta garzetta, assembly GCF_000687185.1. Taxonomy (NCBI): domain Eukaryota; kingdom Metazoa; phylum Chordata; class Aves; order Pelecaniformes; family Ardeidae; genus Egretta; species Egretta garzetta. The sequence continues at coordinate 903,320 of NW_009259598.1, forward strand.
GAATTAATTTAAACATGAATCTCAAATGGAGCAAAAAATACATTTCTTAATTGGGCTGTGTGGAATAAATCTGTATCTGTGTTGTTTCATAAACAGTAAGCCACCACAGAGCGATGTCTCTTTGGGCAGGAGGGAGAACGAGGGAATCGATGGGATTAATTCAAAGCGAGTGTGAACAGACTTCAAAGGACCTTTTGGCAACCGAACGCCAGGACTCTGCTATTTTCATCTTTTCAAATGGAGTGAACTCCCTTGATACTTGCTGCTTCTGCAGAAGTGGGGAAGGAGAGTGTGCAGAGCAAGAGATCCCAAGTCTCGTGTCACCTCTGAGGCTCACTCATTTCATTGCTTGTCATGTCAGTGCCTCTCAATATTGCTATTATGGTGTTATTTTAAAATAACACAAGTATTTTTTGCGTAGACCAGCTGTTTCAATGAGGAAATGTTCCAGAAAATTTCACTAATGTCTTACTATTATGAAGCAGATGGAAGCCTGCTCAATGGCAGCATCTCTGTGTTATATTTTAACAGAAATAAAAAGGGAACTGTTTGGCTTTAAGTCCCGTGCTGGTGTAGCTACAGGTTTAAGCATGCCTGCATTGTATCTGGTGAAAGGACAAGCTGCTCATTAACAACGGGTATTTTTAAAGACTTTTTGGAGGAAATGCTTCGGAAAGAATAGGATCCAGGATTGGTCGTCTTTTCTTAATTGTGAATGAAGTCTAAATTGAGATGAGAAAACAGAACTTTCACACAGCGTCTGGTAAGCGCCCTGGCTCCGCAGCTCTCTCAGCGCGCCAAGCCAATACGGTCACCAAAAGCTACGTTTATGTAGCCCCACAACAGCCTCAGCCGGGGAAAGTAATTTGAATGCAAACTAACCTTTTTCTTCTTGCTTCTCCTGGGTCAGCTTTAAACCAAGCTATGACGTAATACCGCAGTTCTCAAATTCTAACTGTAGACCACGCTGATGATCACACAGTGTTCCAGGGCCGTCCTTTGTGTCTTTGCTTCCATAATCAAAATAATAATAGCTAAAACCACTTGGAGTACTTCACTGTTGGGACGTAAAGGGAGCCCAGCATCATATGATCATCGTACTTGCCATGGAATATAGCCTCAGAATCTCTGTTCCGAGGGCTTGGCTTGGCTGTTCCCTTCAGCTGCGTATAAGGGTTGTGGTTGAAACCCAATAAAGTTCTCCCTGTCTGTTGCTAACACATTACCACATCTCCAGTAGGATATAGGCCAGTTTAGAAATAGTTCTCTTGCTTGTGCTTCTCCTGTCCCTCTCTGCTGTGCTTGTAGCTAGTTTTCTTCCCCGCAAGGGCTGTCGGGCACTGGAAGGGGCTGCTCAGGGAAGGGGTCGAGTCCCCATCCCTGGGGGGATTTAAAAGCAGGTGAGGTGCTTAGGGACAGGGGTTAGTGGTGGGATGGCAGGGGTAGGGGAGCGGTTGGACTGAATGATCTTAAAGGTCTTTTCCAACCTAAACAATTCGTTGATTCTCCAAGAGCAAGAGTATAATCCTCTGAAAAACCTAGCTTTCACCTTAAAAAGTGTTTTCCAGCCTTTTTGTAAAGGTAGGTGTCAAAAATGATCTTACAAGCAATTCCATGGTCTCTTCTACTTTCCCAAGCTACAAAAGAATGAAAATTGTTACATTTTCACTTAATTTACTGGAAGCTCTGTAAGCTGTTGTGAAACTGAAGAATTGAGTCAGTTTTGTTGTGCTGCAACTCAGGGAAAGTGATGAATATGGAAAGAGGAGCGAGTGCGCTCCTCCCCATGGTTTGTTGAGAAGGACCCAACAGCGGCAGCCGTGCTCTCTTCTCCTCTGCATTAACACCTCTCTGAAATCCCTTTCCTCTCAGATTCATTTATTGCCTGACCAGAGGCTGTAGCTGGTCGCTGGTTTTCCCACCTTTCCTTACTCGTTGTGTCCTGTCCCCACTTTTTTTTTTTTTTTTTTTTTTTTTTACACTCACCATCAGTTCCCTGACTTGGTTCATCTCCACACCCTTCAGACAAACTACCGAAACATGGAGGCAGGTACAAGCAGTTGGGGGGTGCCCCCAGCTGGGACTGCTGCCAGAGGACCTCATGGATGGTCTCTCAAGGTCTGGAAAAACAACTCTTTCTCTTCTCAGTCAAAGGAAAATGATCATGTGCTTGGATTTTTTTATTATTATTATTTTTTTTAAATAAGGAAAATTATCCTAGTTTGCGTACTTCTGTGATAGAGTCTCCCAGAAAAATTGGACAGAATTAAATGAAGAAACTCTCAGTTCTACCTTAGGAACAGTCAACATCGGTGTTCAGGTGCTGTATGTAATATCCAGCAACTGGGAAGCAGGTACCCAGTTTCTCTAAACAGTAATTCTTCTTCAATCCAACTGAGACTGACTGCATGGACTAGTCAAGGGTCTTTCAAATTTTCTGCTTATTTATATTGGAATTCGTGCCTCTGTAGCTGTCTTTGTGCCGCGGATAATGCACAGTAACTCTTTGTTCTCAGAAATTTCACGTTAACGTGTGAAATTCAGAGGGATACAATTACCTACTGGGTAGATGTATTTTTTAAGATGCTTCAGATGGTTTGAATGTTACCTTCGTTTGTATTGACCCTGTGGTTAGTTTTTCTTGTGTAAATAACATATTGATGTTACGCATAGAATTAACTACTTCTATTTTAAAAGCTTCTCAAGAGTTTTCATGGCTGTAGGGCTTTTGCATGCTTTATTTTATGAATAGGACTTGTTAATCAAAACAGTAAGTGTACACATATGCAACTGCTGACTGGGTATCCAGAGTCATTTGGTTTGTGTAGAAAGACCAAAATATTCCCTTCATTGCTTTTTTTTTTTCTTTAGGAAAAAAAAAAAAAGGCTGTTTAAAAGTTAGCATTCCTTCTGGAAAAAGTCTGCCTGGATGAGTTGTGTAAGTAGAGAGTGGTCAAGAAACTGGTTTTGACAGGCAGAAATAGGTTATGGGTTTGGGGGTCTTTCACTGGGAGTGCCTCCTTATCAGCCCTTCGCTTCTGAAACACACACCTGCTGGTTCAGGCGGTTCAG
>NW_009259598.1:906432-933650 GCF_000687185.1 Egretta garzetta
GTTTTCCCTGTCCTGTCCCTGCTGCGAAAGGCACGTTGCAGATAATTTTTGTGGTTATCTAAAACATAATTTTGGTGGAGGGAGAGGACTCCGGGTTGTATTGTTCTTCGGGAAGAGTAAGCAGTTACCCTGAAGTCCCAAGAAAGCTGTAGTAACAGTAACGTGACCCTTGGTGTTCTGAAGCCAGAGTAGCAGTGCAGTACACGATGATTTATTATTGTTATTCTAAGTAGTAGCCTAAAAACCATCAGGATTTTCTTTTTATTTTTTTTCCTGTACGGTTATAGTACCGTAGGTGTGATCCAACCGCTTGAAGTGACTTGAACTTCTTCCAGTTCACCTCTTCCTTCTCTTTCAGGACTGCTGCTTTGCTTTGTCAAGTTCTGTAGCGCGAATAATTTCCCCTGCAAGCTTTCTGCCATTCGTTGCCCCCTTCCAGTGTCTAGGTACTGCTTGGTCAGTTAAATCGCATTATGCCACTGAGCAAGGTGCAGGTGTGCGTGCGAAAATAACCCTTGTCTAAGGGAACGTGTACTGCGGAGGAGCACGAGGACATACTGGTAGGGTCAGGAGAGGGTTTTTCTGTGGCTTGCTGTTGAGGTTGTGCGTATTCTTGTCTTGGCTAAAGATGTTGTCATGTTTAAAGCCGGCTGTAGCCTCGCTGACCGCAGGCTGTAGTTGTTACTGCTATGTGCTAACTTCGTAACGTGGCCTGAATAGCAAGAGGGTGGGAGAAGCCGTCCTGTAAGCCTTGGCGTGTGTGTTGAGGCCATCCTGCGTTAGTCGTTTGGCAAAATGTGTGTTTTGTTGTAGTGCAGTCGAAGCCACGTTTCTCCTGGTGAAATTAGATTAATTTTTGTGTGGCTTTGCTAACTACAGCGTCTCGCTTCCCCTCCTGCTCCTCTTGAACTCCGTTTGTCAGCATATGCTGTTCTTAGCTTTTAAATGTGGTTTGATGTGGTCAAATCGAGATCCCAGTTTTGTCAGCTATAAAAGTGTGTTAAGTACAGTAACAATAACATATTGGGATTGCGAGAGCATTTGTTAACTTTGGGTAAAGCATAAAAGGTGTTTATTATGCTGGACACAGAGCTGCACCGGCTACAATATCCTGCCTGGTCGTAGGGCACATCGGAGAGTCCAGCTCCGAGCACAGCTAAGCTCCAAACTCCTGAATACAGAGACTTTTACTAAATTGCAACTTTCAAACAAAGCCAGATTGTACAGGCAGAAATCATTGAAGTCAGCCATCTTCTCCACCAGTCTCACTACAGCGTGGTACGAGACACGTTATTTTCTTGCAGTCTATATTCTGATAAATAATGCTAAAGTGTGAAATAAGTTTAAATGTCGGGAGGTTTGTGCTATAGTTGCTATGCAAAATACAGGATTTTGTGGCTTAATATTGATAGAAAGCATGAAAGATGGTGCAGAGGCTGTTTCAGCAGCCAGGAGCTATAGATTGGCTTCTGGCAGCCGAACACTGGCTGGGCCAAACGCTGCATCTTTAACATCTTGTCTGCTGTTTCTTACTAAGTCTGCCAGCTTGATTGTGCTTAGGCTGGTGTGTGTGGGTAGGACTGTGTCTTTTCTTGGACGCCTGGGAAGTTCACAGCTCATTTTCTAATACCGGTATAGCCTAGCTTTGAATGATGCTGTAGCCCTTTTCGTCTTTGCTGTAATGCTTCTCTGGAGCCTCTTTCTAGGAATCACGTTCCTTACGGTGTAGCTACTCTTGTTTTATTTATGGGTGGTGGTGGATGGTGTTTAAATCCACCGTGGCATGAAAGAACCTGAGAATCCTTCAATCTCTGTTAACGGAGAGTTAATTCTGTCTTATTGCCTAGTTTTTGCTTTGCAGAGCACCATTATTTGGGGGGGGGGGAGGAAAAAACTCCCCCAACCCTGATGTGAATACAACAGATTTGTCTGTAATTAAGTTGTTTTAAGGTCAGCATTGTGTATCAGGGACTCCCAGATTTATCCTGGTGACAAACTCTTTTCCCCTTTTCCCATGGAGCTCCCAGCTCCGTGTGCGCGGTCCAGGCAGCCTTAGATGTCAGCACGTTTCCTGTCTCCTCCAGGGGAAAGTTGGTAGGCTGCTCTAGATTTATTTGGGGGGTTTTGTATTTATTTGTTTGATTGCATGCTGCTTTGAAGGTTGCTTACCATAAGGGTTACAATCTAGCACTGTTTAGGAACCCCTGCTGTAGACTTCAAACTTTGCTTATTTTTCTAACCTTTCTCTTATTTCATTGATTGTGTGTGAGAGCTGCTTCAGGGCTGCCTTGGGCATTGCCAAAGAGGTTTGTATTGCTCATTTCCCTGCTTTGAAATGACATAATTGTCTTTCAAATCCTGGAAAACAGAACTTGGCCATGTGACGTGATACCTGCAAATGCTTTTCCAAAAAGACTTGGCTGCAAAATCTCCCCCGAAAAGCCCTGGCAGGCCAAGAGTCTCAGTAGCCATCTTAAACCCAGCTACCTGGCAGGAATAAAATGGAAATGTCAACCTTCCTTTGGTTTTTGGCCTGATTTAAAAAAATAAAATAGTTAAGTCATTTTTTTGGTATATTTTTATGACTCTCTAGATTAAAATATCTTCTTTAGTATGTATTCAAATGAATGTTTTTATGTAATAAAAAATGAATGAACAAAAGTTTAGGTGTCGAGGTTATAGAAGCTACCAAGTGGTCCTTTAAAAAAACCAACCTGTACTCTTTATTTTATAGAATTGTTGTATTGGAAAATGTTCGGCCTAACTGAGCAATTGAATAACATTTTTTTTTTTTTGTCATGTTATGTTGTAAAATGAAGGTATAGTTGCTGTTCTCTGCCTTGGCTTTTTGGTGTATGTTAGCTTTATGCTAACCTGTTTGTTCTGAAACTTAAAAAATAATTCAGACCTCGTTACGGCAGAAATGCAAACCCTTACATCCCTCTTCTGCAGCCCGCTCAGCTGGGACCTTCGCTCCCCCGCGTATTTTATGTTTGCCCATCCAGCTATTGGGGCAAAAAGGTTTGCGCTGAGGAATGTATTTCTTATGTTGGAAAGAGCGTCCTGACTATTCCGTGCAAATACCAGTGGTTTTCAGAGAGAGGTGGTTTTTCAGCAGATCTCATTTTACTGGTTTTGGGGCAGTTCCTAAAATATTTGAATGATGTTGCCTTGTGAAAATATGGATTTGGCTTATAATGACCTTTTTACTTGATCCCTGTGAATGGGTTGCATGTATTGGGACCCGGGACTTTTTTAGATGTGCGGGTTTTTAAAACTCAACAGTGTCTCACCCTCATTTTGAACCAGGCCCCTTTGTCCTGGGAGAGCTCATTGGTAGCAATATCCTGTTTAAAGTTGTTTTAAAAGAATGACCTTGCAGGGCATGTTTCCTGCTCTCCCGTGATGGGATTTCCTTTTTATTAAACAGGAAATAGTCTGATTACATAAAAGTGTGAGAATGACAGGTTTTTCCTTCCCAGTGAGGGTTGTTCATGTTAATTCTATTCAGAAAACTCTCAACTGCCAGAGCAGCTGAAGTTAATTTACTTGGCCTAAACCTGTTGTTTACACCTAGAAGTTCCTACTAATGCATTGCTAAAGCATTGTCTTAGTCTGAGCAGTCCTGCAGGCTTTCCCGTAGAAGTCTTTGTATGGGGATTTTCTTAGCGGCTGCTTTTTCTCACAAGAGGAAGGTGGCAGGAGTTTAATGGCATGGAGCGTGCTGGGCTGAGTGTCGAAGATCTGTTTCTGCAGCTTTTTTTCAGTCTTTTTTTTTTTTTTTTTCCTTTGAGCTGGGACTTTGAATTGAAATCGAAAAGGATAAGGATGATGATTATCCTTAGTGGATATCCGTAGTCGTCCTTAGTGAGGACCCAATCCCTGGGAACATTCCAGGCCAGTTTGGCTGGAGCTCTGAGCAACCTGATGTGGGTCAAGGGGTCCCTGCTCCCGCAGGGGGGGGGGGCTGGGTGACCTCTAAGGGTCCCTTCCCATCCAAACCATTCTATGATTCTATGCTTCCTTACCTGCCAAGAAAACCTACACTTGAAATGTCCGTTACTTTTCTTTTAACTTTGCCCTCAGAATCACCTGCTGACCTCAAGTTAGGAATTTCAGTCCAAGCTCTCATGTGCACAATACTGGTAATGAGTCAGGACGAAGTAAAAGTCCTGTAACCTAACAAGGAAAAGGTACCCGGGGTAAGAAGCAGCACAGGTCAGCGGGGTGTGTTGTGTGCCGAGCCTGCGGTGGCCAAATGGTGACAAACCAGAGGTGGTTGCTGGTGACGGCCTCGCAGTCCCAGCCCACAGTACCTGGCTGCTGTCTTTGAAAGCTCAGAGGATGAGGGGAGTTTAAGTTCCCTGTTTAGGCATGGCTTAACTGATCGTGTTTTATATGGGTTGGATGTGGGGGGGGGAAAGGAATTCTGCCTTCCTCCTGAAGAAGGCCAAATACCACAGGATGTTACTGTAATGTAAATGCTGTTCCATTGCAACCCAAGCCACAAGACAGCTAAGGTAGTAAGCGTCTCCATTAGGAAACTGCAGAATTAAGGTAGCCCATTCAGCTTAATTAATTTCTAGTATGCATTGTAATTGCTTTAATTCAATAGACAGATTGGGGAGTGCTCAGGGATTTGAATGGGGTGGTTTGATAAACGATGTTGCTTCGTCCATTGCAGGACTGGGATGTGGGTCCTGACCGAAGCAGGAAAAGGAGGCTTTGAGACATTATTATTGGTGGGATCCACAGAAAATTGCTGATTAGAGGAGTGCTGACACTTGAGAACACAGAGTTTAGTTCCAGACTCAGGAAAGGTTAGACCAGCAGTTGCCAAAGCGGTTGTTGTGACCCCTCTTCAGTTTCTGCCTCAAGCTTTGGTACTCCTGGTTTGAGAGTCATCATTTGGACCCCCACGACCCATCCTTGTCTCCTCACCCAGCGCATTCCAGCCTGTTGGCCCCCCTCTTTTCCCTGCGCTGAGCAGGTGTGGTCTGAGTGGCCCTGAAAAAAAATGCTTTGCGTGTTGGTTGGTTAGCAGATGAGAATTTTCAAAAGATAAAAGAACCGGGAAACCCTGGAAATCTTACATGTGGTTTTGTTTCAGAAGTTTAATTTTGAATTCTGTAGGTAGGTTTCCTCTTGATAATTAGCGCAAATCTTTTCATATCCTACTGGTAAATCAACATTTACACAGTAAAGCCTGGGATTTTAGTGTCTCGCACAGTTTAACTTTGAAATGTCTGATTGAAACTGTTACAGCTGGCCTGTAACCTAATTGGAGTGGTATGTTGGAAACTTTCTGGAGCAAGTCGCTTTGGCTCTAAGCTTTGTGCCGGGGAAATGATGAAGTATAGCACGATGACTCTAATGAACAAGCTTTGTTTAGAGAGCTGAAAAACAGTATTAGTTTTGTTTTTAGTTTCCATCTCTGCTCATGGATGTATTGCAAGTAGATTTAATAAGCACAGTGTCTCGGTGTTCTTTAAGAAAATTTTTAGCTGGTTGAGATTATTAGTTAGCTTTTTGTTTCCAGAAGATGACAAAACAAAACCTGAACTTGTACAGAACAGAGTTACACTGGAATAAAATGTGTCACAAGAGAAACTGCCACAAAGCATGCTTATGAAAGATTACTCCTGTTGAAAATGGATGAACGTGGTTAAACCTTTTTCCTCATTCAAAAAAGTCTGTCCCAGCAGCCTTTTCCTAGGAGGGTTGTTAAGTGGTTTAACGTAGGCTTATGTTTTGCTTATATCTCATTGAACAACCTCATCTAAACCAAAAGTAGCCAAGTGCTGGCTCCAGACCTGAACTCTTTGGTGTCTGCTGCATAAGAAGAGGCAGACAGGGAAGTTGAAAAAACTTTGTTAACACAATTGCATGTAAATATTTTAATGGGCAGCTACCCGAATTGTATGTCCTCAGTGTAACTCCAGAGGCAGACAAGGCCAGAGGTACTAATAAAATTAAATCAAGCTCCTTCTGCAAAGGGTGAAGGTGCTGAGCAGCTTCTGTGCCGCGTTATGTTGATGTACCACATGTATGCCGAGCTGTCAGGACTGCGTAGCGAATTTAAGTATGGCAGTGAGCTCTTACAGTGTAAGTATTGTGGTGCTGTATCAAATAGCAAATCGTTGGTTTGGTATGCAGAGGCATAGTTTATTCTGCGTCACGTTGGAGCAGTGAGAAGGTAATGGCTGAAATAATTTGGAGCGTTGGAGTGCCTTGGTGTTGCTGACGAGGTGGTTTGCACAGCTGTCTGAAAGGGGCCAAGGAAATTGTCTTGGAAAAAGTGGAGTATTTTCAAGGAGTTGTGTTGGATTGGTCGTGTTTGGAGGTGTGAGAGGTGCAAAGACAACTTCTCTTTGGCTGGGCTTTGAAAAGGACCGTTGCCTTGAGTTTGTACATCAGCTGCGCTCTACTCTCTGCAGGTGCTGCTGGTTAGCAGTAGTCGTCATCCTGATCGATGGATTGTCCCTGGGGGTGGCATGGAGCCCGAGGAGGAGCCCAACGTGGCCGCTGTGCGAGAAGTCTGTGAAGAGGTGAGTGTTTGACAAGAACGGGAGCTCCTGGAGCTCCGCTGCCGATTCTTAGCCAAGGCTCTGGGAATTTGTTCTTATCACTCTTGCTTGTTTTCCTTAAGGTGAAGAGGAATATAGGGTCACTGGTGATACCCACATCGTACGTGGGAGGGAAACTGGAGTCCTAAATAAAGATAGCACAGGAATGTGATTAAGGCACTCAGTCAGAATGAACTTTTCCTCGCCTGATGCCTCTAACCGAAAATAGATAAAATTAAGCTATAGTCACTTCAGTACGTACAATATTCTCTGTTTTGTTTTCTCTGTATGAAAACAGTTTCTTAAGAGAACTTAAAAAAACAGCTCTGCTTTTGTGGAGCTATCTAATACTTGGGTAGAAGGTAGAAATAAGAGCTTACGAGCTACTAAAGACATTCCAAATATAGGGACCTCAATGTTTTGGTCTAATACATATTTTTGAGTTTTATGTGAATAAGAGGAATTGATGATAAGAGTTCCAAGCAACAATTCCTAATGTGTTCCTGGTTTTGTTTGTGGGTTTGTTGTTTGGTTTTGGTTTTTTTTTTTTTTTCACTTGAAGCCATTTCAGAAAGATCAAAAGAGCAGATCAAACACAGATTGATGATCTATATGGAGAAGGCGCATTTTTCTCTCAAAGACGGAAGAACAATTTTATCCTTCATAAGGAATTTAAAGGCAGCAAATGGCGGTCGACTACATTGTATGTAAAACGTCTTCAGAATTTGCTTCTGAATATCATCAAATTGGAGAGATGCTTGGATTCAGAAACGATTAAATGATTATATATGGATGACCAAGTAGGTTCACAGTTATATAAGGCAGGATTAAAAATGCTTTCAAGGGGGTTATAAATCTTTGTGCTGCACAACAGAAATCACGAGCTAATTGATGGAACTTGGGGGAAGCTTCTCCAGTAGTTGCTTTATTTAAATGTCTGGTATATGAAGGTGTTTTCTCTGAAGTATTTGGAAATACCTGCTGCTGTCTAACAAAATGCTGAATATTTGAGCCTCTGGACTAATGTAATGTGGCAGTTCTTGAGTCGTGTGCTTCTCTTTGGATGTTTTTATAATCTGTCAGTTTATCAGAAAGATATGAAAGATTATACAGTGAAAATTTATTTTTTTAAATGTCATTAGGTCCCTCTAGTACTGGGGATTGCTGCTTGCAAATTTTGTTTCCAGCTTGTAATACAGCTCCTGCTTTTTTAGTAACTCGGCAATCTTTCAAACACATTACAAGCCAAAGTGAGTTTAACCAGAACAACAGAAACATTTTTAGCTGCAGGTTCCTGCTTTACAACCCAATCGTTATTAATAATTAAGTTATTTGATACAGAAGTCAAGGGTTCATTCAGGAGATGCACGGCTTCGCCTTTCAAATCCTTAAAATAAATCTGTATCGACCCTCCCTTCCTCGGGCAGCGCAGCGCCTTGGAAGAGTTGCTCTCTTTCCATGACAGCTCGGTGGCTGAAAGGAAACCTTGGCATGGGCTCAGTCTGCAGGGAAGAAACTGGTTTGGGCTGGCTGAGATAATCCCCTCTCGCTCAGCTGGTGTTCCCTCGCTCACGTGGACCGGTGCCGAATGAGAATGTAATTCAAACTGTGGCAGCCTGGCAGGGTTGAGTCATTCCCAGCGAAGCACCTACCTGCTTGAATGCTGCTCGACAAACAGTAAACATCAAGAGCTCCAGGAGCAGCAGGGTTACCCCAACGGCTAACCTCCATGACACCTAGTAGCATGTGATGAGAATGCGGGGTGGGAATCCAAAATGCAGCTATCGGCTGCTGTTACGAGAAAGGCTTTCCTGAAAGCCGTCTGCAGAAGAGCAGCCGGGCATGTCCATAAAATTACTTGAGTGCTTCTGCGGCTAATGATGAGGCTAGCTGACACGGGTGGGGAACGCAGGCGGGCTGTTAGGTGTGCAAGGCTGCCTTCAAATAGGTTTGTGTTCCAGCACGCTGCTTATGATCTGCACACAAAATGATAAAGTACATCAACTGTCTCAAGCTCAGCGAGCTGTTTAAATTGTTGCCGGGGAATGTGCATGAGGGAGGGGAATGTTTGTTATATTACAGCTGTAATGCTGTCAAGGGCTTGGGCACCCAGTTTCCCAGCTTGTTTTTTAGGAGACTGCTGGGCAACTGGTGTGGCGTGCCGGCTGGGAATCCTTGCTCATCCTTTCACGTGAATCTAGGCTTTTTCAGGCAGGTTGTAGCTGAGGCCGATTTGTGAGTAGGTTTGATGGCTTTGCTCCTCTCCTGAGACACTCGCAAGGAAATGAGGTTAGCTGAGCAGGTAGAGTCTGCTGCTCGCCTTGGGAAAGGGAAAAGCTGTTTTCCTCCCTGTCAATGAACACAAAGTAGTTTTTATCTTAAAAGAAGGTGGCTTGCGTGTGCTGGTCAAAGTTATGGAAGAAATTTGTGGACTTTCTTTCGCTGACTCTGGTATGCTTTTTCCGTTTTAATAAGAGACAGTTGGAAGGGCTGGAAGGACTCATTGCCCTTTCGGTTGCTTGTGGGCTTTGAAGATGACAATGGGCTGGATTTTCTCAATTCATTCTTTTTTGCATGGTATGCATTTTCTTTTCAAAATATGCTTCCCTAAACTAAGATGTTTTAATTTCTGCGTTCCCTGTTTTTATTTTACCACATATGTGTTTGAATTTACCCATGTTACTGCTGCAATAATTGTCATATAAAGAAATCTGACTTTTCCCTCTTTCTGATTTTTCAAAATTTTAGAAGGCTGTTCCAAAATGCAGTGTTGACTCTGAGTGGAACCTGTGATCCCTCTGTCCCAGTTTGAGTTGGAAGTCCTTGTCCTAGTTTGAGATAGTCCTTATCTATATTAATCTGTACCAGCGGAAGTATTAAAGTAGACAGGTACCAACACTTGTCATGCTTGCTGTTGTCTGCATAAAATTTGAAGTGACTTGAGTTCTTGGGCGTTGTTCTTAGGCAAAGTGGCACTAGACGAGCACGTTAGCTCTGAATGAGAGCAGCCTTTTCAGAATAAAACCACTTATTTTTGTTAGATTGTTGAAAAATGATGTAGTCCATCTTACACAGCTGTAAACTCCAGGTACGTTCTAAGGTTCACCTTCTGGAAAAATGATGTGCCCTTTTATTTTTTTCCTTCTTCATTCTTGGATTTTTTTTACTGTTGCGTTCTCTCCCCCAAATTAATTTTATGTTAGGAATAAGTTTTTTTTATGGGTGTGAGCAACTGGTGAAGAACATGTTTTAGAAATAGATGCCTTAAATTAAACTTCTTATAGAGTGACTTTGAAAAAAGCCTCCACGCTCATCTGTTAAACCCAAAAGCATTTCATTTTGCACTTACAGCATCTTTCACGTCCTGACCTTTAAATACTTAGTAAATGTCAAGTTCTATAAAATTACGGGAGCGTTAGTTGTGCTTTCTTCATGGGAATCAAAAGCCAGAGAAGTTGTGCTTGATCTGTGATCAAACAGCAATGGATGCCAATATCAAAAATAGTCCATCGTGGTGGTACTTTGATCTGCTTGCTAGACCTCTTTTTTTTTTTTTTTTTTTTTCTTTTCCCCTCTTAAGCATGTTTTATAAATAATCCGTTCTGTTTCATGTATTTGTTCGTGATTTAGAATATGAATGTTGATATCTTACTGCTTAGGGACAGGGTTTAGTGGTGGGATGGCAGGGTTAGGGTAACAGTTGGACTTGATCTTAAAGGTCTTTTCCAACCCAAAAGATTCTGTGATTCTGTGATCTTCAGCACTAAAATAGGAAGACTTTTTTTTTTTTTTTTTTTTTTTTTTTTTAATATTGCAAGGACCATGGATGAATGACTGAGATGATGGCACTGAACTCTTCCTAGATTTAGTACTATTCAGCGCAAATAGCGGGCCAGGTTCACTACCTCTGTTACCCTCTGTACTCAAACTTCTTAAAAATGAGTGCAATGTCTTAAAGTTCTTCACTCTGCCATGGTATTTCATTTCTAGTTCATGAATGTAAAAGCATATATTGGTTGTAACACAGTAAAGAATTAGATGAGTAAGTGTAACCCTCCCTGAGACACAGTAGAGACAGCAAGAAAATTTGCCTATTTGCCTACCAAAATTGTAATTGGTGTTTTTAGAACTTGTCTAAGCTAGCAGTCTTCATGGGTGGGACTTACTACCTTCGGTGCTGCAAGTATTAGAGCAAAGATTTGGGTGTTTTACCACAGTCCTCTTGCCCAGCAGTAATGTGTAGTAGATGCAGGCTTTGAGCCTAATAGAGCAAAGTGAAATAGCTGAAATTCCAACCCACATTTTCCTTAGCTCAGATGGAAGGAAATAAAAGCTGTCCCTAGGAACAGATGGCGTTGCTGCAGGCTGCTTTTTGCATCTGACCCGAACTTATTTTCAGCTTTGAAACCTGAACCTGCTGTTCTTGGATGTCTTCAGTAATTTTTCTTTATTAAAACAAGTTGTTCCACGAGCAACAGAACTAGTAAAGCTTCATTTCCTCCAGATTTTCATTCCCTGTCCCAAACGCCTAGCCCACCCCTCCTGTGTGCGGCAGCGGTTTGAAGTCCTGTGCTGTTTTGGGGCAGCTGGCTGTTGCTGTGACACTGATGCACTCTTGCTGCATCTATCTTCTCCTCCAGTGAGGACTCCCTCAGACATTAGGAACTGATTTGGATCTGCAGAGCAATGAAAGAGCAGCTCATTTTGCAAGCTCTGCCTGTCCTCTGCTATAGCCGAGTGTGCCTCTTCCTGGGGAATACTGTTGTTCAATCGATTTGCTTTATTTTCACACCTGCAGATGGAACAGTTGGTGCTGGTGCCCTCCTACTCCTTGTTGATAGGTTTAATAGTGTCCTCCTAGGACGTGCGTGCATTCTGAGGACTTCTAATGCTTGGTGGGGGAACACGTGCCCAAATAAATTGTGCTGTCTCTGCCAGACACTTACTGTTGTGGCCCGTGAGGGCGGAGGATTCTCAACCCATGGAGAAAATTCCTGAGTCATCTGGTGCAAATTAAGATTTAGATCCAGCTTCAATCCTGGATGAGCCTGTGACTATGCTTTTAGCTTTCCAAGAAAATGCTCGTCCTGCAGTGAAGATGAGTCAGGGAAAGGGCTGGGGGCTTGGCCCCCAGGAAAGCAAGAGGTGTGGAGCTGGCCCAAGGAGGAGCCTGGCAGTTTTGTTGCTCGTTATCTCTCTTGCTTGATTAGTGATAACGTCTATAGAGTATTTTCTTGGATGTCTTGGGCAACTTCTATGTTAGAAACTTGTGTGAGACTCTGAATTCCACTTCTACATTTGTTTGTTCCATTAAACGAAGTACATGATTGTACAGAGACTATGACTTTCCTGTTTGTGTGTGAATTAAATGCTTCATCAGAAATAGGTCTATAACAATCCGGTCGGTCTGTGTTAGATGTCCTATATGTTGCCTTTAAAGTCCACTGTACCAGTAAAATAGGATGAGGGAGCCATTGGTCTCCAGGCTGTAATGGCTGATGTGCTTTGCAGTCTTTGGTAAGGACTCCATATAAAATCAGCCTAATACTTGTTTGATTCAAAACCATTCATTTATGTCACCGTTTACTACTACGTGTGGTAAATTCATACGTGAAGAAAACCTCAGCACTCTTTTGAGTCGTCTAATGATAATTCAACATGATTTTCCTACAGCACGTGTATGTCTTGGCATCACTTTTTTATGGTGAATAAGACTAGGCAGAATGGAGAAGGATGATCTTAGTTTGCTGGTGGTGTAATTTCCGTCGCCTCTCTGTTTAAGCAGAACAGAAGGAAGGGCTCCTCACCTGCCTGTAGCACTTCAAGCACAGTTTTAGAGCTGGGGATAAACTGCTTGGGAGGCTGGTTGAGCAGTATTCATGCTTAGTTTCCAGGCTGGCTAGTTGCCTGGAAATAAATTTGTTTCTAGTCAGGCTTGAGAGTTCACTAAACCATCGCAACATCGTCCCTGGCTCTTGATTCAGCGCCTCTGCAGGTAAGTGAGAGCAGAAATTCCATAGCCTTCTCCAGGAACAAGCGAAAACTGCCTTAAGACATTTGCCTGAAACATTTGATTACACTTTGCCTTTTAAGATACTCGTTTTTGTATGTATGTTGTGAAGGTGAACGTTGCTTTGTGTGTTATTGCTGGCTGATTGAGACTCTTGCTTAGCTAAAAAAAAAAAAAACCACCGTTGGTGGCTGCTGAAGATCTTTGAATGAAATTCATTTGAAGTATTTGCCGTCCAGTTAACTTCTGAGACACATTAGTCCAGGTTAGCAGGAACGGTTTTGCAGATGAGGTAAAATCACTCATCCACAAAGGTCAAAGCCAGTTATCTGTCCTAGCCTTGCTGGTGTGCGCACACACGCGTACGTTGACCTTCATGGAATTGCTATTTGACTCCAGAAATAGCCTTGTGGTTAATAGTCAGTGGTCCACCTATGGGCTGAGCAGAATGTCAGAAATACTGATGAGACAATTAATTTTGCATCCAAAACCAACATAAAAGCTTCAGCTGAAAAGCTCCTTCCTAGAAGCAGAGGTCAGGGAGCACATTACAGAAAGAATTACAGATTTCTCTGAACGCTTGTAGTAGGGGGAGCTACAAATCCTTTTCTTTTGGGGCGGTTCTGCCATCAGCTGCTGTTAGAAGCAATAGCGAGGTGTGCTCTGACTGTGTGGTTTGGTATCTGGGTGTGTTCGTTTGGCAGGCTTGGGAACTTAACCTGTAAAACCTTTTAATTAATAAAAGTTCTTCCTTTCTAAAAGCTCATGACTGTACAGCAACTGGTAGAAGCTGAACGGGCAAGCAACGGTGTAACTCAGCCGCGCAGGACAGAGAACTTGTCTTATCGTTGAATATTTAGTTACCCTCACCCAAACTTTTTTTTTTTTTTTTTTAAAAAAAAAAAAAAAAAAAGCCTGACATAATCAGATCTATATATCTTGTCTGCAGGAGCAGAGGCATTATTCTCCTGAGCTGTTTAGGGTATGTTCCAGCTGTCAGAGCCAGCAGCCGAATTTACCTTCCAAACGTGGCTGGGTTGTATGCCAGACTGTGTGGGGTGGTTTGGACCAATTAAGTCATCGACCAAAATCTCATCTTGTCTGCAGCGCTTGAGTTCCAACCATTTACAGTCGTAAAAAGAAGGGAATGTGAATTCTTGGAAAAATGGAGTGGGGCTGGGGGGCAGGAGGGTGGGATGGCATTTTGCATCCATGTGTGATGCCCTGGAGAGCAGAGACGAGAAACAGCGCTTTGAGAAAGTGACTGAGCCACAGCGGTGAGCGGATGCATAAAAAGCGCCAGCAAATGAGATAAAGTGGGTAGATCCTCAGTAGCATTCCAACAGAAGACAAAACTGTTGCTTAGATCTTCTCTTGGTTTGTGTCTGTGCCTGAGTGAATAGTTTTCTTCCAATGCACATCTGCATTTTGTCTTGTATCAAAAATAGTCTCGTTCCTGTGGTGGAGGCCTCACGACAACATTGCAAGTATTTTATGTTTATATTCGCTTGCTTCAAATGTATGCAGAGCATCCCTGACATACCTGGTAGCTGTCGTGTTGCTTTGATGGTGTAAGCAGATGTTTTACACATAGTTTACAAGTCGTTTTCTTAATCTATATTTTTAAAGAGGTAAAACTGCTAAATCCCAAAGCAAATTTTATCTGTGCTTAGACTATTACAATAATAATCACCTTTAGAGGAGATTCTGGTAGTTCAGGATGTATTGGTATGCAATCAGTAACTCATCAAATAGTTTGTTTTGTTGTTTTTTTTTTTTTCCTCCAGATTGACTCCTAAATGGTTTGAATATAGAAAAAGAAGAAAAAATTCCTCGGAATGCATGCACAGTTAAGAGCTCGCGATACGTTTGTCTTGTGACCCTGTTGTTTTCAGAATTTTACAGCATTTGCTTCCTGTTCCAAAGGAACTGCTCCTGCACGACAAACAAGGAATGTACTGACCTGTTGTTAAATCGTGTTTTTCTTTTTTTTTTCTCTTTGAACTTTTCTTAGGCTGGAGTGAAAGGGACGTTAGGAAGATTAGTGGGAATTTTTGAGGTAAGTTTCAGACACTGAGTCTGTGAAACTTTGATGCAAAAAATTGTCTCGGAGTAAAAACCACTTCCTAGTTTGTCGTGAAGTAAACTAGATAACTTGTCTGAAGGAAGATTAGAACTCCCTGTTTAAATAGAAATGCATGCTGATGCTTTCAGTGATATTGGTCATCTGTAATTGCTGAAATCATGAGGGATAAGCCAGTGTAACAGGGTATTCTCAGTGCTTTCCTACCTTTTTTGCTGCCAAAAAATGTCACCCACCAGCTGGGGAGCAGTGGCCCTCCTTTGCCACCACCCGGTGCCACGCTGGCCTCTGCAAGGCAGTGAAGCCTGTGCGCTCCGATGAGGAGTGCGGAAATGCCGGATGAGTACTAGCAAGATGCATAGTCAACAGGTACCAACAGCTCTTTTTACAGTTGTTTTCTCACTATTTCAGAGTTGTGTGAAATAGATAAAAATCTTTCCTGTGTGGTGGTTGGTTTTTTGCCCCAGCTGAGGAACTGATTTATAAGCATATCCATCCACCAAATGCCGCCTTAGAGGTTAGGGGCTAGACTTTTTGGCTGCAATCCCTATTAATACTTTCAGACCTCTCATTTAAAACGCAACAATTTTTAATAGCGAAGAACGAGCTGTAATGTGAGGGAGATGGCACAGAAGGTACCACAGCATCGCAGTGAGGCAGCACGCAACGAGTAGTCCCCGTGTGCCCACCCGCCTTTTCTCCTTCGGTAGCTTTGTCGTTACTCTGTTCCCTTTGCCTCCTAGAATCGGGACAGGAAACACAGGACATATGTTTACGTACTTATCGTCACAGAAGTGTTGGAAGACTGGGAGGACTCTGTCAATATTGGTAAGCTATTTGTGCTTGCTAGCATTAACTGGTTTGATGCAGACAAAACACATCCGCTTAGCATCCCTCTGGGAGCTGGAATCCTTGTGAGAGTGGTTGAGAAAAGTTGCAATGGTGTGTCCTTTGGTTGCTTGGGAAAAAGAAATTGTGGTCAAATTGATGCTTTTGTAACCTCTGTGGCCCAAGAGAAGTTAATGCAGCTGTACAGCCACCTCTACAGCAGTTTTGTATTTAATTCTTGCACTTCAAGATACTATGCAAAGAGCATGAAGAACTCTCCTTTCTAAGACAAGAAGAAAATATATGTGGGCACAGTGGATTAATCATTACCCATCCTCTTTTG
The DNA here is from genome assembly GCF_000687185.1 of Egretta garzetta. Lineage (NCBI taxonomy): Eukaryota > Metazoa > Chordata > Aves > Pelecaniformes > Ardeidae > Egretta > Egretta garzetta. Next base: position 922,263 of record NW_009259598.1, read on the forward strand.
AAATCTTTGCTTTTAAATTGGATTCCCAAAGAAAATGAACCCTGTTGCTCTGCACAAGGTTTGTCAATAGCACTGTAGCACCTGTAACTTATAGAATCACCTAGGTTGGAAAAGACCTTTAAGATGATCACGTCCAACCATAAACCTGACTTTCCTCAGGCTGTGTACGGAAGAGGTTTCATGGAAAGAGTAAGATGTGAGTGCCGAGGTTCACTTCCAAATTGATGGGAATTGGGTGGTGGTTGGTGCGCGTCTTCGTGGATTGTCTTCAAATGAGTATTTGGCTTGACTGGAAAAGGCAGAAATAGCAAAATAAATGTGTGGTTTTAGTTTAGGAAATGCAAGACTGGTTTGATTGGTTAGTGGGTGTACTGCCCTAAGCAGATACTAGTCAAGTGGATGGAGGAGCCCTCCATGTGGTGTTTGGAGTAGGTGGCCCTCAAGATCAGAGACTACTGAGAGAAAATTTCCCAGTGTCTTTTGAACTGATGCTTTGCTACCCAGTGAAATGATCTTTGCAGCGTTAGTGCATGTGATAAGGATCAAAAGCTAATCAACAGCAAAGTTTAAGCACAGAAAGGATAACGTCGTTTAACAAAAACAACTCCTGATTTTCCTTTCTGCCCACAGGACGGAAAAGGGAATGGTTTAAGATAGAAGATGCCATAAAAGTTCTGCAGTATCATAAACCAGTGCAGGCCTCATATTTTGAAACCTTGAGGCAAGGTTGTTTGGCAAACAACGGCACTCCTGTCATGACCACGACGTACTCCGAGAGCTCCATGTCTGACATCAGATGACTGAAGACGTCCCTATGAGAGAAATTTTGAAACATAGACTGAAACATGGATTTCCCCCCCCCCTTTTTCACATGCCTCCTCTATCAAACAAGGCATGGGCAGCAGCCTGTGGCAGAGCAAGTGTTAAGAGTGCTGCAATTAGTGCAAGGTGGGATTTTTTTTTTGTTGGCTTTTTTTTTTTTTTTGGCTTTTTTTGGATATGTATTTTGTAAAATACATTTTGTGCATGAAGTGCCCCTTTCCCGTTACACCGCTTCCATGGCCTGGCGAGCGAGGCTGCCAGTTTCGCCTCTGCCTTGTGTTCTGAAGTGTCCCGTTTGTGTCATCCCAGCCCCAGCCACTTTTTTTTTTTTTTTTTAATTAAAAGACTTCAAATGTGAGATCAGCTCTTTAAGTCTTAGTCTGTACTGTAAGGTGCTGTTCAGACCTGTGTGGTGGTCACTTTCAGCGCGTATGTATAAACTTTTTTTAGATGGAGAATCTAACATTTTAATTTTGCAGGAATATTTTTTAATCCTGGTCTGCTTCTGAAAAGGAGGGTTCATAATTAATCTGTTTGCCTTTTGTTCTGTTTTTTTAAAACAAAATACACGTTCTGTGACAGTGCTAGTGGCTGGGCCAGTTTACTCCCCGTTCAGTATCTCCCGATTTAGTGCAGTGACACTTAAGTTGAGGGCAGAGTTTCGATCACCTGCAGACATCCCTGCTGCTCCGTTGCTTCTCCTACAGCTTCCGCCAATGTTTCTGCATTTACATCGAAATGAAGCAAAAAGGAGTTGGTCTTTTAACACTTGGCCAAAAATAAATAGCCTCAGAAACGCTACGATAGAAACTGAATTTCATTGTCTGTGGTAGGAATCAGGGATTCGAAGTGGGGTCAAAGTCTGACAAACTGGAGCGTCAATCACCAATGCTGTTCTGCTGATCCTGCTGCGTTCTGCTGATGTCTCTTCTTGTCCACATGCCTTATACCGTGCTGAACTGGATACTTGTAATTTGTGCTAAAGCATCGGATTGTATTTACTGAGTGTTACTGCACGAACCTTCAGTTGGATAACCATGTGTGTCCCTGAAAAGAAGTCCTGGGGGAAAAACTCAGGTGTTCAATCTCTTGTCCTGTGGTTCTGCGGCACTTACAATTGCACCATGGAGCATGCTCAAAAACGTTTAAACTCTCCCTCCGCAAAAGGTACAGCTGACTCCCGAGCAGAATTGCTAGTTGGAGACGTACACCGTTGAATAGGATAGACCCCTGATGCATTGGCACACTTCACATGATTTATTTTTTTTTTCTTGTTGTTTTTATTGATGTAAGTTTCATGCTGTCTTGATTTGCCAACAGTGTTGTCTAGTTGGGAAATAAAATGGGAAGGGTTGGGGGCTGGGGGTGGGTTGGGACCGGTACAAGTTTTGGGAGGGGCATTAATTAATCCCTGGCTTGAGACAAGAAGTAGTTGCTGAGTTCAGTAACTTCTCCTTTGTCAGAGCATAGCCAAGATGTGAAATTAAATCTGCAGTACTCTTTTTTTTTTTTTTTCTTCTTTTTTTTTTTCCTCCTCTTTATTTAACAAAAAATATTCTAATAAATACTCACTGTTCCAGAGTTTTCTCTCTTCCCAAGAAGCGCTTACAATATGAAAATCTGATAGAAATATCCATGGAGCCTGGTACAAGGGGGAATGGTATCCTTGCTGGTTTGGCAAGAAGCTGTTCATTTTAAGATCCTATTCTGTTCCTTTACTTGTTCTCCTTGCTTTCATCAGTGTGGAGTAGCAAGGCCAAAAGCAGTGCCAGTGATCGCTAACATGAAAAAACAGGCATAAGAAAAAGCTGAGAGGCATTATTCAAGAAGTAGCTTGAAACCGAGCATCTGGAATTCAGCCTAAATTACACCAGTTCAGTTCACTTCAACTTAGAGACGAATGTACAATCCTTTCTTACTCTGCGCTGATCGGCCTGAACCAAACTCTCAAAAGGGCTTGAATGTTGTATCTGGAAGTGTACAAGAAATAGAGACAGTCCGCTGTTCCCGAGCCGTGAGTGGCACCTAACACAGCCATCTACTGCCTTCAACTGAGTTTTTGTCTTTACTGTACAAATTAGTACGTTGAGAACGCTTTGCAGCAAAACCGCTGGTACTCCTGAAAGAGTAACTGCAGTTTTAATATCAACAGCATGCACACTTTTTTGTTTTTAAACTAAAAATGTTTTTACAGGGCTGTTAAACTGACAACTTAGGGTAGAATATTGTTAATGACTTGCTAATGGCTTATTTGTTTGGGTCAGAAAAAATAAATTGTGCCAAGAAAGTGTTTTAATGTGGCATGAATTGATGCTGTTAACACAGTAACATCGAGCGGCTGATATTATGCCTTACTTAACTGGAAATAGCTCCTGGGGTAGAAATAGCCTTTATTCAACAGATGCGGATTTCAAAACAGGCCTTAGCTCTGTGCTACCTGAATCTCTCCCTGCACCACACGAATTCCCGTCTTCCTCAGCATCTGAGGTTCCTCTCTAGTAACTGGTACAGCTGCGTGCCCTAGCAGTTAAAGCGATTTTATCCAAAATTATATTAAATTGGTTCGGGACCGACAATCAAACTACCTTTATTAGTGACAAGAGTTGTTCTAAAGACGGCGCGCGCTCTCCAGGTTTCGCAGTACAGCCCAGTGCCTGCTTGATGAAACCGCTTAGGGCTGCTGTCACGACCAACTGCTGAAAAACCCCGTAGGATTAGACTCAGACCTCCAGCATTGCTAAAACTGGTGCTATATTGAGCTAGTGTTGGAGATAGTGGGATTCTTACCTCAAACGACGTAGTGTCTAGCCTGACCCCTTAAATTGAGCATTACAATGTGTCTCAGCTTCCCCTTGAAGAATAACGTTCTTAGCTTGGCTTTTGACGTGGCTTTGATCTTGCTCGGCACTGGTGTATTTGTAGGTAAAGCAGAGGAATGCCAATGCTTCGTGTAGGCATCCTGCAAGTTTGCAGCACATTTGTCAAGTCGCCCTCGAGTCGCCGGTTTCGGATGCCTGTCTTGGTTCTCTGAAAGCCGGTCTGGGATAAATGCCAGGCGTGTTGATGATGCAGAGAGGGGCTAAAGCCCTTCCGGCACACCCCTGGACCCTGGGGTCTCATGAAAAACTTCCCGTGTCTTCTGCAACTTCTTAGGGGTAATTTCTTTAATAAGATTGCTTCTTCCCATGCTGCTTTTCATGCGTGTATTCATGGTACGTACAAGGACACCTCGCTTGTGAGACATCAAGAAGCAAGTCCGCCTGCACCGAGGAAGAGGGGGAAAATTATTGGCCCTTGAAACACCGGAGTACTGGATTTCTCTATGCACCTAAGTGCCACCGCAGGGTTGCAAGATGAGTGATGAAGTAAGAGGAAGAGGAGGACCCGCTGCCCAGCCTGGGGAGGTTCTCCAAGCAGTTCCCGCTCTTCAGCATCGATTCGCTTCCTCTGGTATTGTCAAAATTAGAAATCCCCGTATAGCGCAGTTGCATCCTGCCGTCTGGATTTTTAAACGTATTTGAGACCTTAATGGTAGAAGGGAAGTGCATTCAGCGCTGAGACGCCACCGCTTGGCATGATTATCTTTTAAACCTCAAAATACTTACAAAAACCTGGATCTCTGTCACTGGAAGTGTTTTGACAGGCTGGGTTGGATTACTGCTGTGGCAGGAAAATGTTAGCTGGTGGTTTAAGCCAACGCTGGGTGGCAAGTGTGCTGGCGTTTGTTGACTCCAGCATGGGAGCGGGAGAAAGACACCCCCCCCCCCCAGGGAACCAATGTCCCCCGCGGCTGAGGCTTTGAAGAGGCAGGTGGACATCCCTCTGCAGGAGAGTGCCAAGCGTAATTAAACTTAGTGGAGCTGAAATCGTACGTATCGAGCTCTAGGAGGTCTCTCTCAAATAAGGTTTGGTATGGTGGAACAGGGATTTCGATGCGTTGGTTAACGTTGTCTTCGAAATCATGTGCGGTAGAAAACGTACGGCACCTTTGTCTTGAAGTGGTTACTGTAAGGTGGCTTTTAGCTTTCAAATTTGACTTTGCTCCTGCTGAGGCTTTTCAAAGGCATGTCTCAAAAGGAAGAGCCGCCTTTTTTTTTTGGTTAAAAGCAACACCATTTTCTTCTTGGTGAGGCTTTCCCACGGTATTTAATAGGTGTGCCACACGGCTGGGCACGCTGGTACTGGTGCTGGGACGTGATGTGACCCTGCCAGGCCCGGGAGGTGACGCCTTTTCCTGGGAGATGCCTAGGGAAGAGTGAAAGGAGAGGGCTTGGGTTTTTTCCATTCTCCCTGAAATCTGGCATTCAGTGCTGTTAAAAGTACTTCTGGTCACTTCACAAAGATCTCTTGGTTGCTTCACAAAGCTGGATTGTTTAATTCTAGACAATAGTTGATTGGTGATAGAGACACTCGGTATTGTTACCAAGCCCGGGGAGGCTTGTCCCTCCTTTAGCTTTGCACAGTGTTTCTACTTCTTACCATCCCCGGCTGAGTTTTGTGCTCTTAGGGCTGGCTGGAGCTGCGCTGGCAGAGCTCAAGAGCCCTTGCAGAACTGCAGAGACTTCCTAGAATTATGAGCGTTCGGTGTTTGCCTCTGCAGGTATATCATTGGGCAAAACATGCCTTTGAGTTAACGGTTACTTTGCAAACTAAAAATGAGAATTTTAAAATTTTTTTTTCCCCAAATTGAAAGTGCCTTAGGCTTTCAGTTGTCAAAACTTTGAGACTGAGGCAGTGATGGCTGAGAGGGTGCAGGAGGTGACGGCAGTCTTTCCCACCGGCTGCTGTGCCCCCAGTACTGGATAGGGTAAATATTACTTGCTCATGATTTTGAACTCTCAGAACAAGGTGTGCAGCCTCTGAGCGGTTTTACAGCTGAAATATCTTGAGATGAATCTATCGAAGAGAGGGTGTTGGAGCTGCATCACCTGAAAAAGATAATTCAGAAGGTGCCGATGGTCAGCTCAGTTCTTTGTGTTTAATGCTGTTGAAGAGAGCTGAAGTTGTAGGCTGGTATTGCTGATAAGCTCCGTTAGCCAGTAACTGTAATTAAAACCCAATAGAAGGGATACAAATACGGGCTTTGGTGGAGGGGGACTTCATAATGAGTTGGCTTTTTTAAGCTGCTGTGTGGATCAGATGGGGAGAGTGTATCTGGCTTGTTAAAAGCTTGCTACTTCTTCCCCCCATCCCTTGCTCCTGTTCAGTACGGTGAGGTGCAAGAAATACCCAGGAGGGGCGGTTGGTTCTCGATAGTAAACCCGCTGTGATTTCACGAGGTCTGCGTACGTTGCGCTGTAAGAAACGATGAGATTCCCAGGTAAAGGGAGCCCAGCCGGGGCTCCCCTCGGATAACGTCGCCTGCCTTGCTTTGCCATAGGAAGGTGGCTCAGGCAGGTGAACGCGGGTGCTGTCCCTCTCCACATCTTTTGAAAATCCATCCCGTGGGACTGGTTTCCTTTTTCTTCCATTCTGGGGATGTGGTTCCTTCTCAGGTTGATTTGGTTCCAGCTTAGCAAGGCGGGTGCGTTCTCTTAACGCTGTGCTGCCAAATAAAAAAGCTGAGTGGTGCTGGCGGGGAAGGAGCAGAGCCTTACCTGGGTTAGGGTTAGGGTTGTGCTTCAGGGCTCCCCCATCCACCCAACCTGCTTCTCCTCTGCTGACGGCCTTCGGCCTCGCTGCTGGGGAGGAAGGTGAGAGCTCTGGTTTGGGGGCTGGAAAGGAGCTGCAATTTAAGCATTCACATCGGCTTTTTTATGTGGCAGATGGACGTAGCGTGCACGTCCCAGATTTCTGTTGAGCAAGAAGCAGTTAAATCCAGTGTGATCTTGAATGTGCCTTAAAGCAAACTCTGTAAACTGAGAAATGGAAAGGGATTGCAATCGGCCAGTGTTGCTTTTTCCCTTGTGCAGACACAAAGTATTCAGTGGCTAAAAATGTGGGTAGGGAATGTCAGGAATCCTCCGTTCCCTTCCCAGATCTAGCCCAGACTTCGGGCCTCTGCCTCAGCTTTTCCATGCAGAAAACGCACTCACCATTTTGCAATGAGGTGGTTGCTCCAGAAGAACACAGTATTTGAAGCTGTGCAGATCGAATGGTTGCTTCTCCCAGTTACAACAACTTCAGATTTTCTTGCTCGTTCTCAGAAACACCGGTTTATCCCAAATGGATGCATTTGTGCTTCTCAGACAGCCGGATGCAACGTTTGTGCCTGTGCAAAGCATCCAGTGAAAGGAAATGTGGGCGATCTGGGAGTTTCGTGAAAGAGAGGTTTGAATATTTAACTTGCCCGGAGTAGAAGCTGCGGCTGGTGACGATTCTCAGGAGAGGATCAAAATCTGTCGGTCTCTTTAGCCAAACTTGCACCGAGGAATGAAGCTGTTGCAGATGCTTGTTGGCCTGAAGAGCTCTTACAAAGATACTCAAGGGTGTTGGACTGCTCTGGTCCTGCTTTTAAATGACTCGGGTTTTCCCTCCTGGCTCTGTTCTTCCTCCTTAATAAGACAGCATCATCTAGTGGTGGCATCGCAGCCTGGGGGTGCGGGTGACCTCGCTTCTGGTGTGCTCTCGTCGCGTCTCAGTGTCAGAGACTGTAACGTACATATATACAGATAGATATATATATATATATATATATAAAAGTTCCTCACTTTTCTCAGTGTTAGAATGAATTTAATACAGTTCGAGAGGACTGGGCTTCGGTGGTGGAAGGTGGTGTGTAGATAGGTGTAGCATTTTACTGGGTGTAGTGGCGTGAGGTCTGTACATAATTGAGAGAGAGGTGTAGGTGAGTGAGAAAGAACTGAACTGGACTGAAGATGTATTTAGGAGATTTATAAAATCTCTTTTTTGGTGCTAGTTGATAGGGGTTTTTTTCTTTTTTTTTTTTTTTTTTTTTGTGGGAAAGTGAGAATTTTGATGTTATACTTGAGACATTGGCTCTAGAATTGCCTCAAACTAATCTTGGGAGGTCCAAGAGTGTTTGCTGAACTTCCTGTATGTCCTATTTTCTATTTATTAAATCAGAAGATCTGGAACGATCACTTTGCATTTTCTGCTCAGTCTTCTCATTGAACTCTCTCTACCTGAGACTCCCTGGCAGCACCCCCCGAGCTGGGAGAGCAGGATCCCAGTCCCCATCCGAGCATGTGCCGGGCGGCGGGATGAAGAACCAGGGGGCATCGCCCTGCCGGCAGCGCGGGCTGGATGCCGGTGGGTATGAGCATATCTGCCGTAGGCTTTTCCATTCCGTGTCGAACCGAGATACCTCCGAGATCAAAGCTGCGGGGCTTTGACCATCTCTTCTGTTCACGTCTGAGCCGGTACGTTCCAACTCGCCTTCGCCACCAAGGATGAGACTTCGATACCTCTCCAGGTACTGTCCTGCACCGACCTCTCCTGCTTGGCAGCGCCGGCGTGAGCGGTCCCTACCCAAAATGGTTCTTAAACCTTGCAGATACTTCTCTGAGTCATTCAAGTGTCCAGGCCTTGGGGTGGGACACGATGGCAGCAGCAGAGCGTGGTGAGTGATCTCCTGGGGTTTCCTGCTCATGGTGGTGTCGGCTGGGAGGTCTCGGTGGAGGCTCTGGTGCTGCTGCTGCCCTACGTTCACATGGAAATGTCAGTGAGTTTGGAGGAGGGAAAACTGGTGTCGAGAACAAACTTGCTAATTTATTAGAATTAAAAGAAGCCTGAGATTTTCAGTGGTTTTCAATGAGGTTAAATACTCAATGCGCCGCGAATTCTAGCTGGTTTGGGACTTGTAATTCCCATAATCTGTTCTGCTTTATTTTTCTGGCTGCAGACTTCTGTTCCTCACTCCAGTGCTTTGTGTTTCTAATCTTCTGGTAAAGTTAACATGGGTTTTTTTTTTTATGATAAGTTGAAATGGTTTGCAAAACCACTTTACAGCTGCAAGGGCACTTTGGAAATCTTAGCATTTTCAGCTGATGCTTTTTCTTACTGACTTGGACTTGGTCTTACTTACATCACATTTGCTCAACGTCAAAAGCATTCGGTAGAAAACACGTTTTCTTTTCTCTAAGGCTCAAATCTTAGCGCGAGCCTACGAATAACGCAGGTGCTCTCTTGCTCCTGCTTAGTCTTGGCTGGTGGGCGTAGCGTATACCTACGTCATTTTGATCCTTTCATCCATAGCGTTCCCAGAAAGACCGGAGGGCTCGCTATCCGTTCCACGCTCAGCCCTGCCATCGCGACAACCCCCTGTCCCTCCCCTGCAGCCAGTCGGGGTGTGTTTTGGGCTAGACGCCGAGACGGCGCGAAGCTGCGCGGATGGACGGTGGCTGCCGGTCTGGTTCAAGGTGTTTCCTCCGGTTGAGTTGTGTGCGAGGGAGGGGTCATCGCTGTCTTTAGAAGATAAAAAAAAATTAAAAATAATTAAAAAAAAAAAATCGTGGATGCAAGTTTGACGAGAGTGTAGGCTGTACTCTAGTGCCAACCAATAAACACGCCAGTATTTCACACACGGCTCTGCCTGCTGCGTGGTCTCTCTTCCCAGCGCTGTCACCCACGCACGTGAACTTGGGGATGTGGGCGATAACGCGTCAAGGGAGGAGAAAGCCCTCCCTGAAGTGGCTTGGTACGTTCACAGCCTGGAAAAGAAAATTTGGAGGGATGTCACCAACAGCCTGATGTTGAGACGGGCTCGTCCGAGTGGGGAGGGCAGCCCGCAATAAAGCGGGGTGAATTCTAAGGCACGGCGTAATCTCATTCAGATGTTTCTGGTCCTGACCAAGAGCCTCGTGGAGCAGAAGTGATCCTGGCTCCCAAGCTGCTCACCCCTATTTCACAGAGTCCTCACCGAGAGCCCGGCACGCAGAAACAGCCCCTCGCCGTGGGAGAGGCTGGGTGCGACCTGCACCGGGAGCACCGGCACCCGGCGCGAGCTGGCGACAGACGTGTGCAGAGCTGCCGGCGTAGGCCAAGGAAAAATTACGCGAGCTGCTTTGGACCCCATCCTTACCAATACCTGCTCTTATTTGTGCTCCACGCGTCTGTGCGCACACAAACGCTCTGCCAAAGTCTGACCGCTTTCCCATAAACCTGTGGTCATGCTCGAGGTATCCCAAACCCTGTGGTTTGATGCCTTCCCTGCCAGGATGAGCAGCGGGAGATGCTCAGAGGCCATCGGAGGGGATTTGGGATCAGCACCAGGGCACGCTGGGGGATGGAATGGGGCTCTTCACACTGCGGCGGGTGGCCTTCGGTGGGTCCCGCTGTCCTTGCCACTGGTGGGATGGGAGCGCTCGGCACCTTCCTCAGCCTCTGCGGGCTCCAGCAAGTGCTGCTGCGTCCCTCTGCCACATTCTGGGAACCAGAAATACCCCAAATGCCCATGTTTCTCCCCAGTTTGGGGGCTGCGCTCTGCCGATGCCTCAGCACAGCAGATTTGCCTTGGGGTTGGGGAGGGTGAGCCGGCTTTGCCCAATGCCCGGGGCTCTGGTCTGGCCCTCGCTCAGCTGGGGTGGGGGTTTTTCCTTCTTTTAGGATGTGGAGCAAAATGCTGGGCAGGATCCACCACTGTGCAGCCCGATCGCAGCAGCGAGGCTGTAAATGCAGCCATGGGAGCTCTTGCGTTTATCTGCAAAGCAAATGTGTCCTGGTTTGGAGATCCATCTCTTACCCCCTCCCTTTGCAAATTCCCTTTGGGATCTGAATGCAACCAGGCTCCTGCTGCACCGTGTTACTGCAGTGAGGGAAAACGCACCGGCTCGTGCACAACACCCTCACGTTCGTGGCTGCGGTGTGGAGCTGAGGGCAAAATTAATCCCTGCTGATGGTGGAGTTAACGCCTTTGAGGGCGAGCAGCAAGGCAGAGCCGGGGTGGGCTGTGCTTCCCCCCCCCGCCCAGTATTTCTGCCCGGGCGAGCAGCCGGAGGGATGCGCTGGCTGGAAATCCAGCCACTCGCGCTTAGCTGCTTAAACGGGAGCTTAGCAGCTCAGCAAAGCTGTCCCCAATTATCTGCAGAGAGGAGGGGGCTGATGCCTCTCACAGCTGGTTTTGGAGCAGAAATACCCCATGTCACTATTCTAGCTCTTGTTGCCTGCCAAAATTTCTGCCCGGGCGAGCAGCCGGAGGGATGCGCTGGCTGGAAATCCAGCCACTCGCGCTTAGCTGCTTAAACGGGAGCTTAGCAGCTCAGCAAAGCTGTCCCCAATTATCTGCAGAGAGGAGGGGGCTGATGCCTCTCACAGCTGGTTTTGGAGCAGAAATACCCCATGTCACTATTCTAGCTCTTGTTGCCTGCCAAAAATTTGCACATCCCTGGGACTGCTGGGGATGCTGCTCCCTGCCCCCCAGCATCCTTGCCCCACCCTGGGGTTAAGCAATGGGGGGGTTTCCTTGGGGCTGAGCAGCCCCTGCGCTGTCCCAGCCTCAACTCCCCTTTTTCCCAAGCTGGATGCTCCGGGCAGCGTTGGATGGGGAAAAAATATCCACCTGGGATCTGGGGATACTGCGAGTGTCCAGGGTTGCCTCTGGCCATGCTGGGGGGCTCGGTGACCCCCCTGGGCTGCTCCCAAGGCAGCTGCCTCCCCCGGGCCCCC
>NW_009259598.1:933716-934103 GCF_000687185.1 Egretta garzetta
TTCCTAGAAATTGCTGGATTTATTTTTAGCCGCGACACGGCAGCGCCGGGCTGGGAGGGGATGGGCAGCGGTGGAGTGGGAGGCCCATGTGGCGTGGATGTGCTCCCACCACCTCGGCCAGCTCCGGCCCCGGCTCAGGGGGCTTGGGGGGAGCTGGGGGTCCAGCCCCACTGCGCAATTCCCCCATTGCAGTGGTGCTGGCCAGATCCTGGCCCCTTTGGGCATGAAGGAGGGGATGAGGATGGGCTGCCAGGAGAGCTGCTGCTGCCACCTGCATGGGGGTGATGCCCCACACAGGGTGCGAGGCTCCCCCAGGCCCCTTTCGCCAGTGCTGACCCCCAGGATTTCCCTCCCCCAGTGCTGCCAAAGCCCTGGTTCCTGCAGCAG
>NW_009259598.1:934240-934945 GCF_000687185.1 Egretta garzetta
ACTGGGGGCAGCTGGGTCAGCAAGGGTGCTATGGGCAGCAGGGCTGCCAGGGCCAGTGGGACCACTGGGGACAATGGGACACTGGGAATAGCAGGTGCCAGGTGCTTTCAGAAGAGCCGGGGATCACCCCAGTGTGAGGATGAGCCACCCCGACCCCTTCCCACCCTCCATGAGGGGCTCCAGCATCCCCCAAGGGCATCTCTGCTCCTGCATCCCTGGAGTCCCCTGCGGCCATGGTGCACCAGCGTGGCCCCTGAGCCCCGTCCCTGGGCTGGTGCAGGGACCAGGAGGCAAAAATAACCCGGCGTGGGCTGGGCAGGGGGTGAGAGCAGGGGAGGATGATGCCAGCTGTGCCGGTTGGCCTCTCGCTGGGCAGCTTGGTCCCGGGGGCTGCAGAGCCGAAGCTGATTTCCCCCAGCGCTGCCATCCCACCGGCGCAGGATGCTCTGTGGTGGCACTGAGCCCTGTCCCGGCAGCAGGGGCTGTGTCCCCCCAGCACCGCCATCTCCAGGCTCCTCTCTTCCACCTCATTTCACTCGATTGTTTGGGGTTTTTTTTTAAACTCTTGGGAAGCAAAATGGGGCTCCTTGCTCCCTGGTGTCCCCCGCTCCTGCCTGACCCACTTAGCGGGGCCATCTGGTCCCCACACAGGCAAAGCGGATTAGGGCTGGGGATCAGGGCTGGGACGCTGCCACTGCCTGGGGC
>NW_009259598.1:935024-935435 GCF_000687185.1 Egretta garzetta
CGGCTGGGGAGGGACCCACAGCAGCCCCCGCCACAGGTGACCCTGCCCGGCCAGCCTGGGTGCCTGCACCCACCGGGACCCTGATCCCCGTGGGTCTGTCCTCTCACCCTGTGCCTGCGCCTCCACCCCTCTGTCCGTCCATCCGTCCACCCAACTAACGGTGCAGGGACGCACCTACCCACCCTGGTGTGCACCCATGCATCTGCCTGTCTGTCCGTCCATCCATCCGTCTGTCTGTCCATCCATCCATCTGTCTGGCCGTCCGTCCATCCATCTGTCTGGCCGTCCGTCCATCCGTCTATCTGTCCGCCGATCTGTCCATCCATCCATCCATCCATCCATCTATCCATCCATCCATCTATCCATCTGTCCATCCGTCGATCTGTCCGTCCGTCCATCCATCCATCCGTC
>NW_009259598.1:937183-938481 GCF_000687185.1 Egretta garzetta
TCGCCAGCCGGCACGGTGCTGCCAGGAATCGCTACTTTATTATTTTGCATGAAAAATAAGCGTTAAGCAGCACCGAGTTAGGGAACCCCCAGGGGCTGCTGAGCCTGGGTGGGAGCCCACGGTGCCAGCCTGCCCCGAGGGAGCACCGGGCTCTGGGAGCCGGGCGAGGGTTTGGGGTTAATCCAGAGGTTTTGGGGAGGGTTGGGCTGTGCAGCCAGTGCCTGCAAGCCCAGGGCTTCTCCACCTGCCCAGATGCCATTTGGGGGTTGCTTTGCCCCCCTGCTCGGCAGGGGCAGGGGTCGGGGCTGGGTGCTGTGCTGAGGGCTCGCTCTCTGTTGCAGGTGGTGCACGGCTGGGGGGGGCCCTCACCCCACCGGCCCCCGCGCGGGGACTGGAAGGCCTGATGTGCCCGGGGAGCTGGGACCGAATCCTGCCCGCAGGAGGCAAGGGAGGACGGTGTCAGCACCGGTGCTGCTGCCTTCGCCGCCCGCCGGGAAGGGCAGGATGAGCCCACAGTGGTGTGGCGATGCCGGCGGCCGTTGCCGGGGAGCGATCCCACCCTGTGAGCACTGACGATAACGGGTTATCTCCCACCTCGGCGCCTCTTTTTGCCATTTTTTCGCTTGAACTGCCCTGCCAACCTCTTAAAATGCACCGAGCAGGGCGGCCAGGACTGGCACCCTGGCAGGGGAGCAGCTGGGCTCCAGGGCTTTTTTAGGGCATGGAGGGCAGGATGCTGAGGAGCAGCGCGGAGCATGCGAGAGCAAATAAATGTGTTTCTCTGCATTCGGCCAAGAGCCTCCCGCGTCGGGCAGGGGGGGTTTCCAGCAGCACAAGTGCTGCCGGAGCACAGGCCAGCCCGACGTCGGGGGGACCCAGCACCACGCGTCCCTGCCTCGGCAGCATCGCCGCTGGGTTTGGTGATAAAAAGGTGCCAAGGATGGGGGTTCAGTGGGGGGCAGCGGGGTTTTGCCTGTTTCTGTTTCCATCGGCAGCTCCTGTCCATCCCCGCGGAGGATGGCTGGCACCATCACGGATGTCCCTGCGGAGGAGGTACCGTGCGGAGCGGCCTCTCCCTGCATGCAGAAATCCTGCTCCCACCCCGCTCCCGGGGGCTGGACCCCAGCCAGAGTCCAGGGCGAGAGGTGTCAAACATCCATAAAATGTTTTATTCAAGTAACTGCAAATAGGAAACCCAAAGGTCATTAACTGTGGACCAAAAAAAAAAAAAAACCAAAACCAAACCAAAAACCCAACCAAACCCCAACTTTCTCCTGGCACCGACCTCCGGTCCCACT
>NW_009259598.1:938906-939177 GCF_000687185.1 Egretta garzetta
ACAAGTGCTGCCGGAGCACAGGCCAGCCCGACGTCAAGGGGACCCAGCACCACGCGTCCCTGCCTCGGCAGCATCGCCGCTGGGTTTGGTGATAAAAAGGTGCCAAGGATGGGGGTTCAGTGGGGGGCAGCGGGGTTTTGCCTGTTTCTGTTTCCATCAGCAGCTCCTGTCCATCCCCGCGGAGGATGGCTGGCACCATCACGGATGTCCCTGCGGAGGAGGTACCGTGCGGAGCGGCCGGTCCGTGCCGGCGGGCTCCCCCAAAAAAAAA
>NW_009259598.1:939439-939794 GCF_000687185.1 Egretta garzetta
CGGTCCCCCCACCCCACCGCCCAGCCAGCCTCTATCCCTTGGAACAGTGGAGCAACCTAGACCTTAAAATAACAGGGTTTTAAAAAAAAAAAAGCCCAAAATAGGGGAGGGAAAAAAAATACCCCACAGCCCCCAGCGACACCCCGAAAAGGAAACACTGAGCCAACGATGCCCCGGCAGCTGGCGCAGCAGCAGCATGTCTGTGAGTTCAGAGAGTGGAACTTAAATATCCAGAGGTAGTTGTGAATGAAAGGAAAAAAAAAAAAGTACTTAAAAACAAAAATTATATATATATATCAGAACCTATGAGGAAAGGGCTTCCCGGGCCGGCCCCACCTCGGGCACCCCCGGGGCC
>NW_009259598.1:940888-941495 GCF_000687185.1 Egretta garzetta
CCCGCGCGCCGGGGCGGCCATGAGCGCCATGGCCCCGCACGCGGCGGTGAGTCAGGGCTGAGTGTGAGCGTGAGTCAGCGCCGGCCCCCGCTTCCTCCCGCTTCATTCATAAAAAAGCCACCGCAGCCAGCGGCTGCCAAAATGGGACACGGTGTCCCCGGCATGGCCCTGCCGGCATGGGATGGGCTCAGTCCCACCCTGCCCAACTGGCTCTCTGCCCTGGGGGTCCCCGAAACAGCCCCTGGTGCTGCGACACTGGTGCAGGGGACCCCAGGATGTGACCCCCTGGTTTGCAGCCCCGGCTGGTCTCAGCCCCTCGCCCTTCCGCAAGGAAGTGGGAAAAGGAGCAAAACCCCTGGAGCTGCGCCCTGAGGGTGCTCGTGGGTGACTCTTGTGTCCCGGTGGCAGCTCGTGGGTGCAGGGACATGGACTGGGGACAGTGGGATGTTCATGCCGGGGAGGGAGGTGAAACTTGCTCCCAAGCTTGTGGGTGCCCAGCTGAGCTCCCGTGGGGCTACAAACCAAGGGGGGAAAAGGGGAGTGGGGGGAGAAATGAAATGAAGGAGAGAAAAAACACAAAATAAGAGGGTGGCCATAGCGCCTGGAA
>NW_009259598.1:941704-942085 GCF_000687185.1 Egretta garzetta
GGGGGTGTGCCAGCGTGCCACCGAGGCAGGACCGGCCACCTCCTGCGGGTCACTCCTGGGGCGACGGGGAGATGGGGGAGCGGGGATAGCTCAGTCCCCCAGCACCGGGTCAGGGCATGGCCTGGTGCAAAGCCTGTCCCCACGCCATGCCGTGTCCCCTTTTTGCTCCCTGCGCTGCTCTCCTCCATCCCAGCAGCATCTTCCCCACATTTGCAGGGAGAGCCGGGGGCGTGCCATGCCCCCAGAGTGCCCAGCACCCTGCCAGGATGGAAGAGGAAGGGAAAAGCCCACTCACCGATTTTTTGGGTCGGCCTCGAGGTTTTCTCCCTGGTGTGACTGCAGCTTTCTGAGCCAAAAAAAAAAAAAAACAAACAAAAAAAA
>NW_009259598.1:942582-942995 GCF_000687185.1 Egretta garzetta
CTGGAGCAGCCCCTGTCCCCAGCCACCTACCCTGCCTTTCGGGGTGGCCTTGTTTTTACTGCCCTTCGGCCGTCCGCGGGGTCTCTTGGGGGTTGGGGCCTCGCTGGGCTCCTGCTGGAGGGAGAGCAGAGGGGGGGTCACTGTGGATGGGGGTCCCTGGGAAGGGATGCATGTCCGGAGTGGCTCCCGGATTAGCCGGGGATGCTCTCACACATGGCACTGGGAGGAATGGTTGCCGTGGGATGGGTGGTCAGGGGCCAGGCAGAGGTTCCTGTGTGTCCTTCAGCCAGGCCCACACATGACCTGTCCCACCCAGCAGTAACCACCCCGGCTCGCTGGTGGTGCTGCTGCCTGGCAAAGCATCGGGGAAGCAGCAAATCGCCTTTTCTGTGGGAAAAGGATGAGGACAAATG
>NW_009259598.1:943055-945966 GCF_000687185.1 Egretta garzetta
GGGACTGGGGAGAGGAGGGTTTGGCACAGCAAAGGCTCTGCCAGGGCATCTTATCCCTCTGAGCAGCTTTTGCTAATGGGGCTTTAATTAGCCCGTCTGCAAAGGCAGGTTCAGCTGCAGCCTGGGGAGGAGCAAGAGGAGGCCCTGAGCGAGGAGGAGCTCTGGGGTGCTGCAGGGCTGGGGGGGCTGTGAAGACCCCCCCCCAGGAGGGATTTGCTGCTGGTGAGCACCCAGGAGCCGCTGCCCGAAGGGAGGTAACGGGGGCTGCACCGTGGGCATCCCCATCCCCTGCCCAGGGGATGCTGCTGGGGTGTGAGTGGGGCGGGGGGGTTCTCGCTGCCCCATAGCCTGGGGGTGCCCAGCCCCCGGGGGCGGATCAGCCTGGCTAAGGCACTGCCCCTGCCACCCAGGTAAGGATGCTTGGCCCCCCCAGCTGCTGCCTGGCCCCTCTATGGGGATGAGGGTGACTGGTGAGGGACCAGCAAGGACAGGCGGTGACAAGGACCACAGTCCCCCCTCTACAAATGCCTCCTAGAATTAAAATTCCGCTGAAATGAGCAGCTTCTGCCCTATTCCAGCCCTTCCCAGAGGCTCGCCCGCATGCTGCTCCTGTCCCGGCGTGCAGCAGGGACCAGCCCGTACCCCGGGTACTGCCAGGGCCTGCGGGGGAGAAACCAAAATCATCGCTAAGAGCTATGCCTAGAAGAGACCCTCGCTTCTATTTTCAACCCCCCAAGACCCTTCAGCAGCACCACACCGCGGGGTGCGGAGATTTTCTGCCCCAGAAACGCGAAGCACCTCGGCTAGGCGCGACCCTTCCTCCTGCTGCTGCAAAGCCGGTATCTGCAAAACCGCCCCTGCTGCACCCGTCTCCCTTCTGCAAACAGACCTTTGGCCCGCGCCGGTCCCCGCCACGTGTCCCCTCGCACAGCCGCTCCCCGGTGATGCCCCGGTGCGAGAAGCCCAGGCCAGCGCTGATGCACAGGGATGGAGCAACGTGCCTGAGGCTGCGGGGCCAGGCTCTGCCAACGGGACCCCCCAGTGCCGCTCCCCACTCTCAGCCCCACGTGGTGGCTGGGTGAGGCTCTGGGTGCTCAGACCTCCCCGTCTCGCCCATCCCTGCTCCCTGCCTTCCCCCAGGGTGGTTTTGCAGCTGCATCCCCCCCAGGGGGGGCAACCTGCATCCTCCCATCACTGGCTGGGGAGCAAACTAAACCAGCTGCCAGGCAGGACCCTGCCCCAGGCCCACGCCACGGACACCCCACTGAATTAGCCAGTGCCCCGGTGCTAAGGCAGCTCCCGGGGTCCCCAGCAGGCATTTGGGGAGCAGCAGCTTGGCCAGGCTTCCCGCAGAGCCCAGCCCCTTTCCCCAAAAGGAGGAGAGCAGCTCCAGATTTAATCTGGAGACCTTGAAATCCCAGACACGCTGCCGGCTCTGGCAAGATGGAACAGGACAAGTGGTGGCATGGCACCGGGGGGCTCTGGGCATCCCCACGGGGGTCCCAGGGCCCTGGAAGGGAGGTGCGGGCTCCCGTAGCCCTGCTTCCCCCACCCTGCCTCAACACCCAGCACTGCTGCACCCAGGGTGGGATGCTGCACCCCTGACCCTGCTCCTGCCACCCCAGCTGGGTTTAGGGACAGGCACCACCTGGCACTTGTCCGAGGCGATGCTGGATTGTCCCCTCCCCTCTGCATGTCCCAGAGGGCTGGATGGCTTTCCTTGCTCATGGGGAAATCCCACAGAGGGAAAGGCTCCATCTTCCCCTCTCCACCTCTGTGCTTCCCCAGGGGCGTAGGAAAAACCTGCTTTTCCAGAGCTGTGGGGCCGGTTCCACACCCAGCTCCCAGCCCAGGAGCCAGGAGGATGGGCTCCAGGCTGGAAAGGAGCAGGGTTGCATTTATTGCCCTCCGCCCCTCCCGGAGAGCAGGGTGCCTGCCCTGCTCCTTGGCTGGGCAGCCATGGCCATGCAGAGGGGGGCACCTGCTCAGTGGGGATGGGATGGGATGGGATGGGAAGGGTTGGGAAGTTTCCCAGCAGAAACAGGGCCACAACAGCAGCATCCCGGTCTCGCTGTCTGTAAGTGCTGGCCTTGTTGCTGCCTGGGAGACTTGGCTCGAAAACCACAGTGTTGCTTTGGACTGGGTGCTGCAACCCCACGGGGCTCCCTCTGCCTCTGGGGATGCTCCCCTGCATCCCTGCCCTGGGTCTGACCCACGTCTCCGGAGCACGGCAGCCCCCCGGCACAGCTTCTCCTGCAGGTACAAGGTTGTGTGCCCGCTCTGCGTGCAGACGGAGGCACCCTCCCTACAGGGTTAAAACCTCTTAGTTTTTGAGCAACCGGTTACAACTTGGATGGTGTTAGAGCAGCCAGGACAGGGGAGAGCGAGGCAGCAGGGGGCAGGCGGGGTGCTGAGCCCTCCCAGGGATGCTGAGCCTCATCAGGGTGGCTGGAGCGGGTGCGGGCGAGACGTGCGGTGTGAGGAGCCATGCTCAGACCTTCGAGGCTTTTTGAAAAACACACGTCAGCTCCCGCTCCCCTCTGGAAGTGACTCACAAGCGCAAAACAACAACAACAAAAACCACCCTCGGATTCTTTTTGGGGGGGGGGAGGCAGAAACCACGCTGTTGTGTAAACACCCTGAAAAGGATTACTCACAGCATCCCAGAGCCCTTCGAGTCTCTTAGAAAATAAAAATGTATGGTTTAGATTTAGGAAGGAAAAATGCCGGCCAGTTGACCGGGGGCTGGGATGAGTTTGTCTCTTTTTAAGTCAATCTTTGTCAGAAGAAACGCAGCCTCCGAGCCGTGCCGTACCCTCTCCCGTAGCTGGAAACAGATGGGCCCAGCATGGCCCCCACCCTGCCGCGCTCTCCTCCACCCTGCTGGGGACAGGCACAGGCCCCATGCGGC
>NW_009259598.1:946006-947391 GCF_000687185.1 Egretta garzetta
CAGCACGGCCACCCAGCCGGAGGTGCTGCTGCAAAGTTGTTGGTGCTGGGGAAAGCACGTGCACATCCCACCCATCCCTCCACCGCCTCTGAGCTGTCCCTGGGGGCTCCAGAGCTGAAACCACCCCCCAGGGGACCAAGGGCTCCATGCCCTGGTCCAGCAGAGGGGGATGAGGAGGAAGATGCTTGGGTGGGAGACAGGGGATGCTCCTCTCTCCCACCCCAGCACCTTCCCAGCCAACACCCCTCTGCCCGAGCGTGGCCCTGGCTCAGCGCGATGCTCCCCTGCTCGGTGGCACCCGCCTGGTCCCCAGAGCACCCCGAGCCTGCGGGATGGTGCTGGGCACAGCGCGGGAAGCAGCTCCGGCCCCACTCGCATGCATCACAGCCGTATAGGAGGGAAGGAGCAGCTGTGTTGCCATGGAGGAAAGGAAGCAGCTGAGAGAGAAAAACCTTTCCATGCAGGGAGGAATCGGTTGGAGATGAGGGCAGGGGACTGCCGGGCTCCCCGAGGCTGGGAGGGATAAATCTCTGCAAGGTTTGGAGGTGGAGCTGCTACGTCTGCCTCTGGATTGATGGAGTTGGGGGATGAAAAACTCCCACCCCTCTCCATCCCTATGGATGGCGAGCCACCAGGCTCAGCCCCAGCGGCTCCCTCTGCTCCGCGACACGAGCTGGGCCATTCTCAGCAGCCACCTCTTGCACAAGCACCAGTTGGGTTGCAAAAGAGGGAACCTGGCCCCTGGGAGCGATGCTCCTCGCTGCCCCTGGGCCTGCTCCTGCCTTCCCCCACCCGCCCGCGCTGGCTTACACCGCTCCGTGCAAATAACCCCATAAATCCCCCGCTCCTGCCACCTACTCTTAGATTAAACAAACCAGCCCAGGAGAGGCAGGGAGACAGGCGGTGGCTTAGATCTTAAAGAAAAAAAAAATAATAATAAGGAAAAAAAAAAAAAAATCTCTCTTCACGCCCAGGAAATCCAGTCTGATTGCAGCTGGAGAAGGATCCCGGCCGCACCTCCGGGCAGAGGGAGGACGGGAGAGGGAGGAGGGGAAGAAATAGTGGAGCAGAAGTTGAAGAGCCAGTTCGGCAGGGGTGCGAGGGCTGGGAAGGGATGTGCGCGGCTCCTCATTAGGACAAGCCCTCCATGGGGCTGCTTTGAAGCCCCCCCCCCGGCCTGCTATTAAGGAAAGTCCCCCCCCTTCCTTCCTGGGCATGCATAATAAAAGGAAGTGATAAAAGAAAGGAAGGAGGGAGGTGGGGGAGAAAGAAAAGAGGCAGGAAGGGCACCATCACACGCTTTGTGAAGCCCCTGTCCTGCGGGGTATCATAAACCCCCGGGGGGAGCCAGCCCGGTGTGCCGCCCCCCCGCCGGGGCAGGGCCG
>NW_009259598.1:949461-954462 GCF_000687185.1 Egretta garzetta
GCGAGTCCTGCCGGCTTGGTGCAGGCGGTTTTTGGGTGCTGGTGAGCGGCTCTAAGGCTCTCCTGGGGTTTAAGCCGCCGGTGGGGTTGGTCTGCAGTAAAAGAGCTTTATTCTGAATTCCTGCGATCTGTTTTGGGAGTGGTTTAGGTCACTCTGTAATAAGAGCCAAGATCAGCTCTCCAGGTAGGTACCCCAAAAACCAGAGCCCCGTTGTGTCCGGAGCAAAGTTTTCCAAGGCGTGTCAGGCATTTGGGATCTCATGGTGGGTTTTTTGATGGGATACAAGGAAATCCAGAGCTCAGCACCCTCTCAGGGACGGGACTATGCCAAATTCTCCCAAACTCCTGCAGAAACTCCAATCACAAATTTAATGGAAACTCCCATTTATATAGGCTTTTGACCGTTCTGACAGCAAACGTCGAAATCCGGAGTTAGGAGCCGAACTTTAGACTGGCCAATGCTGGATTTAAGTTTCAGGCAGGTTTTTGTTTTAAAAAAAGGACCTTTAAAAATGTGAGACTTGGAAATATCAGTATCCACATGTGCAAAACTTCTTCATCAGGGAAGAACTACGATGCAGAAACAAATCAAACTGAGCAAGGCTTGTGGCACTTTTTTTTTTTGCTAATTGTTATTTGGATTTTTAAAATCCTCTGCAAATTCCCCTGCCTAAAACACAATCAAAGCAGTGTCCCTTTCTGACGATTAAAAAATGAAAGCAAAGGGGGGGTGGGGGGTGGAAAACCACCCCGTAAGAGGCTGACCTGTTTTCGAATGCCTGCAAAAATGCAGGCATCGCCCTGCTTGCACTGCTGCGTTTCGGGGCCGAGCCCAGCCGTGGCTCCCAGGCCTGGGGGTGGTGGGGGGTCTCCTCCAGCCAAGGACCTTGCATCCAGGCAAGGTGTTGCTTGCAGACCCTGAGCATCTTTTTTTTTTTTTTTGCTGAAAATCGATGTCCCCCCCAGCTGCAGGCAGTTCGGAGGTGCCGGGGTGCTTCTGCCTGCAACAGCCCCAGCCCTGCCCGCGGCCGTGCTCGGGCTTCCCCCCTTTGCCATGAGCCGGGTGAGGAATTTGGTTTCTGTCCCTGGCAGAAGCTTGTTGTTATTAATATCCCTCGTTATTTATTCTGTGGTGGCGGTGAATGGCTGTAACTGGAGAGCTGTGAATAAATGGGGCTGCTTTTTCTTGCTTTGATCCCTGAAACTTTCGGCAATTCCCCACTCGCTGAGCCCATGCCGGAGCCTTCCCAAGCTGGGTTCACCTGTGGGGTGACCACTTGGTCTTTATAGCAAAATAATGCTGTGGTGGTCCCCAGAAACTAAAGAGCGGCGGTGGGATGCTTCCAGCAGCCGGGAACAACGCCCCAATAGGAAAGCGGCTCACGGCTGTGTGTAATGGGGGGAAACTGGGGAAAAAAATTAGGATTTGGTGAAATGGGCTTTGTTTGGTGCTCAGATTGTGTTTGCCAGGATGGGAGGACCCAGGGGATTCCAGAAACAGCCTGGCAATGCATGGCAGTGAGATCTGCACCCGTTGCGAGGGGGCCGTGGGGCAGTGCCCCCCGCTTTAAATAGAAAGAAATCTGTGTGTGTGCGATGCCCGTGCAGCAAGGTGGGACGCAGAGCGGTCCGGGGCTGCTTGGGTTGGAGCAGAGCCCAGTGCTGGGCCCAGGCTTTCAGGCCAGGAAGATCATTTTCACTTTTGTTTTTGCAGTTTTTCCGAGTTAAAACCTGTGGCCGGTGCGGATTTGGGAGCAGGACCGGCAAGGTTTGCCCAACCTGCAGTTCAGTCCTGCAGCGAGACCCGAACGTGAAAATGGCTGGGAACAGGGAAACAAGAAGGGATTTTTTTTTCTTTTTTTTTTTCTTTTTTTTCCTTTCCCTCCCATCACGGCTGAGCCCAATGCAGGGTGCGGAGGAGCAGCCTGTGCCACGCCGGGGTTGGCGTCGCACCGAGCGGTGCTGCCCTGCGTTATCCCGGTGAGCCAAACAAGCCGGGAAGCCCACTGGGATGCGGGCAGGGGGTGTCCCTGGCCGGGTGTTTGCAGGGCCGGCCGGCCGGCCATGGCCGGAGGGGCCGGGGCCTTTGTGTCCACTCCCGGCTTTGTTTCCCGGCGGCCCCGTTGACGAAGCCCCATGCGGCCAAACAGCCCCAGACCCACCCCGAAACAGTCCTTTTAATTTGATGAAACAGCTCTTTCCTCTTCAGCCGCGGAGGCGGGGGGGGGTTAACGCTCACCACTGCAGTATTTCCCTGTAGCCCTATTTCGGGGACAAATTCCTAAATCACCTGATAAATTATAGGCTTAATGCTGCCGCTTTGGAGAGCGCTGAGTTTGTGGGGTGCAGGGATGCCAGCACCGTGGGATGCATGTGCTGCAGCCGGGGGGTGCACACATGAATTATTAAGCCTCCCTATTTTTATTTTTTTTTTAGCCAATCTTTCAGGTCTGGGACAAAAAGGGGATAGGGATATGGCATATGGCATATTCCCCATTTTCCCCATCCCTAGGGATATAGAATATATTTCCCCATTTTCCCTGATAGGGAAGTGGGTACCCGGTGCTTGGGAAAAGCTGAGTCTCTGCAAGGTGCCCTGAAAAGAAGGTGCTTGAAATCATTCCCTGCTTTTTCAGCTCGGCAGGGCTGGGCAGGCGCTGATTGTCTGCCCCCGAAATGCAGCAGCCTCCAGAGGGCACATGGGGGACCGGAGGGTGGCCCCGAGGGGGAGGACATCTCGTCCTGCACTGCCTTGCGTCCCAGCAACTGCCACAGAGCCCTGCAAAGCTGCATTTGGGATTTGGGTGCCTAATTCCTGCTAATTTCCCTGGGAAAGGGGAAACCGGATCCTCTAAGGCAGCTCTGGAAAAAAAAAAAATCTCAGCCCAGGTTGTTGGGTAATTGGAAGGGCTACCCGACTAATTAAGAGCGCGGTGTGTTTGTCACCTCCAAAGCCCTCTTGAACACCAGTTAATGAATCCGTGTGGTTCTGAGCCTTGCAGAGGCAGGTATCATGGCCCTCATTTCAGATGGGGAAACGTGCGGATGAGAGGTGGTTTGGCTTGCTGGAGGCCAGGTGAAGAGCACGTTCCACCCGTGTTGGTGCCAGGTCCGGTGCTCAGGGATGCACCGTGGCCCTCTCAGGTGCCTCAGCATTGCTGCTCACTGGGATTTTTGTTTCATGCTGTGCCTGGAGCATCCCCCTGCACCTCTCCGGTCCCCGCTGCGTCACAGGGAGCGTTTGCTGAGGATCCTCCTTCTGTGCAGGTGGCTTTGCAAAATACAAAGCCCCAGGCAGGACCCGGCTTGCTCCAAACCTGGATTTTCTCATTTCCAGCATCCTTGGAGGCAAGGGAGCACTGTGCAGGGAGCCCCTCTCCACACAGCATCTCAGCTGGCAAAACACAGCTCGGGCGCAGGAGGTGCCCGGGGCCGGGCAGGGGGACGGCGGCAAGGTCTGACCCGGGTCTGGGCTCACTGCTTTGGTCGTGTCCATCCAGTTCCACCTATCTCTGCCCAAAGCTGCTCTTTCTCTGCAAGATAAGTGATGGCAGCACAAGCAAGAAAGCTCTGCAGACGGATCCAAGGTGATTAACTACCGTTGTTAATTCCTGCCCAGCTCAATACAGTGAGCATCACTTTTACCCTGCTCTTTGCTTCGGACTTTCTCAAGGAACCGGTAGGGCTGAACTCCTCCTGGCTGCAGCTCCCACCCTGGGAGGACATCTCCGACATGGAGAATCCTGGAAGCACAGCCTTTGGGAAGGGTTTTCCTGGGATTCACTGTGTCCTGAAGAGTTTCCAGTGGAGAAGAAGAAATATTTCTCCTTCCTCGAAGGAGCAGAAGGACTTGCCCAGGTCCTCGTGGGAGAGACCATAGTAGAGTGGGACATGAGACCCCTCCTTCCTCCCATTGCCGTTACCTCGGAGCCTGCGTGCAAATCCCTGCTGAAATATTTATTACTGGCCGCAATCAATAATTAGCCCCCAGGAAAAGAAATTTCTGGCAGCCAGCTCCTCGGCTTGCTTTCGGAGGGTGGTAGGGGGCCAAGGCGTGCGAGTTGCTGAGTGCCTGCCTCCCATCCATGCCTGGGGGGGAAAGAGGGTGGAAATGGCAGGACTGAGTGAAGGGCTGCTGTGGGTGCGTGTGGGTCTCCGTGGAGCCCACCTTGGGGCAAAGTTGGAGGGGAAGGAAGGGAAAATGACACCTTACGCCTGTCCCAACCCTCCAGCATCAAGGGCCCCGGGCTGACGGAGAGCGTGGGTGCTCTTTGTGCCTGGAAAAAAGTGGGCAAAGCTGCCTGGACCAAGCCAAGCATGTCAGGTGCTGCCTGTTTTGAAAGCTCTGCTGGGAAGTCACCCCTGGGATGGCTTGGCTGCCTGGGCAAAGAGTCATGAGGCTGATCTGGGTGTTTGCTGGGTGGCCCCCCTGCTGTGGGCCCTTCCAGCCACGCTGCTGGATGTGGCATTTTGTGTTTGCAACTGGGAGGTGATAGGGGCTGGATCCCCTGACTCCAGGAGCTGGGGATTTTGAGGGGACCTTGTCTGTTTGGCTGCAGGGTGATGCAGCTCCAGCCGTGCCAGAGCAACCAGAAGTGAAGCCACCCCCATCCCCATGGCACAAGGTCCCTGATGGGGGGACAGAGGCTGGGGGCAGGCGTGGGCCCCTGGTGCCCCGATCAGCCAGAGCAACCACTGACCTGTCCCTGTCCCCACACACCGTGTCTCATCCTTCCTCATGTTCACAGTCCCTAAAAAAGCCTGGGTTCACGGGTACAGAGCTCCTGCCTTCCACTCTGCGGGGCTCGGGCTTCATCCCCGCCTTGATCCCAGGAAACCAGGATAAATTCCTCCCTTCCTTTAAAAAAAATTGGGATTTGCTTTTAGTCCCCTGGCAGCAGGAGATGGCGTGGAGTGGCTCGCTGCCCGGGGCTTGGTGCTGCCTGGGTTTGTAATGTATAGAACCCCATATTCATAAATATATACCTAAACCCCCAAATAT
>NW_009259598.1:954535-955000 GCF_000687185.1 Egretta garzetta
CCTGCCATGCCTGGGCAGCCGTCCCGGCCCTGCACGCCCCGACCTGCCAGCACCCATGGGGACGTTCCCCTCCCTGTCACCCCAGCTCGGCTGCAGCAGGGTCCGGTTTACCCGCCCAAGCCCAGCGTGCGCTTCTCCCATCCCTTGGGATGGCTGGGATGCGTTTTGGGTGCTGCTGCCAGCGGGATGGGGGAAAGGGGGCATGCGGAGGGGCTGCTTTGGCTCGGACACCCCAAGCTGGAGCATCCCAGTGTCTTGCTAGTGGGTGCTCCCCACCACTGGCCATGTCACCTCCCGGGGCCTGGAGGCCACTCAGCCCTGGCCCATCTGGGGAGCTGGGATGCTCCAGGGCCGCAGCCATCCCCGTGGTGCACAATGGCCTTTTGTCTGCGGGGCTGGCCGGGAACATCCCGCCATCCCAGTTTCCCAGTAACATGAAACCTCCTCGGGGCTGCCTGGCCGAAC
>NW_009259598.1:955222-957023 GCF_000687185.1 Egretta garzetta
ACATGTGCACCGAGTGCGTCGGGGCTCAGCTGGGTGGTGGGTGGCTGCCAGCAGAGCTGGGGTCCTGCATTGCCTTGCTCCTGCTAGAAAGGGGGTAGCATAAATCAGGGGACCACCAGGAACAGAGCCGTGTGCCGTCCCTGTGCCCATGGGAGCCTCTGAGCAAGGATGTAGCCAACCCATGGCGGGGGCTCTGGCACCTTTCTCACCCTAGGGCTCCTCATCCTCAGCAGACCAAGAGCTCCCCACTGTTGCTCCCCAGTCCTCCTTGGGGACACCCAAGGCATGTGCCAGTGGGTGAGAAAATACCTGTGGGCCCTCCCTGGAGCCCATTTTTCCTCTGCAGCCCCATCCCAGCCTGCCCCGTGGCTTGGGGCTAATGAAGTGGGGGGGTAACAAGGCTGGGGAGGACCTGCTGTAAATCATTAATGGGGGACGCGGTGGAGGAGAATGCAAAGGGTCCTTAATTGAGGACTTGTTGTCTGGCTCACAAGGGTGTCTTGCTGCCTTATTTTTTTAATCAAGGTATTTTATTGCAAGTGGCACATCAAAACGAAACAGGGCAGCAAAGAAGCTGGTGGGGGCTGGCAGCACCCTGGCAGGGGGTCAGGAGAAATGTGGTGGAGAGGTGCTGCAAGGGGTGGGGGCCACCCAGTGCAAGGGGCTGGAGGACACATGCTGCGAGGGGCTTGCAGGGGGCTGGAGGATGAGCAGTGCAAGGGGATGGGGGACACAGTGCAAGGGACAGGAGGGGACATGGCTTTTCCTGCCCTTCCCAGTAGAAGGGCTGGCTCCTCCATCCCCTGGAGTCTCTGCAGCCCCCTCAAAAAACCCTTCTGTGCAAACTGCCAGCCGGCAGCTCCCACTGCCCCACGTACAAAAGCCACCCCGAGCTGTCCTCCCTGGGCACCCAATTTTGTGTGGGAACATGTCCTGAGCTCATCCCCCCACCCGGGGCAGCACCCCAGGGGATGCTCATCAGCCATCCTCCTGGTTCCTCTGGGACAGGAGACCCAGCCCAGGGGACAGTTGTGTCCGGAGCTGCTGTCACTTCCACATTTCTCCCCCAGCGGGGTGTTCCCAGCCCTGGCCCCCATGCACGTGGGGGTGTGTGGACACAGGCACCACCGTGTACTTCTTTGCCCAGGGCTGCGCTCACTGCCGGTGGCCCCGAGTTCACTGTGGCAAAGGGGATGTGCCGGAGAGGCTGCTCCTTGTCGGGGCTCCAAGAAAACTTTTTTCCCAGCCAAATTCCTTGACACTTTCCTTTTTACTCAGCTCCGGTTGGAAAAGCGTCAGGGACCGAGGGACTTCCCCCCGTACGGGTGACTCAGGTGGTGGTCACGCGTGACTCAGCTCTGGCAGCGTCCCCCTCTCCGGGGGCCCGGGGGTGACCGCAGAGGCAGGGAAATGGGAGGCGAAGGCGATGCCAGAGGGGATGGGCTGGGGGACAGGGCCAAGCTGGCTGCTGGTGTAAAGGAAGGAGCTGGAACAGCCCTGGTCTCTGCTGTAGATGCTGTGACTCCTGACCCCTCCATGGGCTGGGGTGTTTAATTAACGGGCTTTGAGGGAGATGGGTGAGGTGGGCAGTGGGTGCAGCTCCTTATGGGTCAATAAATGACCTGGGAGGCAGCAGGGCTGGGTGGGACAGGGTGTCCTGAGGGGTAACCCGCAGGTTTTCCTGGGGGAAGAATGTTCCCACCTTGCCAGAGCAGGTCTTCAGGGCAAAACGGGCTGGAAACCACTTATTTGGCAGAAGGAGAAGCTGCGTGCAAGCTGGCAGAAAAGCTGGGTGTCCGCC
>NW_009259598.1:957052-960868 GCF_000687185.1 Egretta garzetta
AGCGGGGCGGGCGGGCAGGGGAAGCCCCTTCCCGGGTCCCTCCTCCCCCGTGGGGTGGGCGCTCGCTGCCGTGGGGTTGCAGGTCACCCGAGGGCTGCACCCTCCCTGCGGGCCGGAGCAAAGGGAGCATCGCCTCGGAGCTGCGGGTAGGAGGGGGACACCCGTCCTTCTGCGATGAGGGGAAACTGAGGCACGCACAGGGACTGGCTCTGCTGCAGCTGGAAAGGGACCTGGGTGTCCTGGGGCTCATCCCAGCACCACGTGTGGGTGCTGCTGGGCACCCTCCAGCCAGGCCGGCTGCACCCAGCTTTGGGGCTGGGGCTGCGAGAGCTGCGGATTGGGCCCAGCTGGGAGCCCTTGGAGGTGTGAACTGGGGCAGCTGGTCCCTGCCCCTCAAAGGCAGGGTGGGTAGGAGCTGGCCCTGGCTACTCTCTGCTCCACACCCTGCCCTGCCGGGCTTCACACCCTTCTCCTGCCTGAAGCAGGTTTTGCCTGTCCCCAAGGTGAGTCTCAGCATCCCTTGCCAGGAGCAGGATGGTGCTGGGGCAGGGGGGAGCTGCTGGGCTGGATTCAGGGCAAAGTGGGGCCAGGGCAGGGCTGAAACATGTCCCTGCCTCTCCCAGCAGGCAGCCTGCCCGTGGGAGTCTGTGGGGGCTTGCTTGGTCCCTGTGGGAGGGGACAGACAGAGGGATGCTGGTGACCCTGGCTGCAGGGCTGCTTGCTTTGCTTCCCAAGGACCACAGGAGCAGTGTGTTTGTCCCGAGCAGGGGACACCCAGGCACACGGCGTGTCCCTGACCCGGCGACACAGCTTGCCCAACCCTAGGGGGGACGTGACATCCAGCCCGGCCAGAGGATTAGGGCTGGCTATAACAGGCTGGGTGGTCACTTGGCGTTCCCAGCTCCGGTTACGTGGCGCCTGGCCGGAGCACTGCCCGGCCATGCCAAGGGGTCATCTTTCAAATGGCACGGACGCACTGGTGGGGGAGCTGGGGGGTCGTGAAGGGAAGGGGTGAAGGGCTGGGGGAGGTTTCCACAATGCTGGAAGCCACTGCAGGGCTAAGCATCCCACCCTTCTGTGCCCCCAAACCCATGGTGGGGCACACCAGGCTGTGGTGACCCCCCCCGGCCCCACACGGAGCCTGACGCCTTTGTGGCTTCATTGCAGGGGGCGGGAGGCTCCTCGCGTGCTCTGCTCCCTTCCATCCGTCACGAGAGCAGCTCGGTGGGAGTTTGCAAGGCTGTCACCCACCTTCCCAGCTGGCTCTGGCTTAGCAACTGCTCGCTTAGCAACTGCTAATCTGTATGTGGGTGCTGGAGCCCAAAGAGGCACACGGGTGTCTCCCCTCGGAGGGGAGCGTCACAACGGTGTGGGCTGGGGGGTGGCTCGACGTGACTCTGTGCTGGGGGAGGACAGCAGCATTCCTGTTCCCCATGAGAGGCCCCCGGGGTCCCTGTGGAGGGAGAACACCCCTGAACCAGCCCACCCTCGGCCAGCACCCACACGTTGCCCTTAAGTAGGCGGCTGCAGTTAATGGCTGCCTGGAGGGTCCCTGCTCCACAGAGTCCTTGGGGTGCACTGGCTGGCAGGGGGGGTTGTTCCATGGAGATTTAGGGAAGGCTCCTGGGGGTGGTGTTGAGGACGTGACTTGTGTTTCACTGGGTGGGTGCATGTGGGTGGCGGGAGGCGTGCACAGGCGCCGTGTGCTCCCGCGGTGCAGCACCCTTTGCACGTAGGGTAGGAGGGGACGGTCCCCACCGCAGCCATGTGTCCATGGGGTGTTAGGCCAGTGATTTGCCCCAAATGTTCCCTTTCCCCCTGGCCTGAAGGGAGCCCGGTGTGGCCGGACCCCTGGTCACACGCCTGCAGTGAGGATGGCTGCCACAGGAAGGCACTGGTGGCTTTCGCTGGAAGTCCAGGGATGTGAGATGCTGAATCCAGATTTGGGACTGGAGTGCTGGTGCGGGGAGCGTGGGCTGGGGTGTCTGGTGGCCTGCGGGGCGGCTGGGAGTTCCAGGAGGCCGGCAGTGCTCCTGTGGGACCCATTTGTCACCGCTCCCAGCCCTGGCCAAGACTGGCCTTTGATCCTTGCTGCACAGATTTCTCCAGATTGTGTTTCATTGCTCGGTGAAAACCAACCTGCTGTGCTGAGCCTCGTAAGCACCATCCCCTGCTGCTGGGGTGCCCTCTCCCCTGGGACCCCACAGCCCCCTCCTCTCCTTCCCCACCTCTGAGCCCCCTTGGAGCCGAGAGATTCACCCACCTTCATCTCCCCGCCTTGTCCCAGGGGATGGAGGCTTTGCTGGACCCCCCCTATAGCTAATGCACAGGAGAACCCCCCTATAGCTAATGCACAGGAGAACCCCCCCGGGAGGCCTTGCCTGGGGTGCAGGGAGCTGTGCTGCCCTGGCATGGCCGGAGCACCCAGCTCGGGGTGAGCTTTGGCTGCTGAAGGCAGGCTTGATGGCAAAGGCTTTTTTTTGGTTTGGTTTGGTTTGAATTGGCTTATGGTGTGAGGAACCGTGAAACCTGGGCCATGTTTTATTACAGAGCATATTGCACCGGACAAGATGGGAGTAAGTAAATGCGTGATGCTGCTTGGCCCCGCTCGAGCGTGGGCTTGTCCCCAAGCGGTGGTGGTTGCAGGACCCCTCTGTCACCAGGCTGGGTGCTCTGCCTAAGCGTGGGTGTCCCCATGAGCCCCAGTGTGGCCAGGGAGGTGTCACCTCTGTGCCAGCGGTCCCCAGACCTGCCTGCCCCGGGGATTTGGTGCCTGGGTGCTGCCAAGCACATCTGGGTGCCAGAACCTCCCATGGGAGCCTGGCCTGAGCAGGGGTTTGAATTATTGCTTGGGAATCGATCAGGTTATGGGTGAGAATTTTTTATGAGTTAATTTTAATAGCTAGGTCAAAACAGTTTCTCTGTGGGAAGCTGTTTTATCGGCAATAAAAGCATCTTTGGCTGATGGTGCCAACCCTAAATTTCCAGGTGTGGTGCCACCAAGCACCCCGAAAAGGCTGCGGCTTCCCCTGCTGTCGCTTCAGCAAAGCCACCACCTGAGCAAGCAAAGGAGCAAAGCGCTGCCCTGGGGAGGCTGCCCCCCACTCCCCGGCTGAGCACGGGAGCCAGCTGGAGGTGATGCCATGCTGTGCCACAAGTGGGGGCCTGGGTTGGGGACACGGGACCCTTGTTGCCCCAAAGTGCTGCTCAGAATTGAGCTCCTTCACAGCCGGCTTCTCCCTCCATAGCACGCCCCCCCCCATCCCACACTCTCCTGGATCCCCGTGACCAGACCTTGTGGTGCTGCCAGTGCTGGGAAAGAGAAAAAGCAAATAAATAATTATAATAATCATAATAAAAAAGGGTTTGAATATTGTGCAGCTGAATGGGGCCATGGCCCTCTGGCTCAGCTCTGCAAATGGAGTGAAATACGAAGGAGCCCTTAATTAATTGACCAGCATCCAAATTGTGAGGAGAAAGAGGCAGGTGGGGGCCTGGGGGTGCCGTCCACAACAGAGTCATTACTGGCACGTTGGGCTGCGTGTGTGCGAGGGGTGGTGGACGTGGCTGGGATGGGGCTGGATCGGACCTGGGGTGATGCTGGGGGAGGGGGTCCCTTCTGGGGTGGCTTTGCTGGTGCAAAGAGCTGCAGCCATGGGGATGGAGGATCTCTTGGGATGCCACTTCATGGTGCAGCATCCATCCCAGCTCTTCCCAAGCCCTTTTTTGCCTCTTCCAAAAGCCACTTTCTTACACAGGGGGACACAGTGATACCGGCTGGGGGGGGGGGGGGGGGGGGGCCTCCCCGCGCGCGCC
>NW_009259598.1:960878-968384 GCF_000687185.1 Egretta garzetta
GATCGATGAGGAACATAATTACTCTTGCAAAGGCAAATCCGTGCCGGCCTTGACTGCTTGGTCACGCTCCAAGGAAGACAGTGTTTCCTTGCAAAGTATGAGGCCATGAATATTTTATGCCCGAGGAGGATATTTCTTTCAGGACGTTGTTGCATGAATTATGGAAAAGTTGGGAGGAGAAGACGGGTGTTGTTTTGATGGGGTTGGCTCCGTGGTGGAGCCTGCCCTGGTGTCATGGGGCTTTGCTTGCCCGGGATCCCTTTGCCTGGGTCGGGGGGAAGGTCTGCCCCTCGCCCCCCACTGCAGCAGCAGGCAGGGGGTGCTGGAGGAGCCCTTGGTGCAAATCCATCCCAATCTGGGGCCGTTTGCTTTCCAGCAGAGCAGGTTGGTGCATGCACAGGGAATGGGGCAGTTTTTGCACGGGGTCGGACGTGGCACGAATGCCTCAGCTGCTGGCTTGGAGGCCTTTGGGAGGGGTACGGCGGCTTCCCTGGGTGCTTGGAGGGGAGGCGCAAGGCAATGGCAGCCTTGCTGGCTGGCTCCATGCCCCCCTCCTTGCTTCCCCCATCTCGTGTGTGTCCTTGTGCCCGGCTGGGGGCTTGAGATGCCGATGCTCAGCGGTGAGGCCCCTCCAGCATCCCACAGCTCCCAGCACTGGTCCCTCCCCGCCGGCTGCGATGTGCTGCTCCGTCAGCCCTGTCCTGCATCCCGGGCACTGCCGCCGCTCTGCTCCCGCATGGCTGGTCGGGAAGGACGAGGGGATTAACTCTCTGCACCATCAGTGGCTTTCGTGTTAGTTAATGTGTAAAGATTTTCCTCTAATTGCCCTGTTGGTGCCGAGGGAGTATGTGCTGTCTGGCCGTTGCAGTTAATTTTACCACCAAATGTTCTTTCTCCTTCCTTATTCTCTTTTTCTTTTTTTTTTTTTTCCCCCTTTCCTTTAAAGAAAGCATTTCCAGCTGCCCATGATCTCTGCGGATGGAAAACCGCCTCCTGCCTCCAAATGCAAACCCAGCTGGAGCTGTTTGCCCCCCCTCTCCCTGGGAACACCCCCCCGCCCAGGGTTTGGGGGATGGGGCTGTGTCCCTGGGATGTTGCACGGGGGACAGGGGTACATCTCTGGCTTTAAAGAGAAAATTGGAAGGGGGGGGGAGAAAGGAAGGTTGGTCCAGGGGAGCTGGGCGGCATTGCTGGGACCGCCAGCACCTCCAAGGCTACGCGGGGGGGGTGACTTCTGCACCGTGCCAGGCTCTTGCTGCAGGATGAAGCTTTAAAAACAGGATGGGAATAAGAGCTCCCGCTCATTGCGCCCGGCTCTGCTTCAAACGCAGGTGGAAGTGGCTTCTGCTGGGTGCAATATTTAGCTGAAAATACATGGCTGTGCTAATGACTCCAGCGCTGCTGGTTTGTGGGCAGCTCCATATCAGGGTCCTGCCCTGCATCCCTCCAGGCCCTAAAAACCTTCGTCGGCCGAGCCTATTTGCCGTGGCAGCAGGACAGTGGCTTCGGCCAAAGCTGCATCCCCAAACCTGCGCTCCTTCAGGACGTGGGGTGATCTGAGCATGGGTGCAATGAGTTTGAGCAGTCTCTGCACCGGTTCAGGCATAGGTCCTGTGCTCTCTGGAGCACCAGCAAAAAAAAAAAGTGCTGAAGGTGCACAACGAGAGATTTCCAATGCATCGTGGTGCCTCAGCTCTTCATGTTTCTGTATTGTTTAGACTCAAAATCCCAAGTAATCACTTGCCCGAAATAGCCTCGGGCTGCTCAGCCACGTCCCTGGGCCAGCGCCACGTGAGCCCGCACTCTCTGACACAGAGCAACTCCTCCGAACCCATTAAATCTGTCAGGGCTATTTCATTTTTAAGGACTGGTTAAAGGGTTTTAAGGTTGAGGAGGGATGGCTGGATGTCAGTGGGAGGCGAGAGCAGGAGGGTGCTGCAGGGTGCTCGCTGCCACTCAGCTTTAGCTGGAGAAGCACTGAGGATGCTTTGTGCCGGGGCCAGATCCTGCCCCAGGGAGCTGCTCCTGGGACAAGAAACTGGTCTTCTCCCTTTTCCCTTCTTTTCCCCATCAGCTTTCTCAGGTGGGTGGGAGCAACCAGGGAGGGGACGAAGGTTGGGTCCTGTTTCCAGTTTTCTTTGCTTCCAGGTGAGGTCTGGCATTTTGCTCAGCTGCAGATCCCAGTAGGGGCAGGGGGGGTGTGGGGAATTATATCAATGTGTTTTGCTAAAGCATTTGTGTGTGTGTCCATGGGCAAATCTGACACTTTCTGTCTGAAGATAGGTTTAGGTTGGACATTAGGAAAAATTTTTCACTGGAAGGGGCTGCCCAGGGAAGGGGTCGAGTCCCCATCCCTGGGGGGATTTAAAAGCCGGGCAGACGAGGTGCTTAGGGCCAGGGTTTGGGGGTGGGATGGCAGGGTTAGGGGAACGGTTGGGCTTGATGAGCTTAAAGGGCTTTTCCAACCCAAACGTTTCGATGATTCTAAGGTGTCCCAGCCTATCCCATGCTGGTAGTGGGTAAAATAACTCTGAGCTTTTTGTGCCACCAGCTCGGCTGCTGCTTGTGTGTGAATTAGACCCAGCGAATTAGGCACCAGCTCCTTTTCATCCTCCTTCACAAGACATGGCTTCCAGCTGGGATGGAACCAACTCACCGGTTACATGGAGGGGGTCAAACTGGAGAGCATGGCCGACAGCAGCCCTTGTGCTCTCCAGCAAGCAGCAAAGGGGGTACAAGCCTGGGGTGCAAGGCTCCCGAATCCCTTCTCCCTTCCCGGTGTGGCTGGGGTGGAGCAGCAGCAAGGGAGGCAGGACATCGCCCAGAGGATGGAGCTGGCTGAGGGCCGGAGCCGCAGGGTGGAAAATCCACATTTATGCAGGTTATGGCTTTGCTGTGGCTCCCCAGGGAAGGGCTGCAAGTGCGGGGCTTGGCCCCAGGTGGGTGTAAGGTGGAGATACAAGTTATGGGTCATGCGGGGAATAAATGCAGCCCAGGTGATGCTGGGAGTGCCAAGCAGCTGCAAAGCGGGCGGTGAAGTGTCACGCTGTCCAGGCAATGTGAGCTGGGTTAGGGCATTTCTATTGCAAAATTGGCTTGCTTATTTAATCGAGCAAAACTCCCTGTTGCTGGAACCTCCAGTACCTGCTCGCAAGGTTGGTCCTGGGGGAAAAGCCAGGAAAAATCCAAGGAAAAGCTGCCAGCTTTTCCTTGACCAAGGTCTGAGCCCAGCTGGATGCACCGGTGCACTGAGCTGTGCCAGCCTCTGCTCAGTGCCTGGGGGTGGTGCAATGTGGGTGCTGAGGGGCCGTGGGGTGGGTGGTCCTGGTGCCGAGAGCTGCTCCTTGCCGGTACTCTTGCCGTTAGGTGGAAGTGTTGCAAAGGAGAAGAGCGCTGGTGCTGCCCAACTCTGGGCTCAGAGAGCAGCGAAAGCCAGGCATGAGTCCTTTGTCCTCCTGAAATACGGAGGCGGTGAGGTACAAAGGGGAATTTTTAGGCTGGATGCATTCAGGAGAGAGGGATAAATCCCTGATGAGAGGCTCTAACGCTGTGGCTGGAGGAGGTTTGGCAAGGGGTGGGTGCCTGCTGCTGCCCTCGGCCGCTTGTGGAGGAGCGGGGCCAGATCCCCAGCAGTTGTTCCATCCCCCTCAGTGCTGGCATGGGATTTTTTGGGGAAAAGCCCACAAGCCCAAGGCGAGTCCCCCCTTGGTGATGTCCAGCAAAGAGGCAGGTTGGGGTCTGGCTGCTTGGCCTCAAGCAGGGTCCTGCAGCAGCTGGGGGGGATGCGGGCGCCGGGCAGGGCTCCGAGCCACAGGAAAGTGGCTGGCGGGGGCTTGGCAGCCCCCAATGAGGGGAAGGGGCAGGCGAAGGGGCTGCCAGGGAGCTGCCTTCCTCGTGAGGAAGAGGAGGAGTTGTCGCTCACAGCCTACAGCCGAATCATCCCTCTTTCATTGCTAATTCCTCCCCGCTAGCCCGGATGTTTTTTTTTATTTTTTCCCCTCCCCATTTCTTTAAAATGCAACTCTTTCCGCCGAAATCTGGTTAGTCATGAAGCGTATAATGAGTTTTATATATATTTAAAATGGTCTGACATTCGGCATCCCATTATCCTCGCTCCTCGAGAGGAGCATGGACTCAATGTGTGAATGTTGATCCAATAAGAGCGCAGTCAGTACCATTTTCGCTCTCTGAAATATCCATATCTATTACCCATATTCATGTGCTGTTTGTGTGTAGGAGTCTCTTTCTTGTGGAAAGAAATCCAAGGCTGTGTGTGGTGTGGTGTGTGTGGTTTTTTTTTTTTTTTTTTTTTTTTTTTTCCTTGGGCCTGTTATTTAGGTATTATTTTGGGGCAAGCCGAATTATTTTGTCACTTGGTTTTAGTTTGCAATTTTGTTTATTCCTTCTTCCTTCAGTAAATCCCATCTCCAGCTCTAATTGCCCAACGCAGGAAAGCTCGGTGGCTTTTTGCAGGCAGCTTGTGTGATTTCTGCTGGCAAAAGGCTGGGGGGTGCTGAGCCCAGGTCACCCCACTCGATACCCGGCCCGAAACATCCTACAAACTTCCAGCAGAGCTTTTCCCATTCCCCAACCTCTTGCTGAGGCTCTTTTCTGCCTGACATCAGTGAAATCCTTCCCTTTGCTGCAAAAAACCCCCAAGGAGCCGGGCAAAAGTGTCAATGTGTTCTTCTTTCTTTATCCCTCTTAAATCCTTCTCCTCCTCTTCTCTTTTCTTGCAAATCGGCCTTTCGCTTCCTCCTGCGTCACCAGCACTGAGCAGGAGCCCTTGACCCGCTGGAGCCCGTGTCCCTTTGCTGCTGCTCCTCTGGCCACATTTTTCCCCCCAGACAAGTGGGACACCTGAAAAACATCCTCAGCTCCCCCCTCCCTTACCCTGCAAACATATTTATCTTTAATTACACACGAAAACAGCTCTTGCTGGGAGTCCTGCATTTTAATTGTGTAGATATTACAGCTAATTACAGTTCTATTAATATTTCACTTTGAATTAAAGATTTATTTTCCCCACCCTTCTGTCTGGGAGGGAATTAAATCCACACCCAAGGCAACTGCAGGTGCTGGAAATGCAACTCACGGATCAAAAGGACCGTGTGCGGTTCCTGTGCCTGTGTCTCTTCGAGGCGAGTGACCTGTGAAGACGAGGGAGGTGGTGGTGGCTTGGCCATGAATTATTCAAAACCCTTCTGCATGGCCGAGAGGGAGAGTCCAGTCCATAAGATACAGTTTCATGTTTTCCTATATTTAAAAAAAAAAAAAATAAAAATTGCAAGCAGCATGTCTCCCTGGTGGTGCTCGGTGGCTTTAGCGGTGAACGCGGTGACCTTCCTCGCTGGAGAGGGGCCAGGGTGCTGGGAGGCTGGATGCTGTGCAGTGGAGCTGTGCCTGCCTGGGTGACAGCCATGGGCTGACGGGCTCGGGGCGATCCAGAGCCTTGTGCCTGGGGGTGCGCAGGTCCTGGATGTCCAGGGAGAGGCTGCCGATGGCCCTGGAGATGCTGGAGCACCCTGCAAGCCCTGGATGGATATGAACATGGAGCTGGGAATTGGCTCAGGGCGTACCCCTCCAACCCTGCCTCTGGGACGGGAGAGGCAGCGACTTGTTTAGTTCCTTTTGTTTTGAGCCCGATGAAGTGGTATTGATCCTGCGGAGGATGGCACTGCATCCATTTGCTGATGGTATCGAACTCTCCTGGAGTATTTGATTGCGTTTTGACCCACTCACCAAGGAGCATCCCTGGCTGCAGCAGCAGCAGTGACCTTTGCGGGGTTTGCTGAACCTTTCTGGGGGTTACCCCACGCACAGGCTGCTTCCCCAGAGTCGCTGGGGCATCTCCTGTCTGTCCCCGTGCCCTCCTGCCCCTCCCCCTCAGCCGCCACGGCGTGGCCTTTCCCGTTGTGCCGGGGGAAGCTTGGCAGTAGCGGCCTGAGCCGGGTTTCCAAATGTTAATTATATTTTGACGTTCTCGGTGGTGACACGAGCGCTGATGATATTTTGGCTTCTGGCTGACTGTGGGGAGGGGCATGTGAGAGGGGGAGACGTGCAGTCCATGAGGCTAGGAGACAAGAAGAGAGACTCGGCCAGCTGCAGCCACGGTGGCAAGAGCATCCCCCAAATCCCTGGGACTCTGCTCCCCAAGATTGGGGACGAGGGTGTTGGATGATGATTATTTTCCATCAGAGCCAGGGGAGCAGTGAGCACCAAGCATCCCCCACTGAGCAGGCTGCTGGAGCAATTCAGTGGTGCTTCAGCCCAAATTTCTGCATTAATTTAGCCCAAACACTTTCCCCCAGCGACTCCTCAGGACCTGGGCAGAGCGGAGCAGGCTGGCCTGGCATCCTCATCCCTGGGGGGCACAGCCCTGCCCCGGCGCTGTGAGACCCCAGGCTGTGAGCCAGATGCCCTCGTTTCTCCTCGAAGGCAGAGCACGTCTTAGAAATCCCCTGGAAGCCGAGGGCTTCACCCAACCCAGAGCTGAGAACTTGACCTCAGGGTGCCTCTGAGAGCTGCTTTTGGTGAAGGAATTTGTGCCCAGCTTATCCCGCAGTAGC
Organism: Egretta garzetta; assembly: GCF_000687185.1. NCBI lineage: Eukaryota > Metazoa > Chordata > Aves > Pelecaniformes > Ardeidae > Egretta > Egretta garzetta. The sequence continues at coordinate 967,448 of NW_009259598.1, forward strand.
CGGAGCCCCCCGCCCCCTGCCCTGGCTGGTGCCTCTGGTGTGCATGGGGCTCCTCTCTTCCTGCCCACGAATCTCTGCCCCACGTCACGCTGGTTCAAATAAGCCCCACAGATCACCAGGTGATCCCAGATGTGGGTCCTTGGCTGGGTCCTGGGGGGGTCTCCCAACCCCACTGCATTGTTTCAGCCGCTGCCTGCAGTGGGACAACATGGCTCCTCAATATTCGCATCGTGTCCCCCCCCCGTCCCATCGCCCCCAGCTGCTCTGCTCCTATCGCAGAAGGTCCTGGGTGAGTCCTTGCCCCCCTGAGAGCCTTTCAGAAACAAGTTGTGGACCCCCAAGACAGACAGATGCTGGGTGAAAGCCACTGCCAGAGCCCTGCTCGGGGACGGGAGGTTGCTCCTGGTGGGGCAGATGGCAGCTAAGAGCTGGGCTGTCACCATCGCCCACCCTCACGTCCCCTCCCCAGCAGCCACAGTGCAGAAGTCCTTTTGCTTCGGTTCCTGGCACCGGTGCTGGTGTGGGTGAGGGTTGCAACGCCATGTGTGCAGTATGGGGGGGTTGGATGGGGCTGTCCTGTCCTGTCCCCCCCCACCCTGGGCTGCCCTCCACTGCATCAGAGCAGAATAACAACGAGAACCCCTCCGGCTCTCGCTGTAAACGAAATCACTGCAACAGCCTGGTGTCTCCGCAGGAGACAGCGCTCTGGGCATGATCCCACGAGCATCTGAATCCATGGGAATATCGCCACTTATTTTAATGGCAGGAGGGCGGCTGGCCAGCTTTTCAGGCGAGTGCATCTTGCTGGAGAGCATGTAGCTCCTTCAAAGGCCTGGCCAGGGCGTGCGCTGAGAGCCGGGCAGCCCTGAGAGCTGCTGGAAAACCAGCTCGTCTCCAGCCTTCTAAACAGGATCTGGGTGATAAGGCCACGACCGCC
>NW_009259598.1:969324-970570 GCF_000687185.1 Egretta garzetta
GCTCGGGGCATGATCCCATGAGCATCTGAATCCATGGGAATATCGCCACTTATTTTAATGGCAGGAGGGCGGCTGGCCAGCTTTTCAGGCGAGTGCATCTTGCTGGAGAGCAGGCAGCTCCTTCAAAGGCCTGGCCAGGGCGTGCGCTGAGAGCCGGGCAGCCCTGAGAGCTGCTGGAAAACCAGCTCGTCTCCAGCCTTCTAAACAGGATCTGGGTGACAAGGCCACGACCACCAGCGCCGAGCCCTTCGCAGCAGCACCCATCCTGCCTGGGACCTGGCAGACCCTGCACCAGGGGTAGTATTTTGCTATTCCAAGCAAGCACCACAAATCAGCCTTTAGGGAAGCTGAGGCTGGAAGCGCATGTTGGAAGGGCTCTGCTTTGCTTTTGGGTGCTCGGAGGGGCAGGTAGAGCTGCAGAGAGCCCCCCCACTGCCAGATTTTTTCCCCCCCCCAGGGTCCCTGCATGTGCTGGGCACCCTCGCAGCCCCGGCGTGCAGGTGTACTCCCTAATCGCTCCGGTGACCGATTATCTCGCAGTCATTACCGTGATGGATCGGAGCAGTTAATGTGTCAATGGCCATTACTAGGGGGCCGTGTTTTCTCTGGATTAATGAATCGACACACCGCGCCGGGGTCCTCGGAACCCCCGGGGCCTGGGGGGGTGGTTTGATAGCGAAAGGAGGCGATGCACCAGCCGTGCGCCCTAGGCACGGGTGCAGAGTGGGGTGTTGGCATCGTTTTATGGGAGGCTGAAGAGACAGGCGATGGTTTGGGGCGACGTGGCTCTGGTGAGAGCCTCCTTCTCCCTTGTCGCTGCCCCATGGAGCTGCTCCTGCCATGGGGAGAGGAAATTTGGGGACGGTTGTTAGTGCACATGGTGGGAGCTGGAACCCTTCCTGTGCACACACCATGCACCGTGCTTCTTGCAGGGTTTGGCAAAAGCGTTTGCACCCATGGGAGCTGTTCTGGGCTTTTGCTTCTGCAAATGCTGAACTTGGAGGATGTGACCTGTGGGAAGCTCTTCTGCACCGCGGGGTCGGGAGGCCCAGGCGCCTCTCAGTCCCGCTGCTGTGTTCGTGGTGGCGATGATGGCTGTAGGTGATGGGCAAGGATAGAGGGAAAGGACAAGTAGAACCAAAATGTGCCTCGATGCTAAGGGCCGGGGGTGGAGGGGGGGGGAGGTTCTGGAGACGCATGAGAGGGGCCAGGTCCATCCCTGCTCCCGCCGGCCGGGGCTTTTGCA
>NW_009259598.1:971755-972069 GCF_000687185.1 Egretta garzetta
GCAGCCGTGGAAAAAAACGGAGAACTCTCCCACCGCCTGCCTGGGTGCAGCCCTGCCGCCCTCCTCCTCCTCCTCCTGCTCTTGCTGTGATGAGTTTGCCGTGCTCTGCCAGCCGGATTATTTTTCTGTGGGCTGCTTTGGGTTTGGGGGGATGCCCGCTGCCTTCAGTGATGGCTGCGACGGAGAGGCTGCGGAGTGAGTCATTGCCATCGCCACCACCGGGTGACCTGTGGCTCTGGGCTTGACGGGGAGGGGGGGGATGGCACAAAGACCGGAGGAGCTCACCGGTGCTGGCTGCCTACCCGGGGGCGGGG
>NW_009259598.1:972114-977954 GCF_000687185.1 Egretta garzetta
GAGACCCTCCTCCCTGTGACCTGCTGCCTCCGTGCTGAGAGCCGTGGTCTGGTGGGGAGTGCAGAGATCCCGGCTGCTTTTGGCCGGCCTGGCCGAGCCGGGGGGATGCAGCCCTGGGGGCTGCGGCGAGGGTGGTCCGTCTTCGCGAGGGCGGTGGGTCCCCATGGGCAGCAGCAGGCTGCAGGGGCGCAGGCAAGCCTGTTTTGGGGAGGGCAGCAGGCACTGAGCTGCACCCCAGGGTGTTGGGGCAGCGGAGGGGGAGCTTCGAGGGGATTTTACAGCGGGAACCGAAGCTTGGGTGCAGCCATGGTCCAGCCCCACATCCTGGGGACCAGCACTGCCCTGCAGAGGAGCCTGTCGGCTCCCCGAAAAAGGGTGTCACGTGCTTCAACTTTGGCATCAGGCAGGAGGAGGATGGATTTGTCAGCTCAGCCACCCCCTTCCAGCTCTTCCCAGAACGGCAACGGCTTGAAGATGTGGCAGGTCCTAATTATAACATACGCGAACCCGCTCCCGCCGCCCTCCCCGGCTTCGCGCCCGCTGCGGGCACCGTCTCATCCTCTCAGGCTTCGCATCTAATGGGGGGGTTTCCTCTGCGAGGTGGTCCGGTCCCCTGTGCCCCTGTGCTGTGGATGGCCCTGCACAAAGCCCAGCTCAAGACGGGGGTCTCTGCCCCTGCCGGGGCTTTCCCGGGCTGGGTACAGGCAGGGGCTCGTGCTGCCAGACCGTGGCCTTGGGGCGTAGCTATGATGGGGAGCAGGAACGCCGGGCAGTGCCGCGGGCACCGCTGGGGACCGGCAGTCAAGCTGCACTCTTGCTCTGAGCCAGCGCCGTCCCAATTTGCAGAAGGTGATCAAAAATTAATTGCGGGATTTCGCTGCACGTGGCAGGAGCGGGGATGAGCGCTGGCTCCTCCCCTCCCTCCGGCCTCTCCCGGCTGGAGCTCTGTGCATTGGCTGCCGGCAGAGACCCCGCGCCGCCTCCCGCAAGGTGAGCCGCCGCGATCTCCGCTTGCTCCGTGGCCAGATCCTGCTCTCCTTCCCCTCGCCGCACCGTGCAATCCTTCAAAGTGAAGGATTAGCCCTGGCCTGCTTTGCAGCGGGGAGGGAGGGGGAAGGAGAGAGCTTGCCTGCAGTTAATATATATTTATATAGTGTGATAAATATTCCCTGGGTCTGATCTGCGCTCAGTGGGAGCCTTTTTCTTCAGGCTTCAGCATCCTGCCAGGGATGCTCTGGGGCAGCGGGGAGGGTGGTGATACCCGGCTTTTCCTCCTGTGCGGCTCTGAGCCGGGCGCTGGCAGAACCCGGCTGCAGAGAGGTCGAGCCGGCACCCTGGCGATGGGCTTGGGCTTATGCAAGCGTTGCAATACCGGTTCGTGCATCGATTGAGGGATTGCTGGGGGGGGCCCTGCGTCTTGGAGCACGTTGGATGGGTTTTGATGGTAAAATCTGGGGTCTCTGCTTGCCGCTGCCTGCTGAGCCGTGGCCTTGCTTTTTCTCCGAGCGAATGCTGGGGTACTTGACCTGAATACTTAAGGTTTTGCCTGTTGAGAGAGAACTTAACCTGGCGTCCCCTCTAGTGTCTCTATTCTGCTGTACTTCATGGAGCTTTTGCAATTAAACCAACCAGGAGCCAAAGAGAAGTTCCCTGTAATCGCTTGCAAGCAGGGAAGAGCGAGCGTGCGCTAATTGGGATATTGTGCTGTGCTCTGGCTGGCCCTGCTTGCCGAAGGAATAGCAGGTGGGGAAAGAAACGGCCTTGATTTTCAAAAAGATGCCGGCGAGCTTGCGGCAGCCAGCGCGGCAGAAGCCGTCGCAGCCCTCCCGGTGCCGGCACCGGGCTGGGGAGGTCTCCTTGGTGGTGGGCTGATGGGTGGTCAGCTCCTTGGCAGCTGGGGATGGGGTGGTGCAGGCGAATGCTGGGCGCAGCTTCTTGGCCGCTTATTTCTGCATCTCCTGGACCGTGACACCGGCTCAGCCTTTGCCTGGTTTAATAAGCCCCGGTGCAACTGGGTGAGCTTAGTGCAAAACCAGTGAGTGCCTTGGCTCTGAACTGGAAGCCAACAGGTCCTGCAGAGCCAAAGGAGCCTGGTCCTGCTGCAGGCAGAGCTCTGTGGGCCGTGGGAGTGGGGTCTGTTCCCTCGGGGTGGGATGCTCGGGGTGGGATGCTCGGGCTGCCCTGTGATAAGCCCTGGCTGTGATCCGAATAACTCGCCTCTTGGCTTTGCCCACTGCCAGCGGCGATAAAGCTGCGGTGATTAGCGCTTAGCCGGTGCTTGGGTTGATGGCACATGAGACATGAACTCGCCTGCCTGCAGTGGCACGGGCTCCACGGAGCTTATGGCAGTAAAATGACTTGGTTTTGACTGGGAGTCCTGCAGGGAGCGGAGTGAGGGAGAGAAATGGGCCATTTACTTTCTTATTTATTTATTTCCCCCCCGCAAAGGAGGTTTTTCATTGCTGTAAAATGCCTGTGTTGAGGGGCAGGTCTGGGGGGCTCCAGCAAAGAGCCCCCCTCCACTGTGCAGCCGCCATGGGCCAGGTCTCCTCTGGCCCCAGAGCTGGGGGTCAGGCTGGGAGGCCGCTCTCTCAGGAGCAGTCGGAGCAATTTGGGGGTCCCTCTGGGCTGTTTGCAGCAGCACCGGGCTGGGGAAGGGAAATTTTGTGAACAAAATCCAGATGATCCGTGCATCCTGGAGGTGCATCAGCCTCGGGGAGAGCCCATTTGCCTTGGCTCCAAAGCCCTGGGGTGCAGACCCCCGTGGCAGGACGGGCTGCCCGGCTCTGGGGCTGTGTGTCCGCAGCCGATGCTGGTGCAGCCATGGGATGCACCCCAGCACCCCTGGGCTCCGCAGGATGTGGCGAGCCCGGATTATGTCTCCCTGCAGCCCCACGGGTGCTGGTGCAGCCCCGGCCGGAGTGATGCTTGCAGGGATGCATGGAAGGAGCTGTGGAAGGAGCTGAATTCCAGGATGGTCGCTCCCTGCCTTTGGGATGCAGTCCCTCCTCCGGATACCAGAGATGGTTTTGCAGCCGGAGCTCTGCGTGGTGCAGGGGAATTTTTAATCAGCATTTGATTTCTCCTGCCCGGCTGAGCCCTCGCTCTGCCCCATCCAGGGGCCTTTGTGGAAGGCGATGCCGGTGCTGGCCGGTGGCTTGGTGGCATGGCCACCACTAGAGGGGGGCAGGATGCCACTGTGCAGGACGGGCTGCGTGTCCTGGGGTGCTGGGGACCAGCAAGGCAGGGGCACAGCCCGGGAGCCAAGCACTGCCCATGGCCCCCTTGGCTCTCGCTGTCCCAGGGCGACAGCAGCCCCGACACCCAGCAGTCCCCGACCCTTGTTAGATCAGGCCAGGCAATGACCCGTGCCCAGGGTCTGGAGATCTGCTCGGTCCGATTAGTCCTTGCACCGCTTTGCAGATTGCGGATCCGGCTGTGGCGTGGCTGGGATGAGGGCGATGGAAAGGCTTGCTCCTCACCGGCAATGTGCTTATGGAAAGAGGGAGGAAGCAGCGCTGCTCCTTCCTCTGGTACTGTGCTAAACGCCAAGCCGGGCATTTTCCCACCCTGTTTATTACTGCCCTTGGGGGTGTGTACCTGCACCTGACTTGTTGCAAATCTGCAAATATTTCTTCCCCCAGGGCAGTGCTGCCCCCGTGGGGCTGTGCAGATGGGGCAGGAGGGTGGCTCTGTCCCCTTGCTGCCTGTAGCATCTCCCTCCAGCTGTGCATCTCCCTCCAGCTGTGCAGGACCAGCCTCATGGTTGAAGGGCTGCTTTGGGGAGGTGCAGGAGCAGAGGCCAGTCCCACACCTTGACGGAAGGATGGGTTTCCCTCCTCCTTGCCCTTGAGCTTTAAGGCCTGGGCCCCTGCCTGCTCGCCCAGTCCCCCGCGCTGCCCACCCCTCTTGGCAGGACCCCAGGGCTGGGTGCATCCCCGGCAGGGGTGAGACCCAGATTTGGGCTGTGTGGGGAGCAGCGGCTTGCGTGTGGCTGTGGGGATGCTCGGGGCGGGTGGAGGGTGATGGGGAGAAGGGGGTGCTCGTCTCCTGCCCCTTCCCGACGGGTGCTCCGGCCGTTTGCAGCCCAGGCTCGTCAGGTAATTCAGGCTGCATCTCCCCTCATGATTCAGTGAGGGATTCAAACCAGCTCCCCCCTCCCCTCCCCATTATTTGCGCTTTCTTCTTGCCTGCCGTGATATTTTTACCTTCAGTTCGTTCAGATTATATGATCAAAGGAGGCACAAAGGGGAGAGAACAGAGAGGAAAAAGCTTAAAAGAAGAAAGGGAGAGGCTGTGGGCTCTGGGGGCACTGCCAGCTCTGCGGGAGCTGCCGGGGGCTCGGAGGATTTTCCTGGGAGCGGGTCCACGTGGTGACCCATCGCACCTTCTCCGACGGGCAGAAATGTCACGGCTCCTGGGGTAGGATGCAAGAAATGACCTGATTTCAGCTGGCGTGGGGCTGCATGGGGGGCTGTGGTGCTTGAGCATTGCTGGGGCTCCCCATCATCTGCCTCCTCGCCACGGGCAGAGCCTGACCCGCTTCCAGGCTGTTGCAGGAGCTGCTTTCCCTGGCTCTGCTCCCGCTGCCGATGAGCGGGAAGGTCCTTGCAAAGGAGGTGGAACCACGTGGAGGGTTGATCCCTGTCCTTGCTCCCCATCCGAGCGGGGGCTCTCCTGGCGGTGGGGCAGGCTGGGGCGGGTGGGTGTCGTGCCACAGCGCTCCCAACCTCCTGCCTTTTGAAGCGACGAGCTCGGCACTGGGTAATTCTGGTTGCTTAAAAGCCCCGGCTGTCAGAAATGCTTTGGAGATGGGCCTTCAAGTGGCTCCGACGAGCAGGGATGTACATAATTTATGGAGGTGAGTTGAGGCAAGGGCCCTCCTGGCTGGGGCGGCTGCAGAGCTGGGAACCTCCTCCGTGGTGTAAAGGGGCTCGGTGTGGCTGGGGCTGGCAAGCAGCACCCCTCGGGGCCGGCTGAGGATCCGGCCCGGCAGGCGTGGGCTCGGATGCCGGGCTCTGCGCTTGAGCTGAGATTAATTTAAGCTGTTTCTTCGGTCTCGCTGTTGCAGCCCATCCTGCTTGGGGAATGCATTTGCCTGCTCGGCTCTCCTCTGCTTTTTGGTGCCTTGCATTAATCATGCGCTGCCCTCGCAGCATCCGTCAGTGGCTGCCTGGAGATGGCAGGGACAGGCTGCGGGGGAGAGCCTTCCCCCAAAAGGGGAAACTGAGGCAGGGGTGTGGGGCCAGGGGGGAGGGGCTGGGGTGGGCTGAGCCCTCTCTGCCAGCTCCAGCGCTGGCTCTGGAGGAGCTGGCACCTCTGACATATGGGCAAAGGCCCAAATCTCACCCCATGCTGTTCGATTGCAGCTTCTTGGGGGAGAGCAGCCAGTGATGCCGAAATAGTCCCGCTGGGGCTGCTAATGCCCCGTGGCCCTTGGGGACGCACTGGGATGCGGGTCGGGACGCAGCGTGCGTGCTGGGCACAGCCTGTGGGCATTGCCCAGGCGCCGCTCCCCGTGCTGTCACCACCAGTTTTGCCCCCAGTTTCACAAGGGACTGTTCATTCCCTCCTTGCCCCAGGGGCACCTGGCTTGGGGTCCGAGGGCTTTTGCACCCTGATGCTCTCGGCACGCAGCTGCCCGACCATCCTTGCTGCTTTTAATTCAAACGGACCCTCAGGAGCAACCTGATGTGGTTCAAGGTGTCCCTGCTCCCTGCAGGGGGGTTGGACTGGGTGACCTCTAGGGGTCCCTTCCAACCCAAACCATTCTGTGATTCTATGATTCTTGGTTGTTTGCCTGGGGCAGCCAGAAAGCCAAATTCCCCTCACGGCTTGGG
>NW_009259598.1:978033-979000 GCF_000687185.1 Egretta garzetta
GGCCCAAAGGAAGGGCGGCGGGAGCAGCAGCGCTTAGGGGAGCGGCTCGGATCCATAATGCCGAGTTTCATCAGTGCCTGGCTCCGTCGGCTCTTCTTTAAGACACAGATCAGCTCCCAGCCTGCTCGGTTTGCAGTGCGGCGCTCGAGGTGTGGGGACTCGTGGCAGGCGCTTGAAAAACGCCGTGGGAAGTGGCCCCCAGCTCCTTCAGCACCTCCCTCACTTGAGCTCGGTGGTGCAGGGGATGGGGGGTGGCTCGTGTCCCTGACCCCCGCCAAGGGCCTGGCAGATGTGGGAGGAGGCTTGGGAAGATCTTCAGCCTCTGCTTGCTTTGTTGGGGACCGGAGCTTGTGTGCGGCTGGGCCATCCCGGGGACAGGCAGGTGGGCGCAGCAGGGGATGCTCAGGAGCGGAGGGGACTTGCTACTCAATAGAGCGGCTCTTCAAAGAGCAGGTTTCTCCCCAGATCAGCTCAGGGTTTAAATCAAGCTCAGCTTTAAGGAGCTGCTTAGTTCCTGTGCCTGGCTGTGCGCTGGGGCGGGAGGGATGCTCTAGGGCGGGCAGGGACCAGGGCTGTGAGTGCCTGTGGGGTTTGACCCCCCCGAGCATCGTCTCGGGGTCTGTCCTGCCCCAGCAGCTCCCTGAAGAGGGGATGAGATGGGACAGGTCCCAGGGCCTCCCTCCAGCCCTGGTCCTGCTCCTCGGGGCAGAGCAAGCGGGGGGGCCCCTGCACCGGCCCCTCCACCTGGATGCAGTTTGGGCTGAGCCAAAGCTGCTGGTGTGAATCAAAAATCAAGAGAAATCCAAATTTTTTTTTTGCAATAACCCCCAGTGCTAATTTCTGCCAGGCTCCCCGATGAAAGCTCAGAATAGCTGACGGCCTCCTCATCCTCCTGCTTAATTTTCTCTCTCCCTCCCTCCCTCCTGCCCTCCCTGCCCCAAGGACTCCAGAGGAAGGACCCGAAGCT
>NW_009259598.1:979118-982175 GCF_000687185.1 Egretta garzetta
GCCGCCGGGTTTCGGGCCACGAGCTCTGCCCCAGCACGGCTTTGGCAATGAGCGGGGGTTATTTTTGCATGGAGCGTCTCTCCTTCTGCCTCCTCCTGAGTGCCTGGAGCTGGGGGTGGGCGCCCGGGGGTGCCGCCAAGCCCAAAGGCCAGGGCTACCCGCACATGAACTCCATCCGCATCGACGGGGACATCACGCTCGGGGGGCTCTTCCCCGTGCACGGCCGGGGTGCGGAGGGCAAAGCCTGCGGGGAGCTGAAGAAGGAGAAGGGCATCCATCGCCTGGAGGCCATGCTCTTCGCCCTGGACCGCATCAACAACGACCCCGACCTGCTCCCCAACATCACCCTGGGTGCCCGCATCCTGGACACGTGCTCGCGGGACACGCACGCCCTGGAGCAGTCGCTGACCTTTGTGCAAGCCCTGATCGAGAAGGACAGCACCGAGGTGCGCTGCGTCAACGGCGGCCCCCCCATCATCACCAAACCGGAGCGGGTGGTCGGCGTCATCGGTGCCTCGGGAAGCTCCGTCTCCATCATGGTGGCCAACATCCTGCGGCTCTTCAAGGTAGGGCTTGGCGGGGGTAAAAATAACCGCTCGGCAAAACCACCGCGGGTGTGTTTGCAGTGTTTCTCCCTGCGTGTGTCTTCCTCCATGGCTGGGGGTAGGCAGGAGCTGGTGTCTTTAAAACCCTTCTCCTGCCTCCCCTGGGTCCCTGGGGATCCCTTCCTCCATCCCCCTCCAGTGATGACACTTTTAGCAGGAGGGTTTTTATCTTTTCTTCCCTGGTTTCGTGGAAAGGGGGGGATGCTGATGCTCCTGGCATCAGCGGGCGGGAGGTTCCCTTGCTGGAGCTGGACGGGGAGGTGAGCTGAGGATGGGTGTGGGGTGGGATAACTCGGGCTGGAAGGGACTGTGGGGGCTCAGCCCACTGCCTGTTCCCACTGGAGCCGTCGCCGGGGTCAGACTGGGTTGCCCAGGGCTTGGTTGTGGTGGATCTTAAAATCCAGGGATCTTCACGATCCAGGGATCTCATCCCAGGGAGGCTGAATAGGGTCCAGCCTCCCTGAGAGCTCCCTGAGGGTTTCTGGGGTGCAGCCCTTGCCCCCCCTCCCCAGATGTGACTTGAGGGGGCTTGGCCGGTCTGCAGGAGCAGTGTCACCTTGGGGGGTCAGCCCGGGGGGACCCTGGCCATCCTGCTCAGCACCCTGGCTGTAAGATACCCTTCACCATCACATCAGCCCTGCCGGGCACCCCCTGCCTGGCTGTTGCCTATAGACTGAGGCTCTCGACCTGCCTGCCTGCAAGCAGCTGACAGTGGGGAGCATTTCGGTGCAGACCCCCCTGAACAGCGGCTGTGGGGGTGGCTCGGTGAGGGGGTGTGTGCATTATACCCCCAAAATGTCAGGTCACACCTGAGCCAAAGGGCTGGGGAGCCGCAGGGTTGCTGTGTTCGCTGCTGGGATGGAGGCAGCTATCGCCGACGGGGCGCAAGGACGGCCGCGACCGCTCTGTGCTCCAGCCCAGGGGACGTCAGCCAGGCTGGGGACACTTGTCCTGTGTCACCGGCCCCAGGTGTGCAGGGGGGAACGGGGCGCTTGGGGTGGAGCGAGGGCCGGCTCTCCCTCCTGCTCTCCGTGCCAGCCGCAGGAAAGCCGAGGAGTTTATAATTACTTTCCCTCTTGCTGTGCATTTATTTACCCGCAGCCGCGTCCCTGGGCTGGAGAGAGTGTTTGAACAAGAGCCCCCTCCACAGCAAAATGTAAACACTCTGCACGCCCGGCAGCGGTGGGAGCCCCATCCTGCCCCCCCAGAGGGGTCCCAGCTCTGCCTCCCCTCCCAGCACCCCAAACCCCCTCGGTTCCTCAGGGCTGATGCCGTTTTCCTTTTTCTCTTTCCCCATTCCTCTTCCTCCACCGGGCCGGCGTGCTGAGAGCGCTGGGTGCCCTCCTGGGAGGGCTGGAAGCTGTTAGCGAAGAAGGAAAAAACCGGATCGCTGATGGAGTTTGATTTTTCTGGGTCCCTTTTTTTTAAAACATGTTAATGTTCCAGGCGACGAGTGAGAGGGCTATTCAATAATTAAAATAATATAAATTAGAAGGAGCGGGAGGAACTTAAAAGCTATTTGCCGAGACAAAAAAGATTGAATGCCTGCCTCCGAGAGGAGGAGGGAGGCAGGCAGTGGGAAAGGAGGCAGCAGCGTGGCGGTCGGAGGAGCGGAGGGTACCGACATCCTTTCTAGGCTATTATTATTTTTTTTTCCTCCCCCTTCTCCTCCAATTCTGATCCTTGGGCAAAGGAGCCGTGACCCGTGAAGCAGGACATCACCAAGCCCAGATGCATCCACGCCCCAGCCTTGTACTCGGGCACGTCTGAAGCCCTGGGTGTCCCCAGCAACTTTAAAACCCAGGGTCAATCTCAGCCCAACGTGACGGTGAGGGGACAGGCAGAAGGTGGAGACCTCGCAGTGCTTGGGAGGGGGCGATGCGGGACGATCTCAGCCCTTGCTGGGCAGCAGCGGATCCCTGTGGGTGGGCGATGGGGTGGGCGCAGGGTGGGTGCGCTCCCCGGCTGTCCCCAGCACAGGGACATCGTTCCCATGGGATGTGGGGGTCTTGGCCAGAGGCAGTCGTGTTCCTGCAGCGGCTGGGGGGGCTGGGGGGCCTGGAGGAGGCTCTTCTCTTTCCAACCCCTCTCCCCCCCACCCCCATCACGACCTGAGAGTTGCTGCCGCTCTTTGTTATTCAAATAGTGGGTTTATGGCAGGGACATGCTTAAAATGAAAATAAGGCAACTTCCATTTCACGCCGCTGCTGACCTTTAAGCGCGGGTGACTCTGCTCTGAGGTTCAGCAAAGCGTTCGCCTTCCCGGACGCTGCCGAGCAGGCGATTGCCTTTGCCTGTTCCCTCGGGAATGACATTTGCCGGAGCTCTGGCTCCTGCCATGGCATCGTGGCACGAGGCAAGTGCCGCTCGTGTCCCCCACAGCGCCCAGGCCAGGAGCTCCCGGCGTTTCCCCAGCAAGGGGATGCTGGTGTAAAGTGCTGGGATCCCAAAG
>NW_009259598.1:982368-983539 GCF_000687185.1 Egretta garzetta
CCCAGCGGGGGGGGGGGGCGACCCCCCCCCCCCCCCCCCCCCCCCAGTTTATCCCCAGGAGCTTGGAGCAGCCCCATCTCTGGCCTCCCACCATGTGCGTGGGGGAGGGATGCCCCGGGCTGATCCTGTCCCGCTCCGTGGGCCCTCACCCCATCCCACGCTCCCTTCTTGTGTATCCATCCCTGCTCCATCCCTGCTCCATCCCTGCTCCATCCCTGCTCCATCCCTGCTCCCTCCCTCCCAGCCCACCAGCCCTCCCCCACTGGCGGCGAGCCTTGCCCCTCCCTGCCAGGGGTTTCGTCGCTCCCACGCTACATAAATAAATAACGTGTCCTTCGTTAGCTGCCACCGCCTAATTAAAGCTGTACATCAGTGGAACAACTTGCAGATGCGGCATCCTCTGTCCAAGCTGGTTTCATTCCTCCTTGTAGCTCTCCCTCCCAGCCCACCAGCCCTCCCCCACTGGCGGCGAGCCTTGCCCCTCCCTGCCAGGGGTTTCGTCGCTCCCACGCTACATAAATAAATAACGTGTCCTTCGTTAGCTGCCACCGCCTAATTAAAGCTGTACATCAGTGGAACAACTTGCAGATGCGGCATCCTCTGTCCAAGCTGGTTTCATTCCTCCTTGTAGCTCTGCCTGCAGAAAAACCTTCCCCCAGATCCCCGGTCTCGGCTCCGTGCGATAGCATCTCTCTGGCGTCACTGCAAGAGCTTTCTGGCACGCTCCAGCTCCTTCCCACCCCTTTCCGCTGGCTTTCCAGCCCCAGCTCTACCCAATTTCTCCTGAACCATCACAGCAATGATGGTGTCAAAGGAACCAGGTCCATCCCCTTGCAAATGGGATCTCTGAAAAACCCACATCAGGGGCTGGGGGGTGTTTTTCAACCCCATCTATAAAGAGCTGGGACAGGATGGAGCTCGAGCGCTCAGCTGGGGCGAGGAGCATCCCTGGCGAAAGGACGGACGCGACACATGCTGGGCACTTTGAGGCGCTTGTTTTCTTCGTGGCAGCGAGTGCAGCAGCTCTTTTTAGCACAGGGGTGTTGTACAGCATGAATAATTCACCCAATGGAGGACGCTGCCCGTCGTCGTGTGCGCTCTGCACCTGCAGGCACGCGCGCGAGGCTTTGCTGCCTGGGGCTGGGGCGCTGCAGCCGGGGCGGGGGGGTGC
>NW_009259598.1:983840-986020 GCF_000687185.1 Egretta garzetta
TTTCTTTTTTTTTTTTTGGAAAAAGGGCTGCAAAGGGATGCAACCGCCCTCTGGCAGCACCGGCCTTTTCTGCTGGAGCTGCCTCCCCGGCGCAGGAAGCCGGGTCCGTGGGCAATGAAGAAGTTTTCTTTCTCATCGCTAGTTTTATATCTGCCTCCAGCACCCCTGGATGAGCCGTCTCCTTTTGGCGTAAGCCCACGCCAGGGCTGGCCGGGAGATCCTCCTGCAGCCCAGTGCTTTATTTCTTGACAAGAGCCAGATTTATTGAAGGGACCGATCAGCCCGTGCCCGGCCGGTGTCAGCCCCGGTGCCGGAGCTGCCTGATTTACGCTCTCAGTCTAACAGGTCACGGCAAAGGAGCGGGCAGGTCGGGGAGTCCATTACTCTCTGCCCCAAGCTGTGTCCCCTCGAGTGCTGCTGTTGTGTGTCACCCCGGAGTGGTTCCCTTTCGGTGGCACCGGAGCTGGGAAATGGAGGAATTTGTGATCGGTTCCGTGTCGTGTCGGTGCATTGCGATGCCTGAGCGGTTTGCTTGACCCATCCCCATTTTCAGTTGGGGAAACTGAGGCACGGAGACCTGGTGAGCAGCCCAGGGTCTGCGGGGTGTGAGATCTTTATCGCTCTCCGAGGAGATGCCGAGGGCTGGATCTTGGCACTGGGCCTGATTCTGTGGTCCCGGGGAAGGAGCAGGGGGGGCGGGGGCTGCGGCTCGCTCTGCTCCGATGACAAGGTCTGACCATCCCCGCTCAGCCCCTCGCTCCTCCAGCCCCTGCGGTGCTTTACGCTCTCCCTAATTAAAAGCTGCCGTCCAAATGGCTCGATGATGGAAATTCTAATTAAATCAATTCCATCTTGTCGGTGAACCAGAGGTTTGCATAAGATATGCATGAAATTAATAATTACGGTTAGGGAATTAGCTGCTCCTGACCCTGTCTCTGGCGTGGGGGGGGGTGGTGGGCTGGTTCAGGAGCCCCTTCCCATGGGGATGCTCCCAACCGGTGTGTGTGGCTCTGGCTGTGCAATGGCCCGTTGGTTTTTCACCTCCTTCCCTCCTGGCTGCCCAGGCTGATGTTCAGGTTGATGGTTTAAGCTGGAGCATTGCAGCCCCCCAAGGCTGGGGCTGTGCTGATATTGCCCCCTTTGCCTAATTCTCCCCAATCTTGGGGGGGAATCTGTCCGCCGCCGGTAGAGAAAACAGCGCATCAGCTCGTAAGCTGTAATGAAATGGGTGTGAAGTCGAGGTGTGTTTGCGTGCATTTGAGGTTCATCACAACTAGTCCATTGACCCAGGGGCTGGGGGGAGCAGGATGACACCCCCGACCCTGGCTCCTGCCTGCTCTCTTACCCTGAGGGACATCTCTCCAGGCTGGGGGTGCTTCTAGATGATGCTGACTCTGGTTTTTGGTTCAAAAAAAGGGAAGAAGGAGGTTTTTCCCCCTGTTCTGGTGTTACTCTTGGATCGTGATGGGACAAGGGAGCCTTGGGGTGCAGGAGAGCTGGTTCTGCTGATTTCCCCACCACCACCATGGTATTTATCCCAGGCTGGTGATGAGCCAGGCAAGGTACCACCAGTGCCCAAATATGCAGCAGAGATATGTTTCCAGCTCCCCCTCCCCACCGCATCCTTCTTCTTTCTAAGAACCTTGAATTCCCTGCCTGCATTTTGCTTTTATGGACCTAAAAGAACTTTTGTCTTTTATCTGAGAAAATAGCTGGTGCCGGGAGTTGGGCTATTGTAGACCAGGAGATCAAAAAGGCAGAGGGGGGAAAAAGGCAGAAGAAGTCTATGAAATGGTCATTTGGGAACTGGTATTTTATTTTCACTTCCATCCAAGGCAGAGGAGGGAGAGAGAAAAGCTCTTTCCATTTGTTTATTAAAATACAGCTTCCAGTTCGTAGCCTGTAGATCAACAGGTATTTTCTAGGCTTTGTTTTCCAGCAGGGGTTCAAGCAGGTTGGGCACCCGGGGGCTAAACCCAGACCCACGCCGGGCATCGGGGCTTGGATGGGATGCGCGGTGCCAGGAGGGAAGAGCTGGGAAGTCTCCATCGCCCGTGCCCTGCTGAGGATGCAGGGATCTACTTAAACTAAACCACTGTGCAGAGAAAAAAAATCACTGGGAAAGGATCCTCTGGAAAAAAATCACTGGGAAAGGATCCTCTGGAAAGGCAGGGATGCAT
>NW_009259598.1:986044-991385 GCF_000687185.1 Egretta garzetta
ATCCCTCCCCCCGAATCTCCTTTGTCGTGGGCACTGCTGCTTTCCGTGCCCACTTGCCCTCCCCACACGGGCACGCTGCCCCCCTCGCCTCCACCCCAAGCCTCTGCGCCCCCCCTTGGGTCAGCACCGCTGCGGGCAAGGCAGGGAGGGGGCAAGGAGAGCAGGCGTGGGGCAGCCCCCCCGTCCCCTCCCCAGGATGAGTGATTGCCAGACGAGCACCGTGCCTGCTGAGCAGAATTTTAATCAAGTCTCATGCACTGGCTCCTGGTCGCAGATCCCCAACGAGCAGATCGCAGCCCCTCGGAAAGGAGCACAAAGCAGATTGTCAGGGAGAGTAATCCTATTTGTGCCCTGATAAAGGTTCCTTCCTTCCTTCCCCTCTCCCACTCCTTCTCCATCTCTCCCTTTTTTTACATTTTATATTTTGCAGGTGGGTAGAAGGGTGGCTGCTCCTTTCCAGGGGCCTTTTAGCATTCAGGTGGAGTCGTGGGTTTATAACACCGGTATCGCATTTAATAGAGAGAGGGGGGAGTGGAAGAGGGGAAAGGAATGGAGAAACAAAGGAGAAACTGTGAGATGCAGCCTGGGAGCAGGAGCGGAGGAGGACGGGGTGGGTTCCAGGGGCTGGGAGAGTTGGGAGACCCCGGGTGGCTCCGGTGCAAGTCCCCCCTGTCCTTGGTCTGTCACTACCCAGCCAGTGCTGTGCTGCTGGGACGGGGACTTTTCCCAGCCTCGGGGCAGGGACGGGTCGGATGAGGTGTTGGGATGGGATGATACTGGTATTTAACCAGGGAGCTGTGGTGAAGCACCATCACAAAGAGGCAGGTACCAAAATTTTGGGCTCCCAGTAGGGTGGCTTGATCTTATAACATGAACTGGGATCCCTTCAGACCCCAAAACTCTCCCCGTCCCCTCCAAGCCCACCCAGGTGTCTCTGCTGCTGGGAATTGGCTAATTGCTTAATGGGGAGTGATTTGGGCATCCTGCATGGTCCAGGTGCCTGCTGAGCCCAGGGGATTACTGGGATCCACTGCAGTCCCCCCCTGGCTCTGGCAGCATTTGTGCTGCTGCAAGCGGTAATTACTGAATTATTCCTAAACTGGATTAGAGGGAGGAGGAGAGGGAAAGTCCTCTAAGAGCTGGGGATTGCTGCTCTATGCCTGCTTGTCCCCAAGGCTTGGGGCAGTTTGGGATCGGTGATGCCCTGGGCTGTTCCTCCTCCATTTGCTCTCTCCTGGCTGAGCTCCAGCCCCTGCGATGGTGTCGCTGCTGGGTTTAAAACCTTGCTGAGGCTTTGAGCAGGGCTCTGCCAGCCCTTGCAACGTGCCGGGGAGGCGTCAGGCTGCACCCAGGAGAGGTGCGTGGTACCTGCGGTGCCTGGGTGTGGGACGAGGGGACGATGGATGGGGCTGCCTGGGTATTCGGTACGTCTTTGGTCGGGAGCTTCGTGCTAGTGGGGAGAACCTGGGCTTGGTAATTTAATAAGCCTTTTCCATCTTTAAGATAAATTAACATCTGTGGCGTGTCTTGGAGATGTCAAGTGCTGTGTAAGTGTTAAGCATCGCATGATCCTCTGGTGCTAAATCATTCTAATGTTCTGTACGAGGTGCGGCAGCTCTGGTTAATTTAAAGGGCTTATTTATGGCTTGGGTGGACAGGACTTGGTGGGGTGGGGTCGGATCTGTCCTTCCTGGGGCAGGAAGCCAAAGAGAGACCTTAGCAGTGCTGTCTGGGGCAGGAGCAGGGTGAAAACTTTGGCCTCTCCCATTCTGGACACATCTGATGCTCAGGAAACCTTTCTGGGGTCCTGCTGGGTCTCCCTGAGCTTCAGGTGGTCCCTGAGCCCCAGCATGTCCAGGGGCTGGGCCAGCCTGCATGGCCGAGGCTTGGTACCCCCTTTCCCCGGGTGGTGCGGGTCCCCTTCGCCCAGGCAGCACTCAGAGGCACCCACAGCTCTTGTCCTGGCCGGCAGCCGGGCAGCACGCAGGGGAGATCAGAGTAGGGAGGCAGACATATTACATACAAAAAAGACAGCTTGGGGTGCTCTGAACCTCTCCCTGCAAATCCCTGGAGCTTCCCAGCCCCTTGGTGGACCTCAAAGGGACTTACTGGTGACTGCTCTGCCCTGGGACTGGTTTCTGTTATTCCTTGGGAGATCCTGGAGTCCTTCTGACCTGCCGGGCTCTGCCCAGCCAGGCACTTCTGTGGGCAGAAACATAAAGCTCAGTGCTT
Organism: Egretta garzetta; assembly: GCF_000687185.1. NCBI lineage: Eukaryota > Metazoa > Chordata > Aves > Pelecaniformes > Ardeidae > Egretta > Egretta garzetta. The sequence continues at coordinate 988,277 of NW_009259598.1, forward strand.
GCTGATGGTTTTATTTTCCCCCTCCCCAGACATTGGTGTGTGTGGGTTTACACTGGAGATGTGTGTCCTGGCATGAGTTGGGGTGGTTTTGTGTCTTCCATACCTAATTATGGATGGAAATCACCAGATCAAAGCCTTTGGGTTGCCACCAAGACACAGTAGAGCTGATCACCCTCTGCTTCATGGTCTCCCCTCCATGAATTTCTGGTCCTGGGTGCTGTGGAGCATCCCATGTCTGTCTGGTGGCTCTGCCTGAACTGGTCTTCCTTGATTTCCACCTCCCTCTCCTCCAGAGCAGGGCTTTGGAGCATGGGCAAGGTGAGGGCATCGTCGTGGGGTGGGGATCACCTCTTTCTCATGATGTTTTGTCTTCTTCCATCCTAGATCCCCCAGATCAGCTATGCCTCCACTGCACCGGACCTGAGTGACAACAGCCGCTACGACTTCTTCTCCCGCGTTGTCCCATCCGATACCTACCAGGCCCAAGCCATGGTGGACATCGTCAAAGCCCTCAAGTGGAACTATGTCTCTACCTTGGCCTCTGAGGGCAGCTATGGTGAAAGCGGCGTGGAGGCCTTCATCCAGAAGTCCAGGGAGGATGGTGAGTGGATTTACCCCAGGATGGGGGCTTGGCATGGGCTTTGGAGCAGCAGGGGCTGGAGGAGAAAAGGCAATGGAAGGGAATGGAGGGATGCATCTGGTTGGGCTTCTTGGCCTGAGCTGGGGCGTGGCTGCGGTGTGTGAGCAGGGGTAGATGGCACGGTCTGGAGGGTCATCCCAGGGCGGTGTGGGTTTTGGGGCTGCCCTGCTGATTGTAGGGACAACGTGGTCTCCAGCGAGGATCCAAGCTCTCCGGCAAGGGTCAGGACCAGCAGTCCCACGCTGCCTCCGCTCTGCAGGGTGGGCTGCTTCGGTGCTGCCAGCTCCTTTCAGAAAGCATCTCGAGGTCCTGTTCCCGGCCGAGCCAGCGGCTGGTGAGCTGGTCTAACCCCCTCCCTCTGCGGCTGAGCCACGGCGCTGGGCGCGTTCCAGAAGAAAAGACTTTTACAAATACTCCTAGGTTTTAACAGAAAATAAAGTTGGCATCAACGTGCACTTCGCCCAATTTTAGTGGAATTATCCCCGAGGGCAGGTGCTTTAACTTGTCTATAGGCTTTGGACAGGCGGAAAGTCTGTGCTCAGCAAAACTCTTTGGGAGGATTTGTCTGGAGCCAGAAAGCGTTTTGCTGACGGGAGCGCTGGGATGCTTAGGGGGGATTAGCAGCCTTGGGAGCAGCCGAGGAGCTTGTGGGTACCCACTGGTGGCCGAGCATCAATCCTAGAACCGGCTGGGGTGATGAGGACCCCCCCCGGGTGTTGCTGCCGTGGGTGCTATTGCCATGAGCCCGAAGCCCCCCTGAGACCCTGTGGAGGGAGCGGGGTCCCTCCTTGCTCCGGCTCTGCTTCGCCTCCGCAGCGTCGCGTGCACGGGGCGAGACTGGAGCTGGAGAGTGTTTTCCGAGGCAGTTAAAACCCTGCGGCGCACAGGCTGCTGCCTATTACTGGCTTAACTGTATCTGAATGGCACATTAAGTTCTGGCAAAATCGGTGGGACACCAGCCTATCTGGAGCTAGTCAAACTGTGTTATGGCCTTATAAATGGATAAAGGGAATAAAAACTTCTAGATGACGAGCTCCTAATCAAAGCCCTATAAATAGGAACAGCGTTAATTCTGTCTCGCGCGCGCGCCCTGGCACTGGGAACCGGCTGTGCTTTTAATATGCAGAGAAACCCATCTGGGGATTCAACCTGGAATCTGCTCTTCAGGATTTTTTAACTTGAAAAGCAGAATATTTTCACGGGGCTGCGGTTTCGCAAGGAGGAGCGCGTGGGGATGCTTCGGAGTGCGGCGCTGGTTGCAGGGCTGCCTGCGTGCCCGGTGGTGGGGACGCGGGTGTGAGTGGTGCCGGGGTACCTGCGCCAAGCTGGGGTTGTGGCCGGGGTGGTAGCTCGGGGGATACACGGGGCTGCAGATGGGAAGGTGCCATCGGGCACACGTGGTGCCTGGCAGGTCTGGGGGAGCGGGATGGGGTGCCCCGCAGGATGGGGTGCCCCGTGAAAGGGCTGCAGGGCTGCGAGCAAAGGGCTGCGCTTATGGCTCTGTTAACAGCTTCGCCGCTAACCCTGCCGGGGTTTATAAATGCTAACAGCAGCCCCATCTGGCTAGTGATGATAATGAGATCCTCAGGATCATTATATATATACAGGAATAAGGGAAAGCAGCCTTTTGGGGGGGGTGGGGGGGAGGATTTTGCATTATCATAAGCATTTTTCCACCCAAAAAGGAGAGTTTCCTTGCCCTCCTTGGGCTGCCAGGTCCTGCCCCGGGGGGTGCCCAGGGCAGGGCTGATGGGAGTGCTGGGTGACAGGGGGAGGTGAGGGTAATCCCGGGTTAAGCAGCTTTGTTAGCCCGTGCCTGGCCCTGTTGTGCCCTTACCCTGCAGCCAGCACAGCTGGAGGATGCTTCCCCCCCCCATCCATGGCTGCTGCTCCCCCGGGGGGTCCGGGTGCCAGGCTGCACGTGGCCAGGAGGAGGGGGTTGATGTGCAGGCACGATTCAAACCCACGCTCCTCCTCCATTAAGCACCAGTAAGGAGCGGTTGTCATCACCGGTGGTCCCACTGCAGCACGAGCATTTCTTCTTTGAGATACCTGTGGTTACCGCAAATTCCTATAACCAGATGGTTAATGATATGACGGTGTAATTGCAGAGTAAACGAGTGTACATGGAGTCGAAATGCACGCGTATTAATCGGGGCTGAGGCAGTCCTGTAATTTGTGTATCCACATAACCCAACGATTATGTGCATTAGTGATAATTTAGTTATCAAAAAGCATAATTCCACTGTAATTGCGGTATAACAGCGGCATAAGTGCAGCCCATGCGTTATCAGCAGTAACGCTGCTTCCCTGCTCACGCTGCAGGAATACGGTTATTTCTAAGGGCCGTCATCCATCAGCCCGAGCGTGGGGCGCCGGGGAAGCGGCTCTGCCCTGGGTGCCGGGGTGGGCTCCGAGCTGCTCCCTAAAGCATCTCCCCCGGGGAGGGAACGCCGGCGGGGCGGCCTC
>NW_009259598.1:991398-993044 GCF_000687185.1 Egretta garzetta
CCCTGAATAACTGCAGTTTGACCAAGAACGTGCCTCTATTTATTTTATTTATTTATTTATTTATTTATTTACTTGAATATCCCCCCCGCCTTGTCTCCCGCCGTGACAACTGCAAGGTGGGAGGAAGAGCCCAGGCTGTGCAGCCATAAATAACTGCAGTTGGACCATGAACATGCTTTTATCGATTTATTTATTTATCTATCTATCTATTTGAAAATCCCCCCGCCTTGCCTCCTGCCATGACAACTGCAAGGTGGGAGGAAGAGCCCGGTCTGTGCCCGCTTCGCCTTGTTGACTTCCCCTGTAAACAGGGACGGTTCCGCTGGCACCAAAAGACTTCACAGCAGCGCGGAGCCGCTGGGAATGGGCGAAGGATCCGTCCCCTTCTTTTAGAGCCTGTTTGCCTATGCCTGGCTCTCATTTGCGCTTCTCTGGGAGTGCAAAGGGTCCTGCGATTTATTGCGCCTTCAAGGTGCCCCCAGCCTGTCGGAGTGATGTGAAAGGGCTGCTGGCTGACTCAGGATCCGGCCCCTGCCTAGGGCTTGCCAGCAGTTTGTCAAGCGGCAGAGTTTACCTGTGCCAGGGAATTTATGCCAGGGGAAAGGGCCAGCAGACCCCGAGCATCTCCCTGTGCTCCTCCCGAATGGCGTTCCGCTTCATTTTTCATGCCAAGCCTGAGCCTTCCGAGTCGGTTTTTATTTCCATCAGGCAATAATGCTCATTGCTGTAGTTAGCAGTTAGCATTCAAGCTGTTTGCTTTCTGATGCATTATCAACTTGACCTTCAGTTTCAATTTTTAGCAAAGCCTCACGTTAAAGCCGTCGCCGTCGCAGCGGAAAGCGTTTCTGCTCAAGGCACAAACCGATGCCCTCCGCTGGCGGGGGGAGAAGAAACTTGCCCTGGGGGACAGGTTATTGCAGCCAGAGCTGGCTGCGGGCTGCTGAGACAGACTGACCTGGGGAGGCTGTTTTAATATATATTTTGCAATTATCTGTCTTATATTTTGCAATTATCTATCTTATATTTTGCAGTTATCTATCTTATATTTTGCAATTCTATATTGCACTTATGCTGGTGGCCCCTGGTGATTGCTAGTGGTTGCACCAATGCCTGGACAGACCTTCTTCACTAGAGTGAAGGTTTTTTGAATGTAAAGATGTTATGTCTGCAAAAGATGAATTTTCTTTGGCCATACTAAAGTGTTTTAAGAGCTCCCCCAAAGCATCCTGCTCCCCCAAAGCGTCCTGCAAAGGCAGTGGGTGTCAGCTGTATTTACACCTTGACACCAAGGTGCAAGGCAGGGCCACCAGCGTGGTGTCCCCACTGTCCCCATCTTCCTGTCCTCTTGTACAGCATCTCCCCGCGCCCCTGACCCGTGGCATCGAGGGGATGGACAGACCCTTCCGCAGCCCTTTGGCTCTGCACGTGCTGACATCTCCGCTGTCACCGGGCTCTTGGAGCTGAAGTATTAGATTTATGTTTATGTAATTTAGCCGGTGAGCACGGCGTGTTATGCCATGCGTCGTAATGTGCAGCGCTCGGTTTTGTGGAGAGGGTAATATTTCCAGCCACGACTCCTTAGCCACGTGCCTGGGTCGGTTTTACGCTGTCATTTCCCCCCCCCCCCCCCTTTCTTTCTCCCCCCC
>NW_009259598.1:993145-1007432 GCF_000687185.1 Egretta garzetta
CCCCATGGGGCAGCTGGGGGGGAGGGGAGGATGATGCTGGTGGGTCCCTGCCCCCGGAGGTCCCCCCCCCTGCCCCAGCGACACGTGCAGGAGTTAAAGCAAGGGATATTCAGCCGCAGCGGGGTGTGATGAGCCGCAGGGCAGAGCCGGGCTGGCCATCCAGCTCCCGTTCCTCCCCGAGGACGGCTGTTCTTGTGCAGTCAGCACTCAATTACTGCGGCTCACCGGAGGGCTGGTGTTTGCCGCCGGCGTCTCGGTTCCCCAGCCAAATCCTCCCAGCTGGCACACAGCTGGACATTTTCTCATGGCACGATGCCGAGAGCCCGAAGGGTCCCTGCTCCGGGGTTTGGGTGAACCTTTTCCTGCAGGTGTTTTCTGGCCGATAACACCGAGGGTGGTGGCATCTCTGGCCCCTCAAATGAAGGTCCTTTCACAGCGTGGCTCAGGAAGGGTCCCTGCTACCCACAGGTCAAAATCATGGTTATACCCATCACCTGAGCTTCTGTGCTGGTCTCTGTTGTCCCATCCCCTGCCCAAAAATCAGCGACAGCTCTCATAGAATCATAGAATGGTTTGGGTTGGAAGGGACCCCTGGAGGGCCCCCAGCCCACACCCAGCCTTTAACCAGATCAGGTTGCTCACAGCCCCGTGCAACCTGGCCTTGGATGTTTTGCTGGATGTGGCCCCGCTTTGTGGTGGCCGCGGTGGCCAGAGGGTCAGGTCTGGTCACCAAGGTTCTGCTGCCATTGCCACTTTGGGTCCTGAAATCCCTGCAGGCTCCTCGGGGGCAGAAACCACATTTCCTGCGTTATTTCCCTATTTCTTCCTTCCCCTCCCCGCTGCTTTTCTTTTTGCTACTGTCAACACTCTGTACCCCCATCCAGCCCGAATGGAGGCGTACCTCAGTTTCCCCACCTAAGAACCTTCCCTGCCCTTGAGCCATTTGCTGGTGGATGCCAAGCGTCCTGCAGGCTGGGAGTGGGGAGAGCCAGAGCTGAACTGGGGCTGCTGGGCTGGGAAAACGCTCCCTCCAGCCCCCGGGGCTCGCTCCCTTTGCTGGCTGCAATCCGCCTGTAAATAAAGCTCCTGACTCCGCTCCTGGTTTCCAGGTCTCGCAGCCTTTGTGCGGTGGAAGCGGGGCGGGCGGCGAGCGCGGCCGGACAACGATGAGCTATTAGTTGTGGTCGGGGCTGGCGCGTGGGATCTGGCTCGCAGCCCAAACCTGGGCTTTGGAGGCAGCCCAAGTCGATATCTTGCTCTTTAATATTTTTGGTGTGTGTTGGGGAGTACCCGTGGGCTGGCGACCTGGGCTGGCCGTGCCAGGCAAATGCCAGCGGCTCCGTGGAGCTCCCAGTAAGGTCCAGTCTGAGATGGGGTGAGATGGGAGACGCAGTCCCGGGGGTTTGGTGGAGAGTACGCATGTTTTCTGTGATGTGGGCTTGGGTTAGCAGAGATGAGATAAATGATTGTGATAAATGAGATAAATGCAGGAAAAAAGCTGTCTTTCCTTTCAGGACTTGTCCGGCACTTCAAGCTCCTGGAGTCATGTGATGGGTGCGGGGGGTCCCTGCTGTAGAGAATAAACTCAAGCCTCTGAGCGCCGAGCGATGCTCCCTCTGCAGAGCAGTAGATGGGGAGAAAGACTGCAAAATCTTGCTATAAACTTCCCCAAAATCCCAGAGTCTCTTGGCTCTTCCTGGTGCAGGGCTGGAGCAGGGGGAGGGGGAGCTGGGGGTCTGACGCGCCCATGTCCCTGATTAGGTCTTTAGCAGAACCTTCCCATGGACGAAGTCGGTGGTGTTATTGCCGAAGTGAGAAACTTGAATTTTCTGCTCCCTGGCCTCCCCCCACCCCCCAAGGCCTTAGGTTTGAGCTGAAAGCTTGCTGCTTTTTTTTTTTTCCCCCCCTTCTTTTCCCCATTGCAAATTCATTAATTACTGATTTAGCAGGCAGTTGAAAAGCAGGCGCAAATTGCTCAGATTTGTAATGTCGGAGATTTCAAAACACCGAAGAGCAGCATTTGAGCCGGTTCCAGGGATGAGGGAGCCGGTTCCAGGGACGAGGCAGGCGGCAAGTGCCAGGAGCCTCCGGTGATGGGGATGCCTGATGCAGAGCCCAGGGTGCATGAGGAGGGACCCTCCACCCCTAAAGTGGGACCAGGCTGCAAAACCACAGGGGTCAGGTCGCTGCCATCGCTCCCCGCTTTGTGTTCCCAGGAGGGCAGGGGCGAGACGCCCACCTTGCAGCGAAGTGCAGGAGTCTACGAGCTGAGATCTGGGCTGCACCGGGGGGTGTGTTGGGGCCAGTTTTGGGTGACAAAAGGCACGTTGGTGTCCCCAAGCACACCCAAGCTGGTAGCGGATCGGGCATCATTCTCATCAGGGTTCTGCCACAACAAAGGAGGGATCAGAGCCGGGTGCGATGGGACCCGGGGCGGCTCACCGGTGCTGCCGTTCTCCCTCGGCTCGTGCCGTGGCACAGGGCCATTCCCCCATCACACCAACTCTCGCCAGCCTGGCTTGTGTATGAGTACCTGCAGGAGGCCTTGTCCAAATCACCAAGCCACTTGTTGCTGCAGTGCTGAGGATGGACGGCTGGATGCATGGATGGACAGACGGATGGTGCAAACCTTTGCCCTGTGCCGGACATCCCGTGCGCCGTGATTAGACCAAAGCGCGCCAGCCCTGCGACGGCACAGAAGCTTTGCCTCTGCGAGGCCACAGAGCTGTGTCCCTAATGACTTCTCCTCTAATGAATCAGTTCCCGGAGGCTTTGATGTGACAGGGATAACGAATGCCGGGGAGGGGAGCCGCCAGCCCCTCTCCAATTAAGACCCTGGGCTTGGGAATCTCATTTAAACGGCTGGGGTTAGGCAGGGAAGGCCAGGAGCGTGCAGGGGAGCCGTGCGGGTGCTGCTTGCAGGAGCTGGGCTGTGCAGAGCCCGATCCCCTCCTCGGGGTGCCCGGGGCTGCCTGGGGAGCTGGTCATAGCGGAGGAGACGTGCCCGTCGCTGTTCCCAGCGCGACTGAGCCAGGCCTGCGCTCACCCAGTGCTTGGCAGCCACCAGCTCTGCGGGAAGCCCCGGCAGAGCGCTCCCTGATTGATGGTGTATGTTAGCGACAGCAAAAGCTTATTATCTACCTGCAATCAAGAGGGCACTTCAGCGCCGTGCTTCCCGGAGCAGCTGCGCTCCCACCGAGCCCGTAATGGTGGAGATTAAACCCTGACCTGTGTTTGACAACATGCGTTAACCCCACCTTAATGAGGAGAGTCCCCGAGGCCCCCGGCGAGCGGCTGGCAGAGCCACGGGGAGGCTGAGATCCCAACAGGGATGCTGGAGGAGGCTGAGATCCCACTGGGCTGGGGGCGATGCTGGAGGAAAGGATGCGGCCAAGTGCTTGAGGATGGGGCGGGCAGTGGTTTGGTCCCAGAGGGCTTTGCCCTGCCCGGGGTGGGGTGATGCTGTGTGTCCCAACAAGTCTCTGGAGAGCTGTGGACACCAACAGCCCAGTCCCAAAGCGTTTTGGACCAGGCACGCTGGGGTGTCTATCCTGCCTTGTCCTGCGTTTCCAAGTGGATCAATTTGGTTTATAGTCTGATGTGGTTATGTGGTTGCAGCTCTACGAGGGAGGGGGTTCTACCCCTCTGCTCTGCTCTGGTGAGACCCCCCCTGGAGCCCTGCGTCCAGCTCTGGGACCCCCAACATAAGAAGGACGTGGACCTGCTGGAGCGAGTCCAGAGGAGGCCACGAAGATGCTCCAAGGACTGGAGCCCCTCTCCTATGGAGGTGGGCTGAGAGAGTTGGGGTTGTTTAGCCTGGAGAAGAAAAGGCTCTGGGGACACCTTATAGCAGCCTCCCGGTGCCTTTTCCTACAGGAAAGCTGGAGAGGGACATTTTAGAAGGGAATGTAGTGACAGGACAAGGGGTAATGGCTTTAAACTGAAAGAGGGGAGATTAAGATTAGATATAAGGAAGAAATTCTTCACTCTGAGGGTGCTGAGGCACTGGAACGGGTTGCCCAGGGAAGCTGTGGCTGCCCCATCCCTGGAAGTGTTCAGGATGGGGCTGTGAGCAGCCTGGTCTGGTGGAAGGTGTCCCTGCCCATGGCAGGGGGGTTGGAATGAGATGATCTTTAAGGTCCCATCCAACCCTTCTATGATACGCCCATGGGCAAGCTTTGCACGGCTGGGATGGGTTCAGGGGCTGTTGGGTGGCACTGGGCGCAGACCCTCATGGTTTTGCCCCTGGGGCCAAGGTGGGACTCGGGTGCGGAGGCGTCCCCGCTGGCCTGGCTCTCCTGGCAGGAGGATGGGTCATTGCTGGAGGATGAGCCCTGCATCAAACCCTTCCCCTTGCAGAGCCGCTCTCGCTGCACCGTTCAGTTTTGCACAGGAGATTTTCCGTCTTGGCCTGGTGGGCGTCTGTGCCGAGACCCGCCTGGGTGGGACAGGGCGGCCGCCGCTCGTTAACGACGGTGGGCTCGTTACGGCGAGGCCTGGCAGGCAGCAGAGAAAGGGCTGCAAGTGGCAACACTGGGCGTGCTTGGCCACCTCCCATAGTTACACCCCCACCATTTCACTCTCCCTGGAGGTCTCCACTTCCCCGGACGCGGGCTGCTGGATGTTCCATCCTTGGCTCTTCCCAGCAGCCTCCCTGCGAAGCTGTTGGCTCTGCCACCGTGGGACCGGGATGCCACTGCTGCGGGGGCTCAGGCCAGGAGCTGAAAGCAGCTCCAGCCCCTGGGACTGCAGCGCCAGGTACCTGGTTACTGCCCGAGCCCACGGGAGGTTTGGGAATGGGTCTAGGCTGGGTTTTTTGAGGCTGTATCTTGCTATAAGCGCCCTGCATCCCGTGCTGCTGTCCGTCGGTGATGGCGAGCGTCTCGAGCCATCCTTAAATCAGGTGCCTGTCTCTGGCAGCTGGCTGTGGGATGCTGCTCTGATCCTGGAGGCTCTCCCTGCTATTCCTGCTCCTCTTTGGTCCTTTTCGAAAGCTGGGGAAGGAAGGGTGTCCCCATTCCTCACCTCCTGCCTTCTCCCAGACCTGGGCCTGAGTTGGGGAGCGATGCTGCGCCATCCTGCTGGAGGAGGGAGAGCGGGTGCCTCCTCCCCATCGCTGCTGCCTCCTTGCTTTGATTTCTCGCTTTAAAGGAGTGTTTTGACTAAATGGATTTTTGTGCAAAAGACAGGAGGAGAATCCCTTGGCAAATCCCCTTTCCAGCCACGGCGCCCGGGGGCCATGAATAATGCAGGTGCTGAGAGCCTGGGCTGCCCCAAACTGCTCAGCTCTGCCCCCCCCATCCACTTCCCCCTGACCCCCTGGCCTCTTTTTTCTTCATTATTGAGATGATTTAATTTATTAAGAAGATAAAGACGCTAAGCAGCGTTGCCAGCACTGGGGCGCGGGCTGCAGGAGGGTGCTGTGGGCACGTGGGGCTCCCAGGCTCACCCAGGGCTTTTAGCTGGACTAGGTTTGGGGTTTATTTTTAAGCCTGGAGAGCCCCGATGAGCCCTGATGTCCCTGTAGGACACAGGCAGTGCAGCCAGGGGTTGAAGACAACCGTGTCCATCCTCAGGGCAGTTTTCTCCCGGCATCCAGCCACTTTTTTGGGTCCCCGTCCCTGCTTTCGCCTCCCGCTGGCCTGGCCATGTCCCGCTCGCGTGCTCCGTGCTCTCTAGCCGTGGCGTTAATAAGGTCCTCATTACATCCTAATTGCCCGTATCCCTTTTTTGTTACGTTCCTTGTTAGTTTGATTTAACGGAGCTGCCGAGTAACTTGGTAATTTCTGAATTGCCATCGATTTAGTCTCCTTTCTTATTTATTTATGGGCCCATCTCCTCTGCTACCCCCTTTTTCCATGCATACAAAACACGGTCCATGCCACAAGCTCACCCAAGGCCACTTGCTGCCCGGCGGGGTTTATCCTTCCCCTGTGAGCTTGATTTTGCTGAGCATCCTCCAGGTCGGGGTCCTGCGTACCCCAGCGGCGTGGGCAGAGCTGGCGTGGGGCAGCCACAGGATCCTGGGGATGCTCAAAGCTACTGCTCAGGGTGAGGGGAATAAAATGCATGGGAAGGACCCCAGTGGAAAGGCTTCTGGTGGCCTGGGCGAGTCTCAAAGCTGGGTTTGCTCTGGTCGTGCTGGGAAGGGGCTGGTGCTGCAGGTGCTGTGTGCACGCCCGGAACCCCCGTGTCCCTGTGCCACGCGCTCATGGGCACCCATGGCATGGTGGGGCACACGGCATGGTGCACCCCTTCCCGCTCTCACAGAATCACAGAATGGCAAGGGTTAGAAGGGACCTTGGGAGATCACCCAGTCCCACCCCCCTGCTAAAGCATGATCACCTAGAGCGTGTTACACAGGACTTCATCCAGGCAGGGGTTGAATATCTCCAGAGAAGGAGACTCCACAGCCCCCCTGGGCAGCCTGGGCCACGGTTCAGGCACCCTCAGAGTAAAGAAGTTTTTCCTCATATTCAACTGAAACCTCTTATGTTTCATTTTGTGCCCATTGCCCCTTGTCCTGTCGCTGGACACCACTGCAAAGTCCTCATGACTTCCACCCTTGAGATATTTGTAGGTGTTGATGAGGTCCCCTCTCAGTCTTCTCTTTTCCAGGCTGAACAAGCCCAGCTCCCTCAGCCTTTCCTCCTAGGGGAGATGCTCCAGTCCCTTTATCATCCTAGTTGCTCTCCTCTGGACTCTCTCTAGGAGTTCCTCATCTTTCTTGAACTGGGGAGCCAGCCCGGAGCAGAGCACAGACGGCCCGGGAGCCGGGTGGTGTTGGTGGTCGGTGGCACACGGGTGGGCGCTTGCGCCAGCCCCGCGCTGTCACTTGCGTGTGCATGCACCCTCCCAACTCCGCGCCGGGGCTTTTGGAAGGCTCTCGTGTTTGCAAACTGCTGCTTTTGTTGGATTTTCTCCTTTTATTGCCATGGAAACTGTAATTAAGCTGCACCGGCTCCATAGCCAGAGCTGCCGTCTCTGGCGGCACAGCCGGTGTCACCCTGGCCTGGCCGGGGGCTCAGCAGTGCCTGGGGCTGAGCACCCCCCGGGCAGGGATGTCCCCGTCCTGCCGGCACTGCCTGCTGCTGCCTGCTGCTGCCCGTCTCGCCTGGCTGATCTGTCTGTCCAGGAGTCTGTTTATCCAACTCCCTCCTCTCCATCCATCTGGCTCCCCATATGGGAAACAAACAGCAAATTGGCCCAATTTCTTACCGGAGGAAAAAAAAAAAACCAACCCCCAACCCTGTCTGTGGTTGGGCTGCGTGGGGTCGGGGGTGGGCGATGTTTGCCGGGCCACCGCGTTTTTGCTGGGCGATGCTGTTGTCCCCATCCCTGCAACCTCCCTTGCTGCGTGCTCGGCACCCGTCAGATCTCTCTGTTGTTAGGCTGCCAGGGGCCAAATTACCCCAATTTTCTTCCAGTTTTGCGGGAGGGAGCGAACCCCCCCATCCCAGAGGCCTCCGTTTCAGAGCCTCGCCCCATCTCATCCTCCCTCTGCTCCTCTCCAGGGCCATGAGCTGGGAAATCTCTCCCTGCCACCATGTGCTAATTACTCTGACCTTTGCTTAAGCAGCGATCTTTTAGTGGCAGGCGAGGTATCAGCCGTGTCATTTACTATGCAAATTGAGACCATCAATTACATCCAGAAGGTCCCACAATGTTTAATTTTCTCTCCCATCTCTCTTTTTATTGGCATCTGCAAAAATGCAGGAGCAGGAGGGCTCTGGCTTTTTGGAGCTGGAGGCGGGGAGCCCAACAGCCGTGTGTGGGGACTCTTCCAATTGCCAGCTTCCCCTTGTCTCTTTTAATTTTAATTAGCTGCTTTTGCAATTGCCCTGTGGAAAGCTGGGCTGGGAGCTCAGCTGGTGCCGCAGGGATGGGAATAAAACCCTTTGCAGGGCCAGGCTGCTGTCTTGGGGGGCGAAGGGCTCGTGCCGGGGCTGCAGCCCATCATCTCCTCTTCCCATGGCCAGTATTTGAGCCCTTTGCAAAACCCAGTCCTGGGCTGGGGAGGGGCTGGTGCTTGGAGCTGGCTGGAAAACCCTCTTTGAGCTGCCGGGATGGGACCGTGTGCCTGTCGGGGGGGACGGGGCGTGATGTGGTTGTGGCTCAAGGTGCCAGGTACTAGGAGGAGTGGGTGGAAGGCAGTGATGAGCTACAGAGATGCGGGATGGGAGGGAAGGTGGCGCAGAAGGGCTGAGCTGTGGGGGGAGAGGAGGGGCGAAGGCCTGGGAGAGGCAGTGTAAGGGGAGGGCTCAGGTACGTGTCCTGGGGGGCCAGGGGGCTCTGAGGGTGGTGGGCTGTGGAGATGACACTGTGCTGAGCCCCTCACTGTGGCTGGGGTGCAGGTGAGCTGGGGAGACCCCTGTTTGCCTGTTGTGGGGCTGAGGAGCCCTGGGAGAGGGGCTGTCCCCAGCGGATGGGGACTCGTGGGGGTGTCTCAGTGCCAGGGCTCTCTCTGCTGCAGGGGGTGTGTGCGTGGCCCAGTCCGTCAAGATCCCACGGGAGCCCAAGCCGGGAGAGTTTGACAAGATCATCCGCCGCCTCCTGGAGACCTCCCATGCCCGGGCCGTCATTATCTTCGCTAACGAAGACGATATCAGGTGCGGAGGGGCCAGCCTGGCTGGGAGGGGAGGCTGGGGGGGTGGAATGCGCTTCAGGGCACCCGCACTGAGCCCAACATGTGCTCTATGCATACTGCTGGCCAGGGTGTGGGATGTGGGATGCTAATGGCAGGGGCGGGGGGCAACAGGAGCCAGCCATGCCTGCAGCATGCATGTGTGTCTGCAAACGTGGCGTGGATGTGTCTGCAACGTGGAGCAGATGTGCTGCGTAGCTGCCTTTGCAGCGTGGCGGGGAAGTGTCTGCAATGGGGAGAGGATGCACCTTGCAGCGTGGCGGGGACGCGTCTGCAACGGGGAGAGGATGCACCTTGCAGCGTGGCGGGGACGCGTCTGCAACGGGGAGAGGATGCACCTTGCAGCGTGGCGGGGACGCGTCTGCAACGGGGAGAGGATGCACCTTGCAGCGTGGCGGGGACGCGTCTGCAACGGGGAGAGGATGCACCTTGCAGCGTGGCGGGGACGCGTCTGCAACGGGGAGAGGATGCACCTTGCAGCGTGGCGGGGACGCGTCTGCAACGGGGAGAGGATGCACCTTGCAGCGTGGCGGGGACGCGTCTGCAACGGGGAGAGGATGCACCTTGCAGCGTGGCGGGGACGCGTCTGCAACGGGGAGAGGATGCACCTTGCAGCGTGGCGGGGACGCGTCTGCAACGGGGAGAGGATGCACCTTGCAGCGTGGCGGGGACGCGTCTGCAACGGGGAGAGGATGCACCTTGCAGCGTGGCGGGGACGCGTCTGCAACGGGGAGAGGATGCACCTTGCAGCGTGGCGGGGACGCGTCTGCAACGGGGAGAGGATGCACCTTGCAGCGTGGCGGGGACGCGTCTGCAACGGGGAGAGGATGCACCTTGCAGCGTGGCGGGGACGCGTCTGCAACGGGGAGAGGATGCACCTTGCAGCGTGGCGGGGACGCGTCTGCAACGGGGAGAGGATGCACCTTGCAGCGTGGCGGGGACGCGTCTGCAACGGGGAGAGGATGCACCTTGCAGCGTGGCGGGGACGCGTCTGCAACGGGGAGAGGATGCACCTTGCAGCGTGGTGGGGACATGTCTGCAGCAGGGACCCACCAGAGCTGACTTCAGAGTGGCCGCCTGGCATCAAACCACAGCAACACAGAGCTCAAAGGAGGAAAAATCTGCTTTCTGTGGCTTTGGAAACCCCTGCTGTCACGACCCGGCTGCTTCACGCTGCTCACGAGCTGGGTCAGAGCTGGTGCGGGGCCTCGCTGAGCACCAGCCATGGCAGGAGCCCGGCGCTGGTTCTGCTTTGCTGTGCAGCCTCAGCTCCCAGCGTGGAAGAGGAACGGGTCTGGGGGGCCCTTTTGGGGACCCCCACTTGCCCCCTTGCCTGCCTGGGGGGGACACAGCCACGCTTCGAGGTGATGAGCTGCTCTGCAGGCAAAGCGACATCTTGCAGCTCCCGTTGTTTATGGAGCAGAATGATTCACATGGAACTACCCCTGATTTCCTAAGTATCTAATTTATTAATCAGCAAACATTATGTAAATGTGGGTAAACTGCGATTTCAAATCAGTTTACATCAGATGTGCAAATGCTCCGAGTTTCTTTTTTCCTTCCTTAATAGAAATGTCTGCAAACCTGACATTTACGCGGGTGTGTGGTGAGAAACGGGGGATTTACCTCACTGTGCAAATGGCAAGCCCCATTAACTGGGGTTGGTAAACATTTACCTATCCAAATAGGATTACAGCCCACCAGCAGTGGGTTACGCACGCCCACCTGGCACCGGGTAAGCGTGGGTTTAGCCCGGGCATGGCGACTGCCGTGATCCTGACCCTTGAGCCAGCTGGGGCTGCCGAGCCCGGAGGATGGTGTGCTGCCTCTCCCGAAACGCACAGGGCCATGCCGCCGAGCCAGAGGGGCCGGGGAGGGTTCTTGCTTGAGTTTCTGCCTGGCTCAAGTTGGGTGTTAGATCACCAAGCTCCCAGGAACGCCCTCGGTTTGCCCCGAGGAGATCCTGCCCCGCACGAGGACCGTGGGCTGCTGGAGGCGCCGCTTGCGCTCCGAGCGGGACGAGTGATCAGCTCCCGATGGCGGGGGGTGAGTCACAAACCTGCCTCCTCGCTGCACGGGGGGACGAAGCTGCCCTGGGCCCCGCTCCCACGGGGCTGGGGACCCGCACAAGCCCCCGAGGTGACAGCGAGCTCTGGGAACAAAAAGCCCGGAGGGTCGGATCCAGGAAAGCTCCCATCCGCCTACTGAGACTTTCTGAACGGGCTGGCGCCGGCGGAGCGTGCAGGCGTGTGCATTGAGTGTCTGGCCAGCGTGAGGGATGCTTGGCAGGACGGACGGCATCTCCAGCTCCCTGCTGCTGCTCAGCTGCCCAGTTGAGCCCAGCAGAGCCCAGTTTAGCTCTAACCTGGGTACTGGCAGCACTGGCTGGCGCTCTCCCAGGGCTTGCAATGCTTATGGGAGCCAAGAGCACATGTGTGTTCTCCGGTGCTGCTGCTTTTCCTGCCTGCTGTGGCATAACCTGATATTTTTTTTTTCCCTAATTGGGTAATTTTTTTACCCTAATTGGGTAATTAAGGGGGACACAGACATATGCCCTGTGCCAGCAGCCCCGCTTCCGTGGGGCTGGACATGAAGCCGGTGCCCTGGCCCAGTAATTGCTTCTCTCTGCAGAAGGGTGCTGGAGGCGGCCAAGAGGGCGAACCAGACCGGACACTTCATCTGGATGGGCTCAGACAGCTGGGGCTCCAAAATCTCCCCGGTCCTGCACCTGGAGGAGGTGGCCGAGGGCTCCGTCACCATCCTGCCCAAGCGGGTCTCTGTCAAAGGTAAGGGGCTGTGCTCGGTGAGTTCCCCCAGATCCCCCCCCGGGTCAGCTCTCCCTGCTGACGCATCCCCTTAACCGCAAGGGTTTGGCAATGAAAGACTCGGTGTTTTGCAGTGGCTCTTCCCTGAGCGGCTTTTCCAGCCTGCAGCTTTGCCCGAGTGGCAGCTCGGACACAAACCCCCCCCACTTTTATGTGTCCCTAGACCCCCTCGCTCGCTAGACTCCCCCCTCGCTAGACCCTCCCCCCCCTTCCCTTTGCCTGGAGAGTTTTGGGCCATGTGAAGCACCTCTCTACCACCCCAGAGATTTATCCCCTCTTCCCCGGGCAGGTTTCGACCGCTACTTCTCCAGCAGGACGCTGGACAACAACCGCCGAAACATCTGGTTTGCTGAGTTCTGGGAGGAAAATTTCCACTGCAAGCTGAGCCGGCACGCGCTGAAGAAGGGCAGCAGCATCAAGAAGTGCACCAGTAAGAGCTGTGGGGACGCTGCGGGCGAGCGGAGGCTCGTGGGGGTGCGTTGCCGTATCGCACGGGGTGCACAGGGACGCAAAGGAGATGGCAGAGAGCCCAGGGCAAGTTTTGCTTGCTTTCCCCTTACGGCCTTTCAGTTCTGCCGTGCCCTCATTGCTCCGGACCTGCCAGCCCAGCTCAAGGCAGCTACGTGGTGGTTAATGCTCTGTCGGTGGTGGTCTTGGTTGTTGAGCATGGGTTTTTGTTTTTTTTTTTTTTTGACTAAGCATCAAAGCCAGGTGGGAATTTGGGGGGAAGGCTGGAGAAACGCCGGCGCTTCAGCAGCGTGGGGAGCATGGGCGATGCAGAGCTGCTCGCCTGTGCAAGCACTCGGGCATCTGCTGGGCTCGTGACGGCAGCGGTTTGATTAAAAGTGGACAGGAGCGTTGCAGAACAGCGTTTTTGTGCATCCTGACGTGCTGTGTGTGATTCAGGAGGCGTGTGGAGCCCTCTTGGTGTTCATCCAACGGCACAGGCCCCGTGCAAAGCTCCCAGGGCTGCTCCCTCTCACGCATGCTTCTTGCACATCCCCCTTCCCTTGGCCCTGTCTTCTGCAGGTACAAAACCACCCAGGTTTGGGGGATGTGGGGCTGAATTCTGCCTTGTTTCGCAGCATTTGGACAACCACCTCTTTCCCATCGTGTGCTTGGCAGAAGCACCCTTGTCCCGTGTAAGGCATGAGGCCACCGGTGCCTCCTTGCTCCCTTGCAAGCAGCTCCTATCTCACCCCAGCAGGCTAAAAGCTGGGGTGGCTGCCGAGAAATGAGGCCGGTGGATAGCGCAGGGGCAGGATCTGGCTCTTGCTTAGCCAGCCTTGACCTACCCATGCCTGCAGGGAGGGTGCTGCCGGGTGCCCCACGGGAGGGTGCAGGGGTCCCCGGGGAGGAGGTGATCGCCCCAGGGCACGTGCTGGAGCGGTGTTTGCCCACATCTCATTGCAAGCTGCTTTGCTGATGTCCTCCTTTGCTGCTCCAGGCAGGGAACCCTCGTCCCAGGCCCCCTCCTCACCCCCCGCACTGTGCATTTTTGGCCATTTCCAGCTAAAAGAGGCTTGTAGGGATTAATGCAGTAAACAAGGCAACCAGGGGATCAGTCTTGCTGACAGCGCTGCTGCCGAGGTGATGGTTGGAGGCTCGAGGAGGTGACGTTTACTGCGAGATGGGAGAGATTTACTGGCTGCCTGGCACCGGCTGAAGACAGATAGCAACACGGTGACTTGCGGGCTGTGACGTGGCAGGACTTGGGGACATTTTCGCATCCCCCCTGGCCCCTTGGGAGGGACATGGGTGGAAGCCATGGCTTGCTGGCAGGTGGATGGACCTGGCTGTGCCTGGGAAGTTTTATCATTAAGGGTAATTTTTTTTCCCTGCTTTCACCACTGAGGATGAGAGGGATGGTGCTCCCACAGCCTCTCCCTTGCAGGCATTCCCCGAATGTTCACCTGGTGATCTGGGGACACGTCTGTCCCCACAGGGGCTTCCCCAAGTAGTCTTGTGGCTAACGCATAGGCGTGAGCTTGATAAGCAGCAAGGGCGTGCAAGAAAACTTGCCTGTGGCCTTGGGTAGCTGAGAGCTCCTCATCTTTCCTGATTGCATCAAGAAATCCCCAGGAAATGCATGAGCAGGTCCTGCAAACCGCTGATCTCTTCATCTTCATAGTAATGTAGCATTTAAACAAGCAATATTTCAGGGCCGAGGTATTAGTGGAGGCGGCTGAAACCACAACATGGCAAATGTCCTAGGAACTGTCTTTAAATTATCTGAATTTGTCAGCAAATAAATTATCTCCTGAACATTTGCTTGGCAGATAAATGGAGAAGGGAAATAACGCACGATGAAGCAAATAACTGCCTGTGCGGTTCCGTGAGCTCCTGTGCTTTGCATGGCTCATGCAAATGTCCCATTTTGGGGCGGTTTTATAGGGAGAATTGTACTGACTTTCCCCATGAGCTTCAGGTTTGGGTAGAGCCCAGCATGCACAGAGAAATGCTGGCTTTGCTTGCTTTTGCATCCCAAAAACCAAACGGAAGGGTCCCACCACTGAACAGGAGAGCTCGTGGCTGTCATTCATGTATAGGCGAGCTGGGAGGAAGGTGAGGGGCGAGGGCTGGGCACCAGGTTTTGGGGTGATTCTTGCCGGCACTTGCTGATGTTATCCCTGAGGCCAGCCCTAGCACCCATCAGGACCCGTCTGCTCCATCCCCGCACTGTCCTGCTGGGATCAGGATCAGGCCAGGACCCATCTCCCAGCTGCTTTTGCAGTCGGATCTCCTCAGCCTCCTTCCCCACCTCCGAGCTGCCTCCGCTGGGCTGCATCCCCGGGTTGGGCAGGCCTCCGCCCGGGAG
>NW_009259598.1:1008257-1009294 GCF_000687185.1 Egretta garzetta
GGCCCCGTGGGAGGTGCATGTGTGGAAGCCATGGCTTGCTGGCAGGTGGATGGACCTGGCTGTGCCTGGGAAGTTTTATCATTAAGGGTAATTTTTTTTCCCTGCTTTCACCACTGAGGATGAGAGGGATGGTGCTCCCACAGCCTCTCCCTTGCAGGCATTCCCCGAATGTTCACCTGGTGATCTGGGGACACGTCTGTCCCCACAGGGGCTTCCCCAAGTAGTCTTGTGGCTAACGCATAGGCGTGAGCTTGATAAGCAGCAAGGGCATGCAAGAAAACTTGCCCGTGGCCTTGGGTAGCTGAGAGCTCCTCATCTTTCCTGATTGCATCAAGAAATCCCCAGGAAATGCATGAGCAGGTCCTGCAAACCGCTGATCTCTTCATCTTCATAGTAATGTAGCATTTAAACAAGCAATATTTCAGGGCCGAGGTATTAGTGGAGGCGGCTGAAACCACAACATGGCAAATGTCCTAGGAACTGTCTTTAAATTATCTGAATTTGTCAGCAAATAAATTATCTCCTGAACATTTGCTTGGCAGATAAATGGAGAAGGGAAATAACGCACGATGAAGCAAATAACTGCCTGTGCGGTTCCGTGAGCTCCTGTGCTTTGCATGGCTCATGCAAATGTCCCATTTTGGGGCGGTTTTATAGGGAGAATTGTACTGACTTTCCCCATGAGCTTCAGGTTTGGGTAGAGCCCAGCATGCACAGAGAAATGCTGGCTTTGCTTGCTTTTGCATCCCAAAAACCAAACGGAAGGGTCCCACCACTGAACAGGAGAGCTCGTGGCTGTCATTCATGTATAGGCGAGCTGGGAGGAAGGTGAGGGGCGAGGGCTGGGCACCAGGTTTTGGGGTGATTCTTGCCGGCACTTGCTGATGTTATCCCTGAGGCCAGCCCTAGCACCCATCAGGACCCGTCTGCTCCATCCCCGCACTGTCCTGCTGGGATCAGGATCAGGCCAGGACCCATCTCCCAGCTGCTTTTGCAGTCGGATCTCCTCAGCCTCCTTCCCCACCTCCCAGCTGCAT
>NW_009259598.1:1009466-1019820 GCF_000687185.1 Egretta garzetta
GGCGGCGCCGGGTTTGCTGGGCTGAGGGGGTGGCAAGGGCAGGAGGACGGGGCACGGCTCGGGGCTGCGTCCCCCCCGCCTGCCACCCGCATAGGGGACCGCAGGATGCTCCCAGGCCCTACAGGCTATGCTTTTTTTTTTTCCAGGAGAGCTAATTAGAGGCCTTCGTTTAGCAGGGCTGGATGGTAACTCTGCTTTGAAGCAGGGCTGGGGATTTCTCTGCGTGCTCACCTCCGCCTGACCAGGCTGCGGATAGATGCAGAGCAGCAACGTGAGCGGAGGCGGGGGAGAAGAGTTGTATTTGATTTTCCTTCTTTATTTGTGATTCTTCATGTTCTTTTCCCATTCTGTTTTGCTCCTCACCAATCTCTTTGTGGTTTTTTTGTGGTGCTGGCTGTTTTCCAGCACAGCCTGGCCCAGCCAGGCCGACGGGGGAGGATTTGCACCGCTCGCCGAGTAGTTAAGATGATAAAAGGCTCCCGTTGACCGAGGCTGGGTCTGAGCGGGCAGGGGCGTCCCAGTGCTCGGCTTCCCTTCGGATCCACCCGCTGTCCAGACAGGCACTGCCGGCCTCTCTGCGAGGGCAGCTCAAGTCCTTCTTGCAGAGAGATGTTTGCAGCGAGCATCCCTCGTGGGGACCCAGTCCCTGTTCCCCCGTGGGCTCACCCAGCCTGAAAACGCAGTGATGGGTGCTGGGTGCTGCTGCCAGCACCCATGAGATTCAGAGATTCAGGGGCGACACCATCCCCCAGCTCTCCGGAGCAGCACTGTGAGCGGTTTTGATTAACTCCTGCCGAAAGCCGGCGCCGGCGATGTGATGGGAATTGATGCTAATCCTGTCTCATCCACCACTTGAGAAGATAGCTGCGTCCGTCCTCCGAGGGCTGCCCGCGGAGGCTCATCACGCACTTGAAAATTAATTATCAGCCCTGTAGAACGATGCGCGACCCTGCTATTATAATCAGCGGGGTTACATCCCTTTTGTGGCCCTAATCTACTGCGAGTTTGGTGGAGATTTATTGTCTCCATGTTGGGAATGAGCCTCAGCTTTCTGCTCCGTGTTGCCCCTTCTGTGCACCAGCCTAATTCCTGCCTGCAAAAAGCAGCTGGGGCCTGGGGCAAGGTGCGGTGCCCGAGGGACAGACAGCCCGAGGGACGGCCAGCCCCGGGGTCAGCCAGCCCCGGGGACAGACGGCCCCGGGGAAGGACAGCTCCAGGGATGGACAGCCCCTGGGTCCGCCAGCCCTGGGGACAGATTGCGACAGCCCCAGCGATGTCTGCTTATCTGCCAGGGTTCTGCTTTGGCACTGGAGCTGGCTTCTCCCAGCGTGCCGGGCTGCCGCTGCTTGCTACAAGGCAGAGGGGTGTTTGGGAGGCAAATCCAGCCCCCGCAGCCTGTGTTATCGCAGCGGGTTGTATTTTCCTCGCTGGGACCGGTGTGGGATTTGAGGTCCCTGCCAGGAAGCCGAGGAGCTGGGAGGGGACGATCCTGTGTCCCGTGGGCTCTGCGGGACAGCTGGACAGTGCAGGGGGTGGCAGTGGGGCTGGGACACCCCTGTGGGCTCAGGTCCCCCAGACAGTCTATCACACCTTTTTTTTTTTTTTTAATGGATAATTATCTTGACAAGATAGAGTGGTTTGTCTGCACCTTGAAAGACGAATGCGGGGAAAGGCCCAAAGTTGAGGGAGAAGATTAATCGCCCTTGTCAATAAACTGGAAGAAAGGATAACTTGACGAGTCTCACATGAGTAATCTCCACGTAGGCCAAAACCATTTTTATAACTTTGAAGGATGGGCTATAAATTCAGCTCCTTGATATCATCTTTTCTTGTTGGTCAGTTCGCTATCAATTTGCTTTCGAGTCTTGTCAGCAGCACGTTTCGCTCTCCGTCCTGGTGCAGGGACCTCCGGGCGCGTGGCTCTTGGGGACGTCCCCGCTCAGCGGGGATTTGCTCCCCATCCAGCGCTGGCTTCAGCCCTTGCAGCAGGGAGGGAGGGGAGCAGCAGCGGCTGCTTGCCTGCGCCTTTTCTGTCCCTGGCTGTGTCCCCCGGTCCCCTGCAGTCACCATAAATCCCCACCTTGCCTCAGGGACCATCCATGCACGGTGGAGCCAGAATTAATTTTGGACATCCTTGAATGGCTATCTAGGATGGCTCTGTCTCTCCAGAGGATGAAGGCTGTGCCTTGGGCTCCTGGAGGATCCTTCTTCCCCTTTCGCTGAGCCGAAGGAGCTGTGGCCTGGCAGGGTGCCCGGCCGTGCCGCAGAGGCAGCGATGGAGGTGCAGAGGCCATGGCTTTTCAACGCGGTGTCGTCCCATGGGAGGCACTTTCTTAGCCGTAATTAACAGCACGCTACGTTAATCGGTGTCTTTCGCTAAATGATTAACATGTTTCTAGTCCCATTAAGGGCGGTTATGACAGGAGAGGCAAACCGGGATGGCCAGGGATGCTGCAAAGGGCTGCGGGGTCAGTGGGGTGGGAGGGTGACAGGGGGTGCCGAGGAGAGCAGGGGGACGGGAGGCTTTGGGAATGAGATGGAGGACGTGCAGCCAGTGATGGAAACTGCCTGGCTGCTCCCTTGACACGGCTGATGGGGACTGAGCTGGTGGGAGCTCCTGGGCAAGATGAAGGAGGTCAGCCTTGGGGGGTGAGGATGGGGTGTCCATCACAGCCCAGCCTGCGTCCCCGTGGGGAAACTGGGAGTACAGGGATGTCCCACGGCACTGGGATGTGGCATCCCAAGGGCTCTTGGAAGCACAGCTGGATGCCAGCACACACAGTTTCAGAACTGCATTTGTTACGGGGAGATTGGCTGGGTGTTTCCCCAAGTGAATGTGTTTCTTGGCTGCTCATCACCCTCCTCCTGCCTGCAAGGGGCCAGCTCATGTACCCCAAACCTTCCTGGCGTGCTGCTCAGAGGGGCTGGGGTGAGAGTCACGGTGTCCCCGGTGTCCCCCCGGCTGTCCCTCCGGACAGGGGACACACGGGTGACAGGAGAGCTTTCAGCTGGTGGAGAAGCTCGAGCCCTGAGCCCTGGCGGCGCAGACGCAGCCAATGCCTTGGGCTGGCGCTGCAAAATGCATCTGCAATGTGGGGTTTGTTTTGGGAGGAGTTTGGTGCTGTTTGAGATGAATTTCTGCCCTGCTGCTCCATCCTGGGGGGCAAAGAGGCCCTCGGGCTGGCTGGTGGGTTTGTAGTTTTGGGAATGGGGTTGGAATTTCTGGCTGCTTCAGTCCTGGGGATGAGTGGGGTTTGTTTGCAAGGGTCCAGCTGCAGCAGAAATATCGCTGTGGGGCACGGCTGGGGTGGCAGGGAGGTGGCAGCCCTGCTTTCCATGTATCCACAGACCGCGAGCGGATCGGGCAGGACTCGTCCTACGAGCAGGAGGGCAAGGTTCAGTTTGTCATCGACGCCGTCTATGCCATGGGGCACGCTCTGCACAACATGCACAAGAACCTCTGCCCCGGCAAGGTGGGGCTGTGCCCCAGGATGGACCCGGTGGACGGCATGGAGCTGCTCAAGTACATCCGCAACGTCAACTTCTCAGGTCTGTCCATCCCCGGGGTGGTGGTGCGGAACGGCCCCATGGGGCTGGGTGTCTCAGGTTGTCCCCCACTAGGGGTGACACAGCAGCACCCACAATTTATTTGGGGTCACTGCTTGGCACCCGCTGCGCTGCAAATGCAGGGTGCAAAGACAGGGTGGTTTTGCAGCAGATGGACAGGTGAGGAGGTCTGAGCTCCCCGGAGATGTGGGAGCCTGTGGAGCAGTCCTGCCCTCACCCGGCCGTCCCGCCGGCCCCGTGCTCCCCGGCCTTGCCCCTGCCGTCGTGTCGTGGCTGGCAGCGGTCCCGCTGAATCACGCTGCTGTGCCCTTGTCTGTCTTCAGATCTCCTCTGGAAACACATCTTTTCCTCTGCTCTATCTCCTTAATAAACATTTTCTGTCTTGTCCTCCTTATTACTTCTGTTTATCTCCACTCTGTGATCTCTTCTGCAGTGTCTCTTTTATTTATTTTTCCCTCTTGCTTGATTTTTCTCTTCCTTCCTTTCATTAGCGTTTATCTGCACAGTTCACTTGATTTAACTTTAAAGCCGCTTTTCCCCCTCTTTCTTAAAAGAAGCAGTAAACCAGCTGGTGTAAGAGCTCTCGGTGCCTGGCGTCGCTCCGTGAGCTCCAGCTCCTGGGGGGGGGTCGATACCATAAAGTCCCTGCACCAGCCTGGGGCTGGGGTTGGTTTTCTTTTCCCCAATTGCTTCCTTCCCCCCGTGCCCGCTCTGGCATCGTCCTGGCAGCTTGCGGGAAACCCCACGCTGAGGGGGAAGCATCAACCCAGAGCCCCCCTTGGACACCATCGCCCAGGGCACCCCTGAGCTCTCCCTTTCTTGCAGGCATTGCTGGGACTCCCGTGACTTTCAACGAGAATGGAGACGCGCCAGGGCGTTACGACATCTACCAGTACCAGATCAGGAACTCCACTCCCGAGTACAAAGTCATCGGGCAATGGACCGACCACCTCCACCTAAAAGTAAGGCTGGGGGCTGGCTGGTGCCTGTGGTGTGGCCCCTGCTGCGGGGAAGGTCCTGCAGGTTTCTCCTGCACCCATTGAGGCCACGTAGGGTGTAGCAAACCTGGCTGGGAGCTCATGGGTGCAAGGGGAGGCAGCAAATCTTGAGGGGGGGGTCAGAGGGAAGGTGTCCCCCACAGTGACCCAGCATCAGCGTGTATGACCGTATCCCAAGGGCTCTGGCCACCTTCACTGAAAGGGCTGTCAGGCACTGGAAGGGGCTGCCCAGGGAAGGGGTCGAGTCCCCATCCCTGGGGGGATTTAAAAGCCAGGCAGACGAGGTGCTTAGGGCCAGGGTTTGGGGGTGGGATGGCAGGGGTAGGGGAGCGGTTGGGCTTGATGGTCTTAAAGGGCTTTTCCAACCTAAACGATTCTGTGATTCTAGTCTATGATTCTATCTGACTTTCCAGCTCTGATATGGGAAGGAGAAGCCAGAATGGAGCAGAGGGTGGTTTCCCAGGGAAGGAGGGGCTTGGTTTTGGGTTTCTGGTGTTGAATCTTCCCTAAAGGGCAGTGAAGAGCTGCACCTTCTCCCTGTCCCCATGCTGGGTAGGGCTGGGGTCCTTCATGGGATGCGCTGATGGGGTGAGGGGCTGGTCTGACTTTGCAGCTTTGATATGGGAAGGAGAAGCCAGAATGGAGCAGAGGGTGGTTTCCCAGGGAAGGAGGGGCTTGGTTTTGGGTTTCTGGTGTTGAATCTTCCCTAAAGGGCAGTGAAGAGCTGCACCTTCTCCCTGTCCCCATGCTGGGTAGGGCTGGGGTCCTTCATGGGATGCGCTGATGGGGTGAGGGGCTGGGTCTGAGCCACACTGTCGCAAGCAAAGGGGGGGCATCTCCCCGTGCCCCAGGGATGCTCGGCAGATGCCCAGCTCCAGCGTCAGTGGGGCTGGTGCCATCTTGCTCCGCAGGTGGAGAGCATGCTGTGGCCGGGGGGCGGGAGCCAGCTCCCCAGCTCCATCTGCAGCCTGCCCTGCAAGCCAGGCGAGAGGAAGAAGTTGGTGAAGGGCATTCCCTGCTGCTGGCACTGCGAGCGCTGTGACGGGTACCAGTACCAGCTGGACGAGTTCCACTGCAAGCGGTGCCACTTCAACGAGCGGCCCAACGAGAACCACACCAGCTGCACCCCCATCCCCATCATCAAGCTGGAGTGGAGCTCACCCTGGGCAGTGGTGCCCGTCTTCATCGCCATCGTGGGCATCATTGCCACCCTCTTCGTCGTGGTCACCTTCGTGCGCTACAATGACACGCCCATCGTCAAGGCGTCGGGGCGGGAGCTGAGCTATGTCCTGCTGACGGGCATCTTCCTCTGCTACGCCACCACCTTCCTCATGATCGCTGAGCCTGACTTGAGCACGTGCTCCTTGCGACGCATCTTCCTTGGGCTCGGCATGAGCATCAGCTACGCTGCCCTGCTCACCAAGACCAACCGCATCTACCGCATCTTCGAGCAGGGCAAGAAGTCGGTGAGTGCCCCCCGGTTCATCAGCCCTGCTTCCCAGCTGGTCATCACCTTCAGCCTCATCTCGCTGCAGCTCGTGGGCGTCTGCATCTGGTTCATCGTGGACCCGTCCCACTCTGTCATTGACTACGAGGACCAGCGGACTACAAACCCCCACTTTGCCCGGGGCATCCTCAAATGTGACATTTCGGACCTCTCCCTCATCTGTTTGCTTGGGTACAGCATGCTTCTCATGGTCACCTGCACTGTGTATGCTATTAAGACCCGCGGGGTCCCGGAGACCTTTAACGAAGCCAAACCCATCGGGTTCACCATGTACACTACTTGCATTGTGTGGTTAGCCTTCATCCCTATATTTTTTGGGACGTCGCAGTCGGCAGAAAAGGTAAGGGAGGAGGGGAGAGGTCTGGCTGGTGACCCTGTGGCTGCAAGGAAGGGGCTGAGAGAGGCTGACGTGTCCTAAGCAAGGAAGGGCACTTCTCTGCAGTTCTGTTGGCTTGGGAATCGTGGTGGGAAGCGTTGGTTTGCAAACCTCTTGCTCTACCGGGGAGCAGAGACCACTGCCTCCAACCCTATTTTCCTTTTCCCAGTTTTCGTGGTTTTCCTCACTCTTCCCTCCCCAACTTTCCTGTTTCATTTCCTCCCTTTTCCTTTAGTTTTCTGTGCCTGGCTGGCCCCTTGCCCCTCTCCGGACAGGGTAGCCACGGGCAGCGTGGGCTGTGGCTGTGTGGGCTGCGGGAGGACGAGTCCCCGGGGCAGATCCAGGCCCCTGGTGTCATGAGCACCATTTCTGCATGGAAAAGGGCCCGGGCACTGCCCAGCTGGCTCCTTTTCCCAGTGCCGAGTCAGTGATGGAGGCTGGAGAGACGGACCTGCTCTCCAAAATCCCCGAGAGTTGGAAGTAGCAGATGGCAAGGGCAAAGGAGTGGGAGCAGAGCAGCCCTGCGGCGCGTCCCCTCCTCGCCAGGGCGTGCGGCAGCTTGTGGCTCCTCACTTGATTACTGTTTCGCTGTGATTTTAATTAACACCTAAGCGTTTGGCAACACGGCATGGAGGACAAATTGCTCGGCTGAGCTGCGACGGGAGCAGAGCGGCTCCATCTCACCAAGGGGCTTGGGGAGCGAGCGTCCCCTGCGCCTCCGAATGTGACTTTGCACACAGCCAGGTCAGATAATCCCAGAGTTGGATTTGTGCTGTGAAACAACCTGTCCGTCTGTCCTCCTCCCTGTCCTCGGCTCCTGGAGGGTGGCCTCAGTGCTGGTACCCCCGGGACCGAGGCCAGCCCGGATGAAGCTCCGTGCTCAAGGGAGGGGGAGTGAGAACAAAGAAGCAAAATCTCATGAATGAGACCCAAATCCCCTTTGCCTGCCAGCCAAAACGAGAATTGCATTTATGTTAAATGCAAACAGCTCACGCCTGCCAGCCTGGAGCCGCCTGTGACAAATAAACCGCGGTGTTGCTATTCCCTGGAAATCCCCGGGGTGACCCACTGCCCGGATTCCCTCTCTGGACCCAGCACGACTGGGATAATTTCCCCCAAGCGTGTCCCCCGTGATGCTGAGCTGCCGAAGCCATGGGTTTTGGAAACGCCTATTGCAAAAGGGCTGGGGGTGGTTTGCTGGGAAAGACCAGGAGATCGTTTGCTGTGGGCAGCGGCGTTTCACACGTGTCCTGGAGAGTGGTGTCTGCTCGGAGCACGAAACCCTGGCGCTCGAGGAGGCCAGGTCTGCACGGGCACTTTTTAACTGTGGCTCAACCAAAAAGTCTACCAAGCCAGCCCGTGCTGGCTCAAAGTGTGAAGGAGAATTAAAGGAAATAAATGGAGCCTTCTGCAGCATTTCCATTTTGATGAGATGGCAGGGGAGATACTAACAAGAAAGCAGGTTTTTTAAGAAATTATTGCAAAACAAAAGCTCCTTTAAAGCCTCCTTAATGTGCTTGGCATACTGTGGGTAATAAAGATGGAAATGATAATGATTGTAGATTATGCGCAAGGTTGCTCACCTCTTCACTGCAGCTTGTCATGGGATAATTTAGGGCTGCCGAAAGCTGGCTGTCAAGCAGCAATTCGACAATAGGCTGTGCCTCACTTCGGGGGCTTGTAATGTGCAGGGCTTCTCTGTTATTAGGCTGCTAACAAGCTGATTAGAGGCGGAAAAAGTGTTGTTCCCAACTCCCCTTGGACGCAGCTCTCTTTCTCAAAGCCTGCTGCTGCCGTGGCAGCCGCTGAGCAGTCCCCGGAGGGGCTTGGGGTGGTTTGGCTCAGCCGTGCCGCCGTGGGATGTGAGCTGTGCGGCTGCGGGGCAATGGAGGCGCTCCAAGGGGCAGCCGGAGGAGTTGGGTGCTCGGTATTCCCCCTTCGCTGCTTGCCGTGCTGGTTGGCAGTCTTGGGGAGAAAAAGGTCAAAAAGGTGTCATTACGCAGCCTGCACAGGGGATCTGGCTCGGACCGTGTCCCTGGGATGAAAACTGGGGGTGTTGGCATCGGCGTCACCTCCCGCGGTGGTGCTTGTGCTGCCCGGGAGGCTCGGCAGGGCAACCCCCGGCTGCTGCGGGGAGCGATCCCCTCGACTTCGCCCTGCTCCCTGGAGGATCAGCACACCTGGGAGAAGAAAAGCCAGGAGCGTTGGCCGGGCCGTTGTTCTCCCCATGGAGGATGGCTGGAGTTTTGCTCAAGTCCTGAGGATGCCATGGGGCGGACCCACACCTCCAAACGCCGCCCAGCACCTCTGCCCCAACCCCATCTGAGCCTGTGGCCAAGGCTGCCTCACCATCTGGGGGAGCTGGGTAAAAAAAAAAGTCTCCATTTTTACTTTATTTTGCTTCAACTCGTGCCTACAACTTTGCATGGAGGTGGCATCTTATTATAACAAGTCCCCCAAGCCTTTTCTCAAAAGAACCTCTTATCCCTGCCGATCCCAGCGGATTACAGAAATAGCAATAACAGAGGATTTAAAGAAAGAGACAATTTCCTGCACTGATAAGGCGGCAGCTGAACAGCGGTGTCATTGTCTGGTTCTCTGTTTATCACATTTGCTTTCAGTGAGGGAAAAGAGGGAGAGAGGAAGGAATGAGAAGGACTGTCCAGAGGTTTGCTTAGCAGCGCTGGATGAGGGTTGAGTGGGTTTTCCCGTCCCCGGCACCCACAGCGGCGGAAAATCTCCCGTAGCTGGGTCAGGCCTGGATTTAGAGGTGGGGAGCATCCCAATGCGTGGCCTTTGGGACAAACACAAGCTGTGCAGGGCTGTGCCTTGAGCCTGGGCTGCTCTGGGGCAGGTTCACCCAGCCCTGGGGCAGGTCTGGGCACAGTGCTGGGCTTGGGGACTCCTGCTGGGTCATTTAGGGTTGCTGTGGTCCCTCGACGCAGCGGTGGTGGCATCCTGAGTCAGAGACAGGCTGTGTTCTTTGATCCTATCCATGGAGCAGCAGATGCTGCTGCAACGGGGGCTGTAACTTCTTTTCCAACCCCAGCGCACACCTCAAAGGGCTCTGGAGGAAGCTCAAGTGTCGTTAATGGAGGGGCAAAGTGGGGTCCGGGGTCAGAAACCAATTAAGAGAGTAGGAACGAAAATCATGAGAATTGGTCATTTTTTGATGTGGCAAAAGTTAACTGTGGGGTGTTTCATGGCTATGTTTAGGCTCCAGGCTAAAACTATTTCTCTCTGAGCTGAAAAGGGGCTTGCTGCGGTGTGATGCAAAGCTGCTGAGGGTAGCACGGGCTGCAGAGAATGGGGCTGTTTCTGGCAAATGCACCATCAGGGTGAAGGTAGCCACGGCGGCCCTGCGAGACCCCAAAAGTGCTGCAGGGGTTTGAGGAGAGGTAAGGGATGGGGGGAGCATGGGAAGCCTGGAGCTGGTGCCACTGGGGCTGCCGGGGCTCTCGGCAGAGGGGGGTCCCTGGCAGCGCTGGGGGCTGGAGCCCCGACCCGGGTGCGTAGGGGGAAGCATGCACGGAGACGTCGTGTCTGAGCTCAAGCTCAGCTGCGCTCTCCCTCTCCGCCGAAACGCCTCCGAGTCCCGAGGCACGGGTGGGAGTCGCTGCAGAGGCACAAAATATGGAAATTGCTGGATTGAAAAGTGTGGCTCCTCCGAGAGGCATCTGCTGAGGATGAGGAGGGCGGGCAGGCGGGGGAGCCAGGGGGGTGAAGGGCTGCTGAGCCTTGGCCATGTCCCATGGGGTGTTGTGCAGGTGCCGAGATGAGTTGTGCCGGTCCCCGGGATCAGGGCTGAGATGCCTGGAGTTGGCATTCCAGCACTGCCCTCATTCCCAGCAAGTCTGGTCCTTGCAGTCCAGGACACCTGCGGCAACGTCTGGAGAGTTTCAGCAG
>NW_009259598.1:1019850-1021103 GCF_000687185.1 Egretta garzetta
CAGATATTCTGGCACAGAGATCTGTTTTGACTTTCCTTGATGAAATGACATTTTTATTTCCAAAACCTGCCTAGATTGACTCCGCGTGCATGTAGGGAGAAGGTGGAACAAACAAACCCGCGCATGTGACAGCCATAGGTTTTATTCTGGGGACAAACAAAACTTTTTGGTTGACTCAGAACAAGCTTTGTTGCTTTTTTTCCTTTTGGGTTGAGTTGAAACACTTTTGGGCCTGTGCATATGTTTCGGAAGCAGGAGAAGAGAGTGAAATGTTGCTTTGCATGGTCACACCACACCGCAGGTCCAGGGGTGGGATGACAGCCCTGGCCGGGAGCCGTTACCTCCCCCTGGCTCTCGCTCATGGGTCAGAGCTGCCTCCATGCACCTTCTGCCAAGGGAGCCATGTAGAGCCTCTGTGCTCAGCTTCTGGCCTTGGTCACCTTTTTGCTCTCTTGACTCCAGAGAGGGAGCCCCCGAGTTAAACAAGTGCAGCTGGGGAGGTGGGCACCCCCTGCCCTCACTGGCGCTGCAGCCCCCGGACTTCCCTGGCTCCTCTGGGTCCTGCCACCTTGCATGGCGCTAAATCCCACGCGTGAAACATCTGCAGAAGAAACCCTGGACACCACGCTGTGACTGAGCCAGGGGATAAAGTTCAGAAACTGCCTTAAGCCTCCTTCTAAAATGTTGTTAGCAATGTGCAAAACAGCCCTGGCGCCAGAGCACAGCTGGAAAAGCAAAAAAAAAGTGCGTGCAAAGGCACCCGAAGACCCAGAGCCCTCTCCTTGCTCCGCCTGGAGAGACCCAACAAGTGAGCCGGGCAGTGGAGGAGAGGCTGGAGCCCTGTGCCAGGAGCAGGGATGCTGATGGAGCAGGGATGCTGACAGAGCAGGGATGCTCGCGGAGGGGCTGGCCCGCCCAGCCTCCCGTGTTGCTCGGCAGCGAGAGGTGGGGACGGGCAGAGGGAGGGGGTCTCTTTGCCTCCCGTTGCCGCCTGCTTCAGATGCCCCTGGCTTGTGAGGAACCTGCCAAATGCTTTCCATAGAAAAATGGATTATTCTACAGTCAGATTAATGGGCTTTCATTTTGCAAAACATCTGTCACTGTTAGTCCTGGACAGTGAGCGTGAAATTAGTTTTGACTGCAGAAAGGCAATGTTGGTGTGTAATATGTGACTTACATGACAACAGCCCAGGGAGCCAGCTGGGGAATGGGAATTACCTGTTGAAGGGAGATGAGGGAGCGGGGGGTGCCCC
>NW_009259598.1:1024020-1025826 GCF_000687185.1 Egretta garzetta
AAAAAAAAAAAAAGGAAAAAAAAAAAAAAAAAGAGCAGATATTCTGGCACAGAGATCTGTTTTGACTTTCCTTGATGAAATGACATTTTTATTTCCAAAACCTGCCTAGATTGACTCCGCGTGCATGTAGGGAGAAGGTGGAACAAACAAACCCGCGCATGTGACAGCCATAGGTTTTATTCTGGGGACAAACAAAACTTTTTGGTTGACTCAGAACAAGCTTTGTTGCTTTTTTTCCTTTTGGGTTGAGTTGAAACACTTTTGGGCCTGTGCATATGTTTCGGAAGCAGGAGAAGAGAGTGAAATGTTGCTTTGCATGGTCACACCACACCGCAGGTCCAGGGGTGGGATGACAGCCCTGGCCGGGAGCCGTTACCTCCCCCTGGCTCTCGCTCATGGGTCAGAGCTGCCTCCATGCACCTTCTGCCAAGGGAGCCATGTAGAGCCTCTGTGCTCAGCTTCTGGCCTTGGTCACCTTTTTGCTCTCTTGACTCCAGAGAGGGAGCCCCCGAGTTAAACAAGTGCAGCTGGGGAGGTGGGCACCCCCTGCCCTCGCTGGCGCTGCAGCCCCCGGACTTCCCTGGCTCCTCTGGGTCCTGCCACCTTGCATGGCGCTAAATCCCACGCGTGAAACATCTGCAGAAGAAACCCTGGACACCACGCTGTGACTGAGCCAGGGGATAAAGTTCAGAAACTGCCTTAAGCCTCCTTCTAAAATGTTGTTAGCAATGTGCAAAACAGCCCTGGCGCCAGAGCACAGCTGGAAAAGCAAAAAAAAAGTGCGTGCAAAGGCACCCGAAGACCCAGAGCCCTCTCCTTGCTCAGCCTGGAGAGACCCAACAAGTGAGCCGGGCAGTGGAGGAGAGGCTGGGGGCCCGGGCCAGGCAGTGGAGGAGAGGCTGGAGCCCTGTGCCAGGAGCAGGGATGCTGATGGAGCAGGGATGCTGACAGAGCAGGGATGCTCGCGGAGGGGCTGGCCCGCCCAGCCTCCCGTGTTGCTCGGCAGCGAGAGGTGGGGACGGGCAGAGGGAGGGGGTCTCTTTGCCTCCCGTTGCCGCCTGCTTCAGATGCCCCTGGCTTGTGAGGAACCTGCCAAATGCTTTCCATAGAAAAATGGATTATTCTACAGTCAGATTAATGGGCTTTCATTTTGCAAAACATCTGTCACTGTTAGTCCTGGACAGTGAGCGTGAAATTAGTTTTGACTGCAGAAAGGCAATGTTGGTGTGTAATATGTGACTTACATGACAACAGCCCAGGGAGCCAGCTGGGGAATGGGAATTACCTGTTGAAGGGAGATGAGGGAGCGGGGGGTGCCCCAGCTGGGCCCTGGACTGGGTGTCCTTGCTGTGCCCATCACCGCGGTGTCGGAGCTCCCGCCTTGCAGGCTGCGAATGGCAGGGAGGAGAAAGGGAGGGTGAAGGGGGCATGGGGGCTCTGTCTCTGGTGATGTTTTTGAGTTGGGGTGCTGGCAGGTTGCTGCCGGAGCGTGCATGAGTGCTGGGAGGGCTTGGCACAGGGAGGCTGTGCCAGGGCCCCGAAATGCAGGGTTAGGGCACCAGCACAGCCTCCCTGTCTTTGCAGGTGGGGAAACAGCAAAAGTGAGCTGAAGGCCTCTCCGGGCGCACCTTAGCCCATGCAACAAGTCAAGTCTGGTGTTTAAAACCCAATACTGCCAACATTTCCCACCCTGGCTCCCCCACTCCTTCATTTATTTAACCCCAAGGTTTCCATGTTCCCCTGTTTCCTCTCCTCCTTTCCCAGCTGACCCTTTCTGGATCCTACAGAGCCGTGGTGGGTCTCAGC
>NW_009259598.1:1025854-1038116 GCF_000687185.1 Egretta garzetta
CGCTCACGCTCTCGGTGAGTCTGAGTGCCTCGGTGTCCCTTGGCATGCTCTAAATGCCCAAGGTGTACATCATCCTCTTCCACCCGGAGCAGAACGTCCCCAAGCGCAAGCGGAGCCTCAAGGCGGTGGTGACGGCAGCCACCATGTCCAACAAGTTCTCTCAGAAGGGAGGTTTCCGCCCCAATGGAGAGGCCAAATCAGAGCTCTGCGAAAATCTGGAAACACAAGGTAACGTGGCTCCCGGTGGGCTTGGGGTCTGACATGGTGCTGGGAAGCCCAAAGCCCTGGCTCGCTGGTGGGCTGTAGCCATGTTGTCCTCCATGGGCACAAGGAATGCCAGCAGCGCTGCTTCTTGGCTGAGGGACATCTCAGGTCCCTCCTGCCCCATGGCTTTGCCCACCATCCCCCAGGAGTGAGGGCAGCGTGGGAAGGGGTACATCTCCCAGGCTGGGGGCCGCTCTGCTCCCCTCCATGCCCAAAGCCACCCCGAGGAGGGAGGTTTGCTCCTGTTATCTGCGCTCCAGCTGGGGCACGAGCAGGGATTCCCCTTTCAGCGAGGGGACAGCATCATCTCCTGTCTGGGGGCAGGGGAGATTCCCCCTTTGTTAATTTATTCCCACCCAAGAAACGCGGTTTTCTGTCACCACAGCCACGTAGCTGAGACAGGACGTGTCCTGCCTGCCTCCGATCGGGATCGCTTCTGGTGCTGCCATCCCTCCACAAGCCTGTTTGCATTATCCCGTGGGAAATGCTGCTGGGTGGGTGGCAGGGGAAATAATACTGGAGACACGCTCCCGGCTGGGGCACACGGAAATCTGCTCGACCACCCAGAGAAGGATCCTAATGCCAGCCCATGCTGGGTGCCCGGAGCTGCTCCCAGGAAGGCTCTGGTGTGGCTGATGGGGAAAGGTGTTCGCTGTTTGCCTGCAGGCTGTGCCGGGGGCCAGGCTGGAGCTGAGGCTGACGCAGGGACAGAGCCACCCTGGGAAGAGAGGCTGGAGGCTGGGGAAACCCTGGGAAAGTGGGTGTGTGCCTGTTCTGTGTTTGGGTTTCCAAAACCAGAGCCTTGCAGGAGGAAGAAATGGTTGGAGCCAATGCTCCTGGGGTTCTTTGAGAAGGGAAATCCCATTTGGGCTAAATCTAAAGAAAACCCTGCGGAAATACAAATGTTCCTCATGTACCAGCAGAGTTTCTGGGTTCCAGCATCAGTGGGAAGGAGGCCAAACAGCATTTCCATGGAAAGCCAGGATTGTCTTTGTAATCCCACGCTTGCTCTCTTTCCAGCCTGAGCTATTTAATATCCCTTGGCATCTCTGTATAACCTCCATATCCACATCGCTCTGCGTGATGGCTCTCGCTGGCGGTGGCTCCGTACACGATGTCTCTCTGTAGGCAGCCTCTCTGTGTAATCCAACCTTTCATCTACCTGCCATGTGGTCAGGCCCCCCCTCGCCGTCCCTGCTGGAGGTGGCTTTTGTCAGCTGCTGTCGCAGCTCTGTGTGGTCTGTGGTCCTATCCCAATGTGGCAGTGGCTGGGGGTCCCTCTCTCACCCCCATTTTGCTCCAGGCTGGGGGTATCTATAGGCTCCCCACCATAAGGGCTTGCTGGGAGCATGCCAGCCATGTCCTGGGGAGCGACCTGCTGCCAGACTCCCCACGGCATCGGTGGCATGGGCTGCGATGCTGTGCATGTGGGACCTTGTCTCCCTCCAGCCACACAGGGCTCCTGGCCAGGGCTCTGCCAGCACAAGGGGCTGATATTCCCTTTGCAGCAGGGCTTGGGGGCCCAGATGCAGCAAGCACCTCGTCTGGGACCTGAACCCAAACATTCCCATATGCTCTCCGCTGCGCCGAGCATCCTTCTCCCCCGCGGGACTCGCAGCAGGAGCCTCTGAGGATCGTACGTGCCAGGAGCAGGGAGAGCTGAGCCTCCCGTCTGCCGCATCTCCGGCTCCGATGTGTCTGGCATGGGGAATATGGGAGCATGGTGAGAAGGGGGCTGGCAGCGCGCTCCTGAGGTGTGCCGAGGCTTGGAGCCGGGCACGGCGTCAGTGCTGGGGGCAGGAGACGTGGTGGGGTCAGCACAGGACGGAGGGGCCGTTCTTCACTCTGTCACCGGCGGGTCACGTATCCTTAAATAAACAACAGAATAAATAATTCACAGGGCTTTGATATGGGCAGATTGGCTATGAAAACATTGCGGCTAACAAATAGCTCTGTCAGCTCTAATTTCTTATGGCTTATCTAATTGTTATCTGGGAATACCAGTCTGAAATCTGCAGCAAAGTTCATTTGTCAGCGAGGCACTGAGACGGAGGGAGAGCTGCTGGGCGTCCCTTCTGCACGGTGCCGTGGGGGTGGTCGCCGCAGATGACACGTCTGTGCCGCTCGCGGTGGCTTGGGCT
Source organism: Egretta garzetta (assembly GCF_000687185.1). Taxonomy (NCBI): domain Eukaryota; kingdom Metazoa; phylum Chordata; class Aves; order Pelecaniformes; family Ardeidae; genus Egretta; species Egretta garzetta. Next base: position 1,028,260 of record NW_009259598.1, read on the forward strand.
TTGCTGTCTGTCCCAGCCCTCATCCGTGCCCTTGGCTGGAGGGGGTCCGTGTGTCTGCTGACCCCTGTGGTACCTTGGGGACCTCACGGTGGGATCTCCGCAGAGCCCTGTACCCAGCCGAAGCACTGAGATGAGCCAGGGTGTTGCAAGCTGCCACCCCCACCCCTCCCTGAGCTGTGGCTGCTGCTAAAAGCAAGTGATGTGCTGCAGCCTCCGAGCCCGAAAGGCAGCGGTGCAGCCCTGCAGGGAGCGGGAGGATTTATTGCTATCTGGCGTTTTCCTGGCTCCGGGCCTTGCTGCGGCTCCCCTGGTGTCAGCCTGGGACGCGCGGTGGCTTTGTAGCCTTTGCTGCCTCCTCTCCTTGTGTGTTCAACCCCGTCCCGAGGGCCAGTGCGGCACCCGAGCATGGGCATGGGTGCTCTGCTCCTCCAGCACCCGAGCATGGGCATGGGTGCTCTGCTCCTCCAGCACCCGAGCATGGGGACCCTTGGTGAGGGACGCAGCCAGGCTGGCTGGCTTTGTGCCGCCTGCTGCTGGCGCTGGCAGTGCCCTGCTGCTCAGCTCCAAGCGGCCACGGAGCAGCGTGCACGGGTGCAGTGTGCCCAGCTTGGACCCCAAATCGTGCTCTTGCTGGACTGGGGCCAGCTGAGCTTTTGGGAATGTGGAGCACCTGCGGGATTTTCTGTCAGAAGTTGCTGAGGGAAGGAGCCTGAGGACACATCCCCCATGGCTCATGTCACATCCTGGGGACTCTTTGGGTATGAACTTTCTTTAGAGAGTCCCCAAGCGCTGCCATGGGGCTCAACCCTTCTGCCATGGCTCCGTGCCCTTGCAGGGAATGACTCTGAGTGCTGGATCCATGAGCAAACCCCACGTCACATCCCTACCAGCATCTCCTGGCAGGACAGGTCAGGGTGATGGGACAGGAGCCAGGAAGGGAGGGTGGACTTCATTAATGATACATGTGAGGTTTGTCTCTCTTTCCAGCACTGGCTACCAAACAGACCTACGTCAGCTATAGCAACCACGCGATTTAGCTCCAGCCATCGCACTTGCCCGGCACAGAGGAAGGCTGCGGATGCCACAACGCGGGAGGGAGCTCGTCCCAGGACGATAAACCACCGACCACCGTGACGATGCATGCCTCCCCACGGAGGGAGAAGAACAGCGGAGCAGGGGGGACGTAGCGTGGGGAAGAGGTGACGGACTTCGGCAAGTCTTTGGGAGTTTTTTTCTGTATCTTGGCAAAAAAAAAAAAGACACCCAACATTTTCCCTTTTCTGGAATTTGTGAGATTGTTTGTGGTTGTGCAGAACCTTCTGTTTTCTCTTTCTTTTTTTTTTTAAATCCCCCATTTTCTTTTGTTCCTGTCTTCCTCCGTCCCTCTTCACTCTCTCTCCCATATCCTACCAAATTCTATATGTTGCAAAAAGGAAAAACAAATAAAAATGCATAAAATTTAAATAAAAAAAAACAGACAACAAAATAAAATAAAATAAAACCTAGACTGTGTTCAAAGTGCTGATTTCTATAGGTGGTTAATTAATGTATGTGATGACCATATGGATTGAAATATGTCTGCTTTACGTACTGACCAGTCAAAAAACAAAAACACACACAAAAAAAACAAAGTTCAGTGCCTGGATGTTTATGACTTATTCGATGACTGTGTAGAGCATGATCATTTTTATACGAGGAGATTTCTAATAAAAGACCATGGTTTTGCACTCAGCGTTTGCTGTCTTTTGGTGACTTCGTTCCAGGCTCCGGGAGGTGACTTGGTTTCGGCTGATGGGGAAGGTTTTGGGGGTCAAGTGCTCCAGGACGGGACGGGGCCCAGTGCCCTTCCCCTCCAGGCCATCCTGCGGCAGATGGGGTCCTTGTGAGGGGATGGGACAGGGATTGGGGAGCTCAGCACCCCCCTGCACAGCACATTTGGGCACACGCTGTAGCCTGTACTGCCCCAGTGCTCAGGATCCGGGGCAGAAAGGGCTGAGTCCTCCTCGTTTACTCTTCCCCGAGGTGTGGGATGGAGCAGAGAGGAAGGGATTTTCCAGGGTAATTTCCCCCTGTTAGAGGCAGGGCCAGCTCCACCCTCCCCATCAGGACCAACCTGGGCTAATTAGGGAGTTACCAATTAAGAAAAGCAGCTCTGCCCTTCCTTTGGGGAGGGTTCCTCTTTCTGGCTCCAGTCTCCCCCGTGGGATAGCACAGCCTGGGCTGCAAGGTATGTGGCTCTTCCAAGAGTCTTGGGTTTGCCTGTTTTGGGGTGGTTTGGCGCATTTGCTGCTGGTGTCTCTGTCCCTGTGCTCCGGGAAAGGCTCTTGGACCAGGGGCTGGCTGTGCTTGCTTACTGCTGGGTAAGGAGAAGATGGTCCAAGCTTGTCTCTCTTCTGGCGTGGAGGTGGGAGGTGGGGAAAGGAGGCAGAGGAAGGTGCTGCTGCCTGCCCAGAGGGGTGGGCTGCCTCCAGCTTTTGGGCAGGGTGTTGCTTTAGGTGCCCAGCACAAGTGCTGGAGCTGGCAGCGGCATCCTGACCTTGCAGAGGCAGTGAGGGTGCTGGGACATCTCCCCATCTCTTGTATGTGTTCCTTCTGGCCCAAAGGTGCCCGTATATTCCCCTCTCTGAGTGTGAGTGAAGTTACCCCTGTGTTTTGCACATTTCTAGACCTATTTGTGCATTAATCATAGCTCTGCTCTCGTGCTGGTGGGTTGCCCTGGGGAGGGGAGGCCTTGGTGCTGCTCTGAGCACTGCAGGGATCTTCAGCCATCGATCAGTGCCAGAGGAGAAACGCGACAGTTCCCTGCCAGTATGGAGAGGACAGAGTGCAGCTTGAAGGCAGGAGTTAGAAAAAAGAAACGTAATGAAAAACTTGAAACTTTGATAAGATCATACTTGTCAAAAGAGCTTCTCAGGAGAAAAAAAACCTGCTCTGTTCCCACCGCATCCATCACTGTCGGATCGGCTGTGAAATGCCGCCTGGTTCAGAGGGCTCCCAGAAAACCTGATTTGATGTCTCTGGTGCTGTTTCTAGCTCTGAGATACTGCTTTGCTGTTCTTACAAGCAGCTTTCCACCCCAAGCCCTGCCTGATAATGACTGGAAAGGCTGATTCTGCCTGAGTTCCAGCATCCCCTCCCTCCCCTTGCAGTGTCTGTGAGGAGGGATGCTCCGAGCCCTCCAGAGAGGCTGTGGCTGGGGACTGCATGCTGCCACTGATCTTCCAGGCTCATTTGTCCTCTGATGGTCCAGGGGGTTCGGCAGGGCATGGTGCAGACACCAGCGCTGGATCATAGAATGATAGAATGTTTTGGGTTGGAAGGGACCCCTAGAGGTCACCCAGCCCAACCCCCCCGCAGGAGCAGGGACACCTTGAACCACATCAGGTTGCTCACAGCCCCGTCCAACCTGGCCTGGAATGTTCCCAGGGATGGGGCCTCCACCACCTTCCTGGGCAACCACCTCCACCACCACCTCCTCACAGGTTACTCTAGAGGCAGGGAGCCGCCTACCTTTGCCTTTCCCATTTAAGACATGGCTTTTCCCCTCCAGAGCTCGGGTTCACGTTCTCTGTCTCCTCTATCCCAAACACAGTGTGTCTCCATGTGCCGGGGAGGATGCGCTAAGCCCCTCACAGAGCTGGGAGCCCCGCGGCTCTGCCAGCATCCCCCAGCCCTGGAGCGGACCCAACCTACCCGGGGGCGAGCCCAAAAATCGCTGGCCTGCTGCCCAAGACCCTTTCCCTGTCCTCCTCCTGCCCCAGGGCTGTGTTATCTCCAGCCCACCCATCCCCACGGGCCGGTGAAGAGGAGAAGGCACAATAGCCGTTATTAATAACTCCGACTCCGACCCAGGTGCATGACCTTGCACTTGGCCTTGTTGAACCTCATGAGGTTCACACAGGCCCCACCTCTCTGGATGGGGTGTGGGAAAGAGGAGACCTATGGTAGCAAGGTGATCTACCTGGGTTGATGCTTTCCACCCAGGCGGGACGCAGAGAGCTGTGCTGATCCAACTGCTCTGCTTCAGCAGCTGAATGAAGCACTTTTTTTTTTTTTTCATATGCAAATCCTTGTGCAAGGTGTTGCTCTGCGTCTCTTGTTCTCAAACGTTTCTGACTTCAAACCTAGAAATGCAGCCAGCCCTGGAGCGCGTCCTGCCTGCCGCTCGGGCTGACAAAAGTTGTGCGGAAGCAGGAGCCGTGCTAGCACTGTTGGCAGCCAGCAAAGCCCAGCGGCTCCAAAAGCGGCCGCTCGGTGGGAGGGACGGCGGGGTCTGGGCATCGCTGGCCAGGGTGGCACATCCTAACGGGGAGCGTTTGAGGCTTGCGTGGCGCTCGGGGAAGAAGTCACTTGGCTAAACTTGGAACATATTTCAAGTAGATTCATGTTCCTCTCTTGCATCAGGCCCTATTTAAACACAATAGCTACACTGATTCCTTGATGGATCTGGCGGAGTGTTAAATCAAAAGAGTCCTCGTGTGGGTACTTATTTTGGTGTAAGTGTGCTTTACAGTGATTCAGTCTTATTCCTTACAGACTTTAGCTTAAATGATATAAAGATGCTCTTAAACAGATACGCAAAATATTTGCACAAATCCAACCTTGCTGGTCTCGAAATGGAATTTTAATTGGGCCCATTTTTTTTTTTTTAGTTTTTCAGCGCAAACCTACACTTACTGGCGCCGTTCCTGCGTGCTGCTAAACAGCCTCGTATCCCTCCCAGCGCTGGATGCGTTTCGGCAGCAGACGCAGTGACCTCCGAACATGGCTGGTTAATTTTATACGGCATTTCATGATACAGTGCTCTTTAATTCTAGACACTTATTTGATTATGAAAGCTAATTAAAAGGGAGCAGTCTATAAGCAATTGAGATGGATGCAGAGCAGCGCGGGGTCTAGGCAGGCTCTGGTGCTGGTATCGGCAGAGGGGTGATGGCTGCTGCTGGGGCAGTTTTGGGAGCCAGCTGGTGTCCGATAGGATCGGGTCTCTGCTTCGCTTAATATTTTTGAGGGCAATTCAATCTGAGCAGGAGAGCAGAGTAGATACTGTGTGATCTGCTGAGGGATTTCCTCATTTTTTTTGTACTTTGTGTATGGTTTTTTCCTTTTTTTTTTTTTAAGCGAGGCGCTTGTCCTGCAATCGGTGCTGTTGTTTCCCCTCCTCACCTCCCATACAGCTTAAAAGCACTCGTCTAATTTCCCCCTTATTTCTGTGAAGAGTTGTTGAATTTAAATAGCAATAATTGCCTCAGTTCCCTGAGTGGTTGACCTGCATGTTTTTCACTTTTTCTGGGAATCTGAGAAGTGGGGGGCAGAAACCCAGGCTGGTGCCATCTCCCCCTGTCACCTGCTGGTATCTCCCCCCTCCCTGAACCTTCTGTTGGCCTTAGCTGCCGTTCCCAATCCCCAGCTCCTCTCCTGAGCTCCCTTCTCCAGGGATAAGCAGGAGCTTTTGGGGTCCCAGCACCCTTTCCGCAGCATGGTTGGGGTGGGGGGCTGTGTGTGGGCTCATCTCCCCAGCCCCGTGCGGAGCGGCAGCAGCATGGAGCCTGTCATTAACTCTCTTCTGCGAGAAGCAAATTACAGACTTTAGCGACACAATTAGGTCAGCTCGATAGGAAATGGAAAAACAAAATAATTTCTCTGTGAATTTCTCAGTCTGCCTGCTACCTTGTCCCTTGTTCCTCTGCAGCATTGACTCGGGGCGGGGGGGAAAAGTGTTCCTCAACCACCTGGGTCTGGAGACCTCCTGGTGAAGCCACGGCAAAGCTCCTTGGTAAGCAAATCTGGAGGAAGGGGATGGAAAGAGCAGGGCTGGAGCAGAAAGTGGCTTGTTCCTTGCTCTGAGGCAGGTCTCCATCCAGCTCCTCTCCCACAGGGAAAGCCAGAGAGTCCCGTTTTGGCCCCAGGAGAGCGGAGCGTTGCTTAGAGCAAGGTGCGACTTGCATTTAGAGCAGAAGGCAGCAAAGCCTGTGACAGATGTTGCGGTTCATTACCCAGTGGGGGACCAGCTCTGCAGCGAGCAAGTTGAGCTAATTTCTGTGCTAGGAAGGGTTTCTCCCAACGAGACCCGCTGCCAGACAAAACCTTTGGCCTGGAGCATCAGGACCTTGCACTTAATTTTCCTGGGCTGTGGGAAGCCAGCAAGAAGGATGGAGAGCTGTGATGAGCACATCAGTGCTGCGGAGAAGATGGGTGATGGCTCTGAGCGGCCTCAGGGGGCAGTGGGTGCCCCAGAGATGGAGCACCCCAGCCCTGCGGTTGGGGAAGGACCGCTGGCAGAGCGGAGCTGGACATGCCGACTGCCCGGTTTCCCCTCGGCAAAGCGGTCCCTGTGGCCAGAGCCCGCAGCCGTGGGCAGAGGCGTTTGTGTGCGAGGGTCTCTCCCCAGTGCCAATGTTCTCTTGTATGGCCGAGCGAGTCAATGGCAGATTGTGTTGAAATTTCACTTCAGCGGCAAAAGCTGCAATTAGCATTTAATGAAGCTTCTTGCTTTTATTTTTAGGTAACCTCCGATTCCCTGACTCTGTAATTTAGTCCTCCATTGCTTGGAGATAATTAAAGTATGTCACTATAATTTGCTTTTTTTAAAAGCCTGTAATTATGTTTTTATTGAGAATAAAAAAGAGGGGGGAGGGGAAAATGAAAATAATGTTAGGGGAGGAGAAGGCTTTGGATGGGCAAGGGGGATTTCTTCCAGCTTGAAGGCTTAGGAGACCTTTCCAGGATGCTGGGTGGACTGGGGACAGGGGAAGGGCTCCTTCTGTATTAGCGTGGGTAATAGCAAGGTGCGGTGTTTCAAGTGGAGGTGCGAGAGATTCAGGCATCCACGAGTCCTGATCCTGCCTGCACGTGGTTTAGCTGCAGTGTAACCGTGGCGTGTGCGTGGGCTGCACGAGGTACCAACGCTGCCTCCTCTGCCACCTTGTTTGTGGTCTTTGGCATCGGTCTCCTTGCAGCACCCAGGGAAAGGGGGGGCACCCCAGCTCCGTCTGCACCCCTGCTCCGTCTGCACCCCAGCCCGCAGGCTCTGGGGCAGCCCAGAATGGGCTTAGCCTGCAGCCGAACAGCTGAGGTCTCCTCCTCGCAGCCTCCCACTCCCAAGACCGCCCTGCCAAGCCTAGCAAACATCTGCGTGAGCGCCGGGTCTTTGGGTTCCAATTGCAGGCATCTGGTCTCCACGACAAAACACGCTTCGCTGATGCAGGGCTACGTGGCTCACGCTGTACGTCCTCCCTGCACAATAACAAATTAATGGGGAGGAATTCAATGTATCTTCCCAGGCCTGGCAGGACCGCAAAGCCTTTGGGGGATGCTCCTCACAGCTTGGGCTGTATTTGCATCTGGAAATGCCGCTGCTGGATGTCAAACAACCTATGTCCCTCCAAATCCCCCCGGGCGCTGTCTAAAGCTGCGCGTGTCGGCTAGAGCGTCCTGCCTTGCTCCAGCCCGGGTAACGCCGTGCCTGGCCCTGGGCCAAGCGTTGCTCCCAGGCAGCCCAGCGAAGCCACTTCCCTACAAACTGCTCTGAAATGAGAGTGTGGCCATCGCAGGAGGAACTGCTCACCTACAATTCACAAGCCTGGAAATTGGCTGTTGGAGGGAAGTTGAATAACTAATAAATTCAAGATAATTGATTGGCCTGTGGCCAGTTCACAGTCAGAGAGAGCTGAAATGAGTTGGATTGTTGGCTCTTTCTTTAAGTTATTCTTGCTCAAATTTTCAAGTGCTAAGAGGTTACATTTAGTTTAGAATATATTTAATTCATTAAAACGTTCATCTTCTCTGCTGCAGAGTTCAGATCCGATCCCAGGCTTTATTCCTTATCTAAATGCAAAGGTTTCTTGCCAGTAATACAAAGCAGAAAAAAAAATCTCAGTGCTTAGGAAAAGTGACATGATGAAGGCAGCATGGACTGGCCTGTGGGCCACTGCTGGGAACCCCCTGTGACTTGAGCTGACATCCTTGCTGGTAGGTGCCCAGTTTTCTTCTTGCCCATACTGGGCTGCAGTCTGTAGGGGCTCTTGCCCAGTCCCACGCGTTCAACACATCCTAGTGCTGCAGGCAGCACCCGGGGCCCCTGCAGGCAGCCCCTAATGCAGGGTGCTTGTACGCTGCGGTGCTGTGAAATTTGGTGCAGCCCCCTGCAAAACTTTTCTCTGGAGCTGTCTGCTCCGTGTGGAGATGGGGCCAAAGTGACTCTTTGATCGAGTGGTATCAGGTCAGGGATTTCTGTTCAAGTGTGGCCTCAGGCTGTGCCTCTGCCCCCAAGATACCTGTTCCCCAGGTGTCTGAATTGAATGGCACCATGAGTAGGATGGGTCCCCCGCTACGCGTGCAGCACGTTCGCATTCCTCCTCGCTGTGCAGAAATCCCCCTCCGAGCCGGGAGTCACACCACCTTCCTTGCAGAGCCTTTGTTATCTGCTGGGGATAACAAAGGGAAGGAACAGCACTTAAAACCCAATAAAACCCACACACCATCATCAGCTTTTGTACTGGTTGCTATGGGAACCCCATACATGCACCGGAAATGCTGGAGTATGCAAATGAGTTTCTTAATTAGTTCTCCTCAGTCTTTCATGCTCCTGGTGCAGCAATTTGATCGTTAGATGAACATGCCACTTAATTATCAGCAGCTTAACCAAACACAAGCTGGGGTGACCTTTGGGGAGGGCAGGGTGTCCTGGGAGCTGGCTGGTGGCAGAGGGAAGATGGAGGCCAGCAGCTGCACGGAGCTGGGATCCTTCTCTAGCAGCTTTCCTTCTGGCAGGAGCTGCCAGTGTGGCTTCTGTTGCCTTTGGAGAGGAGCAGCAATGAAGGGTGGGTCTGTATCTCCAGCCTGCCCCAGCCTTCCTGGAGAATGCTGTCCAGTTGCTGGGGGCTCAGCAGTGTGGTCGCACAGCCAGCAGGCTGAGCTGGAGCAGAAGGACCAAGGTCCTGGTCTTGCTGTGGGGCAGTGGTGGAGTGGAGGGCTGGCTGGAAGACCCAAGAAGCCCTGGGCCCCTCTAAGCCATGGGGCAAGTTGCCATGTTACCCCAGCTCTGCTGGCCTTGGGCATTGGGGTTGGACTTGTTGCCTCCAGCCCAGTGTGCCGGTTTTGCAGAGCCAGATGCCAGCCGGGTGCACGTGTGAGCTCTTGCTGTAAATGCTATGAGTTTTTCACCAAACAAGCTTCATTAATCGTCTAATAACCGGATTAATTAAGGACACTGAAAGTAAACAGCAAGAATGTAATTTGCCTCTGATTGCCATGTAATTGCAGGAGTATGGTCCTATTTGCATATGCAGAAAGTGTTGTTGACAGAGGCACTGGGACCAAGAATAGCAATTTATGGAGGGCAAATGTGCCCTTGGGGTGTCCAGAGGCTTCAGCCATACTCTTTGCTGCCTTTGGTGCTGCCTGCCTGTGTTTTTCTCTAGGGTTCTCCAACTTCTTCCCAATTAGCCAACTCTCCTCCTATTTGTGGAGCTTTCTGAGCTATTTGCTTAGGCAAACATTGATGCCCCAAATAAACTGGCAGATCAGCTTGGGAACGCTCTCCTGTGTCCTGCAAGACAGCAGAAATAGCTGAGAAGAAACCTCTCTCTCCCCCAGGGCTGTCCTGCTAAGGGTTAGGACAACCAGTTCTCCCTTTTACCCTGTTTACTTGGGACTCGGGGATTTTGGTCGTGCTTGGAAGAACTTGCCCTTGCAAGCCCTGGAGAGCTTCCAGTGCCCCAAGAGGAGACAGAGTCCAAGAGGTAACCTGGGGGCATGCAGAGAGGAAAGCAGATGCTGTGTGGCTTGGAGGCAGAGCCAGCGACTGAATAGCAGGGCCCGAGTCCCACATCATCTTGTGTCTCTCCTGTCCTCCT
>NW_009259598.1:1038136-1046755 GCF_000687185.1 Egretta garzetta
CTTTCCCTGCAAGCGCAGGCATCTGGATGGTGACTAATCTTCCTCCCATTAGCCCTGGGTGAGCTTTCTTCTTACGTTTGACCTTGTCAACACGAGATCTGGGACGCTTGAGGAATGGGAGTACGTGGTGCTCCGTAAAGATGGCTACGCGCTCCCTCCACCCACGGATGCACATGCCCGAAGGGGAGAACTCAGAGGACTAATTCTATCTTGGAGAGCCCTAGGGTCATATTTTTCTCTCTTCCGTGACTTGGTGGAAACCTACAATGTGGAGGGAGGTGACCTTTCAGGATCAGCCCAGGACAGCTATGGCAGGCATGATTTCTAAGTGTATCTGGTTTTTTCTTTCTCATGGTGGTGATGAGGTCTGTATGCTCCAGCTATTTCAGCCCGTTCTTTGTGTGTAGATGGATTAAATCAGTGTGCGTTGTTTGCTTGAGAAAGGCACCCGCTGCTCACTTGTGTGCCTTCACACTCAAGCAGGCTAAGCAGCGGTGAATGCGATCCTTTGAGCAATTGTTTTAGAAGAGAACTTGCTGGCAAAATGGATGGGGCGCCAGTGTGCCAGCAGAACACTGCTGACAAATATCTGTGAAGGAAAATGGGGACTTGGGACCCCCCCCAGCCTGTCTGCGGGCATCTTTCCCATCAACTGTTTGTTTCCTTGCAGCGTCTGAAGGTTTTTGGGCCAGTTTCCCATGGCTTCAAGTGCCATACCTGTCCCGAACAGCTGCCAAACTCTATTCATCACAGACAGTGTTTTGTTTTCCTCTTCTGGAAACTTGAAACGGTTAGAAAGAAATCAAGTTTTCCCTTGAAATTCGGCAGAGAGAGGGGTGGAAGGTAGGTAGCCTTCTGTTTATTTTGCGCTGCCTTTCTGTAAGCTGCTATAAACAACCTGTCATCATATCTCCAGTGAAGCCGTTGAGCAGGCTCCCCAGGTGTCTGCATTTGGTTCCTTGCCATGCAAGGTCTTGTTAGAGGTGGTGTTTGTTTCTGGTTAGCCCTGGACTCCCTTTGAGCTTGAAGAGCAAGACAGGGAAATGGCAACAGTTGTGATGAGGGCTTTATTTTGAACTTGCAAAATCTCTATTTCCTGCGGCGAACAACGTCCTAGAGCAGCTGGAGGCTACACCCCACTAATGTTTCACAGCGAAATATTCAAAGCGATAAACAAGGGAGGCAATCAGCCCCTCCTGAATATCAAGGGGATGTGGGTGGTGATGCCTGCTGTGCCTTTGAGACCTCTCCCGTTGTCAGCATGCTTTCTTCAGGAATTGAGGCCAAGGTGAGGGCTCTGCCACTGCCGTTACCTGCTTTAAGCGGTATCTGAATGCCTTCAGACCTTCCCTACAACAGCCTGGACTTCCTTCTGGAGCTGCAGTATCACTGCCTCTGTCTACAGTAAGCCAGTGCTTCTCGGTTTTGAGAGCAAGCCTTCGCTCCCTCTGCATGTTGGCTCCTGAAGATCAAGTATTTGGTTGGTCTTGCAACTTGTGAACACGAGTCGGTCGTTAAGGCTTCACGTGGTTCTCGCAGATGCCTCTTTCCCCCACCCCCATCCCTCCTTTGCTTGTGTGAGGGATCTGCAAGAACTTGACCTTGAATAAGTGTTGGTGAACCCAAAAGGGTGGATGTGTAGGACTATTACCATGTCCCAGCTTGAGTGATCTTTGGCTTTGAGGATGCTGAGGTTCTGATCTGGTTCCCATGTGACCTTGACGTGGGCAATTCATCCTTCCCCGATCTTCCTCATTGAAATCTTTCTCTTTCCAAGTGGGCTCTGTATTCTGGTGCTGTTTTTCAAGGCTGGTGGGGAAGCTGCCTCTGGTCTGATTGTCAGTGCTGCTGCTTTTCTATTATTTTTTCAAATGCCTTGTGGTTTTGGGGGAAAATAAAATTCCAAACCCTGCTTTGTGATTTTTCTCTTCTCTGTAATTAGATGTAGCAGTGATCAAAATATGTTGCATTGCACTGCAAGCTTCTCCAGGCAGATGTTTCATCACCGGAGGAGAGATGACTTCATCCTTTACATTTGGGGAAAATTAAAAGAGAGGAAAAAAGAAAAAGGCGAAGGAGAATGCTGGATTTCCTGTTGGGTGACTGCATCCCACTAGGCTTCAGGGGAGGGATGTGTGAGAGAAGAACCAGGGCCAGGAGAGAGAGGGAGGGCAGAATTATTTATTTATTTATTTATTTATTTTTACCCTGCTGGCATTCAGATTTTGAGAAATGCACCCCTTGGTAGTTATTTTGCTGCAAAAACCAGGGAGGGTGGCTGTGACCCACCTTGCTGCTTCCCTGCAGCCTCTCCTGGAGAAGGGTTTTTAGCAAAAGGGAGGCTATTAGTGCCGCATTTTGACTTTCTGGGGTGCACAGAGCCCCTCAGCTGCTGCTGTGCCTCTTCTTGTACACGAGCTTTAGAGCAGCTGGGGAGGCTACAAAGGTGGCGTAAAGTCCACTCTCTGTCCTTCAGCATCCTTTGGCGCGTGGCGCTTTGTATTGGTGGTAAGAATGGATTAATTCCCCAGGTATGACCAGTAGAGGAAGGTGGGGCAGAAAAAAAGATGTGAAAAGGCCTGTAGATGGCCCTCTGTTCGGGGATTCCAGCACCAAATACCACCAGCTTTGGAGCAGAGACTTGGGTTTGGCTGGGGAGAGGGTGAGCATGCAGGGAAAAAGTGTCTCCCGTGCTGGGAACACCAAGCATGATTCCTCAAGCTTGGCTCAATAAGAGAGCCATCAAAAGTAAAAATGACAGCAATTCTGCAGTCAATATAATGTGGCTGCAGGTTAAATAAATAATGTTTGAATGATAATAATTGCAAAATGATACTATTTCATCTGCCACAAACATGTGGTTAAGCTCTCATTAGCTGAGACTACGAGCTTTGCAGGAAGCACAGACTCTTTGAAAGCAGATCTCTTTGGATTATGCTGCTATAGAAATTCCTGGACGGCTTTTGCAAGCGTTTAATAATGCCTGTGAGTAAGTTTGCTCATAGGATTGAGCGGGCAGTCGGAAAGGCCAGCACCCTAAGTGAAGTTGGATTTTTATTTATTTATTTGTGGTCTGCTTTTTTAGGTTCTTGGGGCTTCTGAAAAGAACAAGTTCATAATTAATATTATAGTCCTTGAGCTCTGTAGGAAAAAAAATAAGGTATATGTTTTTAAGTGTTTCTTACATATAGAGTTTTTTACTTACAGATACGTGTATACAGGCAAATCCAGCCATGTCTAGCGTAGTTTTGTCCAAATTTCAAGTCTGAGCAAAAAGCTCTGCTGTCCCGTCCCACCACCTTCCTCCATTGCCACCTCTTGGTCCCTGTGAAGCCATCCTGGAGCAACGTCGTCTGTGCCTTCCCAGGGACGGTGTTCAACCCCAAACTGGGGAAACTGGTGTGCTCAGCACCTCACCAGCCAGGGCTGATATCTTGGCTGCAATATTGATCCTTACTTAACATAGAATCTGCTTCCCTAATCAGTGAAGGAAAAATCTTATTTTCTGGCTGCTGGAAGGAAATGAGCTTTGTTGGATGTGGGGTGGTAGGGAGGTTGGTGATGCCAGCTTGGCTTTGCTTTGGTCTTCTCGGTGTGGACAGAAGCCTCTTGTGATCGCTTGGGTCGTGTGTCCATCTTGTTTTGGCTTCTCTCGTACACCCTGATGTTTGCGAGGGCATCCACCTTGCTCATCCTGAAGACCAGCTTGGCTTTCAATGATGAACCCCATCATTCATATTGATATTTTTCAACTCTCCAGGGCAGGTGATGGCTTTCCAGCCCCGTTGTGTCGCAGAGATGTGGGGCAGTGTCCGTGCCAGCTCCTCAAAGCCCAGCCTTGCACCTCATCTTTCTCATCCAGTGCATTATTGAGAGGAAAAAAAAATTATTTCCCCTCCATTCCCGGTTTGGGCCTCCTGAAATGTGGGCAAGGGGCCTCTCTTCCCCTCTGTGGCTCTCCCCGGGCCGGGCGCCTCGCCGGACCGTCTGGCTGACGGCAAATTGTTTTTTGATGGCTGACTCGGTATAACTGAACTCAATTTGCCTTTCAAAAGCAGCTAATAGTCGCATTAAAAAATCCATTTTCACTTGTGATTGAATTTGACGGCGGCTCAATCAATAAGCGAATGGAGTGTTTCACACGCTGTACCGAGCGGGCGTTACCACGGTAACAGCGTAAGTGAGCACGGCCGGGTGAATCCCCCCTCGAACGGGTGTCACCCGGCCCTGTCACCCAGCCCTGTCACCCTGCCAGGGGCTGCCCCAGGCAGGCGCCATGATGGGAAGGGAGGCCCTTCCCAGTCCTCGCAGCGGTGATGCTGGCCAAAACTTTCTTCGTTTTCCCCTTCTTTGCCACTGTGGAGGGGGATGAGTGCTTCGCTGGTAGCTGGACATGGCCAGCCTGACAGGGACCGACTGTGGCGCCATGGCCAAGCTTCATGAGGGGAGGTAGCCATTTTGTGGTGGTGCTGGCACCAAGGGAATGGCGACTTGGCATGGCCCTAAGGGTGGGGACCTGCACCTTTCCTTCCCAAATTTCTCGGATCTGGGGAGGAAAGCAGGAGGAGAGCAGACAGAGCCATTGTGGGACAGCAGACAAGGGCAGCAGGACCGGGAATGGAGCTGGCAGTGAGATGTTCTGAGGGGATGGTTTTTCTGTGGGGGGAAGATAATGAAGTGAGGAAATGGATATTTTTTTTTCTTTTTTTAATAGGGTTCATCCGCATTTGATGAAAAATGAACGTGGCACTTTGCTTCATGACAATCAGTGTTTCCTTTCAGCTATTGTTTGTGTTCCTCCTATTGTAGTATAAAACGAAAATGAAATGGTTCAGTCAGGAATTTTGCAATTGTGATTTTTTTTTTTTTCCCCCCCTTTCCAAAGCAGTTTCCTGGGGGATTTTAATTAGAAACTCTCCCTCTGCGTGCTCCACAGCAGCCCAGCTTCTTGCTGCCAATGTCGGGATGCCTACCTGCACGCTGACGCTGCAGCCATTTTGCTAGCGTGGAGCAGGGGAGCCCACCCATGGGGGACCACCTGCGGCCGCTGCCCGGCCCGTTTTCACCGCTTCCCTTCAGCCCGAGGGGAGGTCTGCATCGCAAAATGAATAAGCTGCTTTACAATACATTGGTGTTTTCTCTGCAGGGAGTTTGCCTGAGGCTCCAGGATGCCGTTAGTTGCCTTATATTGCATCTCTAAAGCACACGCAAACAACGCGATCCTGTCTTTGAGCTCATTTCCATAGATTGATCTGCACTAGAGGAAGAAAAAAAAAAGTCTGTACTGAGTTTGAGCTGAAAGAAGAGGAAAGCCAGGCACCCTGGGCTTAACTTGAGCTGGCAACTGGAGTTCACCCCTGCTGTGGACTGAACGGGGTTGAACTTTTGCTGCCCACCTGAGTTAAATCCGAGCCCTTTGCCTCCCCAGCTCGCTTTCCCGGCCATCCCTACTGCTGCACCAGACCTAGATGGTTCCTCAGGGCTGCCCTGGACCAGGGAGGGCTCTTGGCCCTGCCTGCCATGGCATTGCATTTCTCACCTTTCTCTCCTTTGGGGTGTGCGCCGTGTCCCATGGGGACCTGCAGAGCTGGAGGTTGGGGTGTGGGGCTGGCGCTGTGTCAGCTCAGCCTCTCCTCTCCCCTCCCGACATGCTGGAGGTTGTGGCACTCTTGCTGGAGAAGGCAGGAGGCTCTCCGCATTTCCAGCCCTCTCGCCGAAGGTTCCTCTGCTCCTCACAGAGGAAAGAAGCCATCTCCATTAATTTCACAGCCTGTTTCCACCATGTCTGTGTTTGCTGCTGCTGGTGGCTGAGGATGATTCTCTCTTCCCACGTTCACAAGAAGAAACAAAACCTCTAACAATGGTGCCTGAGCAATCTGCAGAGCTCTGGAGACAGCCTGAAGGGTCAGGGCTTTGTTTCCTGACAGGTACAGGGCTCCCCTAAACTGTAATTTCATTGTCACCGGGAGCTGACATCTCTTTGTTTTACATACTGGAAGGAACTGGCAACAGAGCGGGTTTCAGTGTGTGGAGGGGAGCTGCAGTCTCTTCCGCCTGAGAGAGCACAGCTCCGCTGCGGGGGGGAGCCGCTCTGGATGCGACAGGCTGGGCTTTGCTCCCTGCCTGGTGCCCTGTGGGCGATGGAGGGACCTGGTCCTGCTCCTGCCTCCGCTGCTCACTGACCTGAGCCAAACTGCTGTGCCTCGGCTTTGCCCCCCACTTCCTCCCGCCTAAGGCAAAGAGTGTCCCCTTGTGCCTGCACCTCCCCAAAACCAGGTGATGGTACTTCAGGAAAATCAGCAGCAGTTGAGGGGTACAGTCGGACTCCTTGTCTACATCCACTCTGTGCAAGTGGGGGATGCTGGCTCCTCTCCCAGGGTGCACAGGGGAGCATCCGCATGGCTCCCTGGATCGTGCCCGCTCACGGTATTGATGGGCTGCCTGACCTTTTTGCTGGTAATCGGAAATCTTTCAAAGGCACCACGTTCTCCCTGTGAAAAGCCGAACTGAATGGACTGGTGACTGCGCTGGCGAGATGTGTGCGGAGCTCCTGCACCGCCGCTGCCTGCACAGACCTCTCGGGGAGATAAAGCAGCCACCTGACCCAGAGGAAACCGTGCCTGTGTCTATCTGAGCTTTTTGCTTTCAAAGCCGTACCGGGCCCTGCTAGAGAGCTCAGAGTGAAATGGCTTCTCGGTGCTCCTTTTTTCCCAGATACAAAGCTGCCGAGGTGTAATAAGCTGAGGGGAAGGCGATAAGCTATTCGGTCAGCTCCGCGTGCTGCAGCAGCACGTGTGCTGTCATTAGCCTTTGGAAGCTGTAGCTCATGTGAAAGTCGCTTGGGAATGAATCGGCCGCTGGTGAGGCTCCTGTGGGGAGATGGCTGTTGCATCTGGGCTTGGGAGCAGGGAGAGCATTTGAATCTCTGTGGCAGCTGGACTCCCTCTGCATGGCCAGGGACCCTCGGTGCTAAACGCTGTACCTAAAGCTGAGGATAGGCTTCATCCCAGAGATGAAGAAACAGAGGAGAAATGATCCTTTGGGAAGAAACGAGGTACCGAGATTAAATGATTTGCTTGAGTCGTGCAGAAGATATAACAACGCTTGGGTGGCGTGCTTGAGGCGGTGATGGGAACTCGGGGTTGAGGTTTACAGTTTGTGATCAGTCTTAACAAGCATTGGCTGGAAGGGCTCAGAGGGAGAAAGCAGCATCGCAGAGGGTGCTAGTGCGGAGCCCTGAACTAAATCTAGTCAGACTGGGTTGTGTCATGTTTTGGGCCAGGCCATCCCAGGCCAGAGGCTGTTAAAGCGGAGAACTGAGCCCAGGTCTGCTGAGTCCGCTTAAGGAAACTCTGCTCGTGGGTGTTAGTGTTCCCAGCGCTGCTGTCAAGCTCTGTGCAGGATGGGCTTGTGTGACGAGGGATAAATCTTCCCCTGATGCCAGCTGGCATACCTCCATCAAAGACAACGAGGACTAGGGACGTGTTTTGCAGTACAGGGGCTCCAGGGACTGTGGCTGTGGGTCCTGACGTTGCCTGAAGCAGGCGGAGAACGCCTATCGCCCACCTCTGGTGTCAATACCACAGCCAGTTGATTTGTGTTCGCTTACGTGAGCAGCCCCAGATCAAAGTGGGCTTTGCGACTTGACGTGTGAAATGATTTTCCCGTCTTACGTGGCTGTGCAGTGATTTCCAGATCTTTCTCCGTTACAACCGTGCGGAGAAAAGTTAAGTCATGAGACTAGCAGTATCACAGAAATAAATTAAAGAAATGAACATGGAAGGAGTGGAAGAAGTTCGGGGCTGAGCTGGTGTTATGATTAATTACGGATCCGTTGTTGCTGTGTGCGTGTGACGGGGAAGTTGTCTTCGTTGCAGAGGGCTGGGTGCACGCTGATGGGGGGAAGCCTGGAGAAGGCCTGGGACAAGCTGCTAGTGAAACATGAAGGCACGGATCCTGGAAGGCATTTTCCTTCTCTCTTCCTTACTGCTACCCTTTGCTTTGGGCTTATCTATGTGCAAAAGGGCTTCTCGTCCATTAATAGAGCTTCCGAGAGAAATGAGGCACTTGTGATTGCATTCTGTCCATTTATCCTACTCTTTCTACCCCAGTAATCTTTTAACACATTAGCCAATTTGAACCGCATTTGAGAAAAGAATCAAGGTCCTGGAGATGTGCTATTTTGTAACTTAACTCAGTCTTTCTGTTGACTTTTGTTCTTTTTTTTTCACTGCATGCTCCATTTACTCTTTCTCTATCCCTGATAAGGAGCAATAGAAAAAGAGGAGTCAATCACTGAGGTCGCTGGGACAGGGACAGTTTTCCTGTTCTAGAGTTGTTCTGCAGCAGCCAGTATGAAGGACTACTGGTTGCCTGCTGACATCCATGGCCATATCTCAAAGCAATTGATAACAAGGGGTCTAAGAAATAAGATAATCTAGAAATAAGGGTATTTTTTTTCCCCTCCCTTGCCTTTTTTTTTCTCTTGGAGAGCCCTTACCTTGAGAATCACTGCCATAATCTTTCCAACTAAAAACTGCTGATGACACCTGATCAGGCAGCGCTTGCCTTCTGCCCCCTTGTTCGTAGGATGAATGCCTTGCTCCGCAGCCTCTTTCC
>NW_009259598.1:1046795-1049060 GCF_000687185.1 Egretta garzetta
GGACTTGCAGCCTGTCCTTTTGCCAGCAGAGCCCTTGCAAAAACCCAGAGAAAAGCGAATTTTAGCAATTCCTCTAGGTCACCCCTGCAGAGGAGGAAGAGATGTTGCTAAGGATGTCTTATTCCTCTGCGGAACACACCAGTCTTTCAGCACGTGGGTTGGAGATCATGCCCGGATCCCAAGGAGCAGCGGGCATGGAGACCATGCTCCTTCCCCGTGTCCCCAGCTCGCAGGGACCTGCCAGGCTGTGGCAGGGACGTGAGCCTGGTGACTCAAGACTTTGGCACCCGTCTCTTGCACAAAGATTGACTGCGCAGTGCTGCAGAGCTGTGCTGGGGCTGACAGATGAGAAGACGTGCTTGGAAGGGAGACCTTGAAAGAGGTGGAAGACAGCAGGGCTGGTAGCCTGTCTCTTGCGAGGAAGGGT
The DNA here is from genome assembly GCF_000687185.1 of Egretta garzetta. Classification (NCBI taxonomy): domain Eukaryota; kingdom Metazoa; phylum Chordata; class Aves; order Pelecaniformes; family Ardeidae; genus Egretta; species Egretta garzetta. The sequence goes on from NW_009259598.1 coordinate 1,047,223, forward strand.
TTGGCAGCCCTGCTGTATCCCCAGGCTCTCCTACCACCGAGGCAGCAGTGCCAGGAGAGCTCTTGCAACCCTCCGACCCGCTGCTGGTTTTGTTTGGCCTTTTGCGGATTGTGTCCTTTGGGGGCTTTGTGAGGGCAGAGATTTTCTTCTGGGACAGGGCAAATCCCGATGCTGACTGATAATTCTGGACAGCCAGGTAGATCACGCTGCCCATCAACTCTGTTACCAAACCACCAGCAAACTTGGAGACTTTTAGCTCTTTAAAGTCCACCACAGACAGGAGACTTGCATGTAAATGTTTACCAGGTGTGTTAAAAAGAGCGCGGCGACTCACCGGGTTAACTCACGGCCTATTGCAGGGCTATGGAAATGTTTGGTGCTGGTGCCCGCTGTGCTTTTGCCTCCTGTTATCTGCATAAGTGCTAGGAAAGGCGCTGCGAGGTGCTGCTTTTTCGAGAGAAGAGGATGGAGGCAGCGTTTGTGCAGAGAGGCCTGGCCGAGGCACTGTTCCGCTTGGCCTTGCAGCTCTAATTGCGCTGTTAATGGCAAGTTAAAGCAAACATTGCTAGGAACCTTTTCATTAAAACAAACGCCTGAGAATTTATCACTGTTACTAAATGCCTTAAAATATGTCTGGAGGAGGAGCGGGACGGGCAGCTTCCAAATGGAAGTGTTGGCATGCCGCTAACCCGGCTGCTGGCTGGGAGCATTGCAGGGGGCTGCGCCACCACTTGAGGCTGGTGCTCTGTATTGCAGCCATGGTTGTTGGATCCGAATAGCTCCGAGCAATTCATGAAACACCCTAACTGCGTGTCTGTGCTGTGTATAAGCTCTCCCTAGGGGGAGAAGTGTGTGTTTGAAGGTCTTGTTTTGATATGGCATTGCTGCTGGTTTTTAGCATGCACAGAACCACAGTCTGGGATCTGCCTTTGTATGAGGATCAAGGGAGATGAACCAAGCTGTTATGTGAGCTTCAGAAAAATAGGCCTGCCTTTTCTTTGCCTTTTTTTTTGTGTGTGTGGGTATATGTGGGAAGGGATTGCTGTTATTTTTATTTACTATCCTTGGTTAAACACCAGTCAAAGATCTGGTTCTTTTTTGCATGCCTAGTCCTAATTACAGCACGGGCACGTTTGTTTTCTCTGAGAGGCTAAGCTCTAAAGCAATTTTCGTCTGTGCCTTTGTTTTCATCACCCTGCAGTGTGAGAGATCTGAGCAGCTGTCTCGGGTGCTTTGCTCAAAGTGGAGAACAAGCCCTAGTGAGAAGGGCAACTGGAAAGAGAGATTAATTAACCTGGCCTTGGTTGGCCTTGTAAACAGGGGGGGAAATCTCTCTCAAACTGCTTGTTGCTTATTTAGCTTGTAAAAAGCAGCCTGATCTCATGCTCAGTCTTAATCCAATCCACCTTCCCACCAAGCTAATTGCCAGTAATTTGCTTGCACATCTCTAGCATCCTCCTCTTCCTGGCTGGCTTTACCAGCTGTGGACCAAGGTGATGGAGAAGTACACTTTTCCTTTCTTTGGCTACAGAACAGGCAGTAAAAGTCTGTTGGCTCAGTCCATTTATCTTGATAATCCCAGGAAGATACCTGTCTAAAAGTGGGGAGAGGAACACAGAGCAGAGGTGGTTGTGGAGAATGTCTCTCCTCTGCTCCCGACGTACTTACAGCGTGATCTAATTAAATGAAGGCTGGGTAGCTCAGATCCATTGATTTTCATCAGTGGCAACCTTGCTATGTTATCAGAAGTGAGTAATCCCTTCTCTGTAAAGCAGACATTGATAGATCAATAGGAGAGAACATGCTGTACCTCCTGGCAGCTCCATCAACCTTGGAAG
>NW_009259598.1:1049073-1067777 GCF_000687185.1 Egretta garzetta
TTCCCCTGATTCCGAAGCTTCATCTTTTCCTTCCCCGCGGTTGCGGCACCCTGTCTTCTCCATCATTGCTGCTCATTGGCCCCCAGCCTGAGATTCCTCATCTTCTGAGAAGTCGTCCTGGTATTTCCTTCCTACCCCATGGGGCGATCTGCCATTAAAGTCATCTCCCTTCTGGTTTGGATGTACTAATAATTACTGTGTTAGATCCATTATTTCTAAGGGCGCAGCACAGGAGAGAGCCTTCTAGCTCAAACCTGGGCAGGCTTTAGAAGGCAGCTGCTTGGCTTTTTGGAGAAGAGCCATGGCTGAAAGGCGGGAGAGAAGTTAACCATGATGGGCCAAAGGTTTGGGTCTGCGTTAGACCTGCTGCAGCACTGAGCTTCTGTTTTCTGAGACGCTGGGTGGACCTGGACCCAGAGCTCTTAGCAATGACAAGACTGGTGACAGTGAAAGGCACGGATTTGGTGTGTGGTTTGAGCATATTCCGGCTTCCTCCTGGGAAACAGGACTCTGAACGTGAGGCTGAGGCGGAAGGCTTGTAGGACAGGGAATTGAGATGGATAGCTGGTTTTGATTTTTAGTAAACGAACTTCAAGAGCAGGTTTTTCTCTAAAGATGGTAGTCAGCAAAAGTTTTTATGCCATTAAGCACTAGGTACACGACTCAGCTGCAGCAGTGCTCAGTCAAAGCTCGAAGTAGAAGGCACTTGGGACAGAAAGGAAAGGCAGTGGGGCGAGAAGAATTAAAAACTATCAAGGCTGTTACAACCCCCTCTGAGCTCTGCTGTTGAGGCTTCTGATAACATATTTGTTTTTGAAGATTTCAAGCAATGCTGCTTCTGGCTGGGGAAGTGAGAAGATGCTATGCTTGCTGCAAATTGTCTTGATAGAAAATAGTGGTACTAATCGCTTTGCCTATACATAATTTGGTGCCTAACACACCACTGCAAATACTGTGATTATTCTTAACAGTCATATACAGTACATATAATTTGAGGGTGAATATGGGAGCTGTCAGACGGAAATGTCTAGCCTGTGAATAGCCGAAGGTCACATCACTGCAATGGTAACTCTTCCTCACATTTGCAGTTAGGTACATGAAAGCAAATTCTCTGTGCCAGGAGGTCTTGATCTGTGTGGGACAAGCAGGCAGGAAAAGGGGGAGCATGTGTGGCAGGAGCCTGGGGGATATATAAGCATCTGCTTCCACCGGTGCTCATTTTGGAGAAGCATGGAGCCTGGTTTTGGCCTAGGAAATTTCAGCTGTGGCTTTCTAGTGGGATGTGCTTGATCAGATCCCGTAAGCGTGGCATGAGGACGGCTCTGCATGCCTGCGAGGTGGGGGGGTGATGGGTGGTGTTCCCCTGTCCCTCCTCGCCTCTACAGTGTGACAGAGTGTCACGAGTATGGGGAGCTGAAGCTTTCCCTTTGCTATGGGAGCAGAGGAGCAGTTGTTTGAGGCTCACCTGGAATTAAAACATGGCAAATAATCAGCTCTGCCTCACCTTGAGTTTATAGGAGACTGCACGTGCCTTGTCTGATGACAGGGCTTGCTGTCCCTATCCCACAATCTAGACTTGTTTTCTACCTAATATTCCTTCCTCTGTTCTTGGAGCAGATTAATAAAATGCTGCAATCCAGGGGGTAGAGTCCTAGCAAGCATCAAAAACCCTACAACAAATAGCTCACGAGTGGTTCTTCTCTTGCACATCTTATCTTCCCGAATTAGACACAGAGAGACAATCAAAGTCAATGCCACGCTTATTGTAAAATCCTTACAGCGTGTCTCTGCAGACGTTACAGGAGCTGTTCCCTGGCTAAGTGAAATTTTTTTCCTTTGCTTTGAAGCTTGCCAGCTGGGCCGCTGCAGCCGGTGGGGCTCTCTCGGACCTGTGCTACTGGAGCAGGGCAAGTGCCGGCCACGCTCTTGTTACCATACCCAGCTCTTCCCCCTCAGCTTCTGCCTGTGAGAAACTTGGGAGAGACCAAATATTACTCTTAAGCCTAGAAATGAATATCCAATCTTTTGCCTTAGCCATCACTGAAAAATGAAGTTTGGGGAATGTACTTGATACTGTGGGACCTGGAGGACTTTTTGGGAGGCGGGTGGGAGAGGAGGCTCCCGCTGGGACTGAGTCCTTGGTGTTTGTGTGCAGCAGCCTCTGAAGCTTCAGTTCAAAAAACCAAAAAGCTCCTGTGTGCTCAGTGCCCAGCCCAGGACTCCAGCCTGGGCTCAGCACCTCGCTGTGCACCATCCCTGTGGGGTGGAGGGAGGCAAGGGGAAAACAAAGCACTCTGTGTGTGTGCAGGGTTTGACTGAGCCTTCCAGACATTTCCTACTATGTGCATGGAGCTTTGATGAGGAAGAAATACCCCCCCAGACATGCACGTTCTCTCCACGCTCTGGCTGTCCCTCGTTCCCGCGTGCGCTTTGCCAAAAAAGTTTCTCATATGCTGAGGTTCTGCGTGCCGCATTGGCTCCCCATGGACCCCCTCGGCTCCTCCTGGCCCCGTTGGCTGGCGCAGGGTGGGATACCTGGTAAAATAGTGCTCCTTCAGCATCAGGTGTGCCCGGCGAAGGCGAGATAAGGGAAGGGTGGATGTGGAGAGTGAGTAATTGGAGGCCAAGAGGCAAAAGTGTCTGACAGAACAGGATTGATTTGGAGCTTTTCACTGGAACACTTGCAAAAAAAAAATCAATGCTTATTCCCTGGACTTGAGAGTGTGTTTACTGTATTCAGCAGCTAGCATTAAAAGTGAATTCCAGCAATTGCAATTACAGCTTTCTCCTTCGTTGCCATCCCCCCCTCCTTTCCCCACTCCCCCTCTCGTGCTGGCTGGCTTTCGTCATGTTTTGGAGCCTAAGGCAAAGCTAATGCAGTCAAACTGAAAATGGTTTTATAAATTGTAAAGCCCACCTTCCCCCTTCCTTTCCTTTCCCTCGGGATCATTTTTTCCTGAGCACTGTCAAACTCGATTCAGCTCAGAGCCGCGGAGGTGCCTTGCCGAGGAGATTGCGAGGCGCTGAGCCTGGCTGGAGCACGGCTCAGTAGCGAGGCAGCGGGCCAAGGCATGTTAGTCCTAATGCTCTCTGATAAGACCATTTGATTTCCTACTGCCTGATGGCAGAAGTCTTAAATGCAGAATTTCAGTGACGGGGCTGTGTGGAGAGGCAGTGGGGGAGGTGATGGGACAGGATGAGGAGGAGGAACTGGGAGGAAGGAGCTTGCGCAGTGCCCGGGGAGGGTTCGCTGCCTGCCAGCCTCCAGAGTGGGCATCGCACCTATCCTGCACCAACCTGGGCTTCCCAAGCCTGGGTACATCCAGCCCTTCTGCTGGGAGCTGCGCAGGATGCCCAGTGCTCCCCCATAAACCCTTCTGACTGGTCCCAGTAGAGGGCACTGATGTCTGCGCTCTGATCCTCTTCATTAACCTTTAATTAATGTGCAGCTCTTGCACTGGTCCCAGCTCTGGACAGAGCATGGAGGTAGGGGCTGTCCGGCTAAAGCGTCGGGTGCTGGTGTCATTGCAGGGGTCCCCAGGACTGGCTCCATAACAAGGGCGACTCAGGGAGTCACCCCAAGTGAAACAAATGAAGTTTTCTTTCTTTTTTTTCCCCTCTTTTAAAAATTTTCTTCTTTGCAGTCTGGATTGCAGTTGCAGAGGAGGGAAACGGAGCCTCCCCTGCCCTGTGCGTTAATGAAGCCGTTGCAAACGCAGCCCTGGTGTGAGGATCTCGTGCTGGGGGGGCTTGGTGGTGTATGAAGTGGAAAGAGCTCAGCTTGACTTCCCGACCCCAGCCTGAGCTGGGGGGGGCGCAAAATGCACTGGGTGTTGCTTGTAAGCTGAGTGGTTTTGATCTGGAAGTTGCTGGTGGGGAAAATAAAATATGGGAAATCAAGCATTGGTTGTTCCTGCTCTGCTTTCCTGACTCTAATGTCTTTTGGATTTGTTTTGTTTTGGGTTTGTTTTGTGTTGTTGGTTTTTTTTTTTTTTTTTTTTTGCATGTGATCCTGTATGGAATAAGACAAGGGACTACTGACTGTATTCTGCTTGTGCTTTCTCTGTATGTATTGATCTAGTCTGCTCTGCAGAGGAAGTGTTTCCAGACGTGAACAAACCTGCTGCTTTTGCGTCTAATGAAGTTTCTGATTTTTTTTTTCTTTTTTTTTTTTTTAATGCTTCTGCCAGTTTAATCCCAAGGACCAAGCTGCTTCCCGTCGAGCACGTGGGTTGCCACTTGCAGGGATTTCCAGGGTGTGCAGCCAAGATGCTGCTCAGCCTGCCAGGAGAGGTGGTCTGCAGCTCTAATCCTACTTCTATGTGAGCCGCTTCTCTCCCCCCTGTGAACCCGGGGTTTATCCATCTCCCAGGGAGCGCGGTGGTGGTGGATGCCAGTAATGCCCGTACACAGGCTCCGTGAGTGGTGCTGGTGTCAGGTTTTGCTCTGCTTGTTGCTCTGGATCTGGCAGAGCCTCTGAGCTGGATTTTGCCTCACTACCTGTGACTTGCGTTGCAAAACTCCCAGCAGTGTCCAGTGCAGAAGAAAGCACTTTGCCAGATAAACTCCTCACGTTGGAGTGCCTGCGTTTGTAAATGCCTGTGAGAGGACTGTTGAGCAGCAGCAGTATTTATCCAGCTCGCTTTGATAAACACACTTCAGAAACTTCCCTCATGAGCTCTTGCTTCATGACGCTTGGCTGACCGCAGCCACGTGGGGCTGGGCTGGAGGACGGGAGCCCTTGGCTCTGACCCTGCCTTTGCTGCAGGCTGCCTGCACCGTCCATCAAATTGTTTCGGCTCCGTTTTCCTCCAGTCCTATCTACGATATGCCTTTGGAATAGGAGTTGTTACTGGGAGCTACATTGGGCTCAAGTCCACATACCCAGCTTTCGGTAGGCAGTAACAGATCTCAGCACCTTGTAGCTGATCAGCAGAGCTGTCCAAAGTGTGAGATGGTTTGATGCATGTGGGCTCCATTGGCCTCTGCTCCCTTCCTTGCACATATACAGTAGCTATGAGAGCAGAGTCTTGTCTTCACGGGGGCTTGTTGGCATGGCAGTGACAATATGCTGGGGGTTTTTTGGTGGTTTTTTGTTTTCCCCCTCCTTTTAGGTTGGAAAGGAGGAGCTGCTCTGAAGAATAGCAGCTGGCCCAGCCAGGGATGGGTTCAGGGCATGTTGTCCCTCACTTGTAATTTGAAAAGTTACGTGGGAAGAGGCTCTGGGCAAAAAAGAGGAGACTGGAGTAAAAGGCCAGAGCGTGCTTCTGTGGCAGGGGGAGCAGCTTTCGGAAACATTCAGCCCCTTGAATTTGCTCTGGGTCCTGAGTGCTTTGCAAGATTTGGCACTTAATTCCAAACCCAGAGCTTGAGCGACATGATTTTCTTCTTGATTTTGAGGGACATTGAGGTGGGGACTAGGAAACAGACTCTGTGATGTCCTGTCATGAATGAATTCTGTGCGCTGTTTTCCTTGGGGATGCTTTAGAGATAGAAGATTCATGCTGAGCTTTCGAATGAAGCCATTGTGCCTATTTGCATGGATAAAGCGCTGAGCAGGACTGGGCTAGGGTTGCTGGCTGCAGACCCTTTTGCTCAGTCGAAATTGCCGGCACCGTGCGCAGAAACAAACATTATGTTGATCTTATGGACTAAAGTCAATAGCATGCAGTCCCCCGGGTTGCTAGCGAAAGCAGCACGTGCTCCAGGCCGTTCCACAGCAAGTCACTGGAGAGGTTGCTAAGTCAAAACCTGCTTTTTCCAGACAGTGCGGTGCAGGAGTGTTTGTTTTCTTGAGTACCTAACTAAAGTTGCCACGTACAGCAAATGAATATTGACTTAAGCACAGTTGCTAAGACAAGACCCTGGTGAAGCTGAGGAATTCCTTTTCTGGCTGTTGGCAGAAGCAGGCGATGAATATAGAGGAGTTGCTGCGTGTGCCCTTTTTTTTACCACTTTCCGGGGGTATTTGTGGCTGGGGACAGCAGTGCCACCATGGCCCGTTTGGCTCTGTGAGGCTGTAAGAAAAAAAATACTGCGTGAAAAAGTTTAAGCTGGGATAGTCCAGTGGTGAAATCCCCTTCCAGCTTGGAAGAAACATCTTCGTTTGTCTTGAGAGGGGAAAAAATAGGCAGCCTTGGGGACTAGATTGCTCAGCCAGGGCAAAACTGCCCGTGCATGGAGAAGGCTGCTGCCTGCCTGCTGCTGATCCTTCCCTTCCCACGGATGTTCCTGCTCCCTCCCGGAGAAGTTGTTTGGTGCCAGACAGCACACAACAGACAATCCCCGGAGGGGGCTGCTGAGCACACATAAACGTGATGTTTACTGGCTCTGGAATGGATCGGGGAGGGATTTAGAGACTCGGAGCTCAGCTGCACGGCTCGGAGATCCCCCTGCAAGCAAGCTATCCTCTTTGCTGACACCGGCTTTCTCTTCAGGTCTTGCTGCTAAACCTCTGGGCGCCCAGATAAATCACTTCCTGCTGTAATTACAGAAACTGATTTGTCCGTGATTAAGCAGTTTGGTAGAAGGTGTTGGAAAGGTGGTAGCTGAGCGCTGCCTGGTTGTGCTTTAATTAGGATAAAAGGGCTTCTCTCCCGCCCGCAACTCTCTCTGGGCCTTCCACCAGGTCTGATGGAGGCAAGTTGCTGTCGGCTTGAGCCATTGCTGACTTAAATGAGTTCATTCAAAGCAGGGCAAGTTTTTGGCTGTAAATATGCTTTAATTATACAGCTTAGTGTTTGTACTGGCATGATTACCCCTGTCCGTGCTGGGCAGCGGGGTGTCCTGCACCAGCTCTCTGCAGGTCACCTCTCCCAGAATGGAGGAGGGTACAAAACAGCTGATGGAGGTGGAGAAAGGATGGCCTGGAGCTCTGAAGCCCTGGTGAGCCGGGTGCGAGGCAATGGAGGCTCATCCCTTCCCTGTAATTGTCCTGGACAAACTTGCACAGGTCCCTTATGCAGACCCAAATAGTGACTTTGAGGGGTACGGTCGGGGACTCGATGGGAGCTGGTGTCTTGCCGAGGCTTGAGACCATGCCTGCGTTTTCTGTCTGCCAAGGATGGTAACCATACTGCCTGGGCTCCGGGGCTGGTAGCACGTTGGATAGCGGCTGTGAGGATGGCCAGGCCTGGCCTGGAGGTGCTGGGAAGGGCTGAGAATCAAAGCTGTGTCCTTCTTTTGGTAAAACCAAAGAGTGAAAGAGTCCCCTGAGGACGGACTGTGTAAGTGGAGTAAACCCAGCTGCTCCTGCGCGAGACTTCTCTGGCCTTCCCTGGGAACTGGGAGCAAACAGTCTCGCAAGCAAGGAGAAAAACACTAATCTCCCGGTGTCAACAAACCAAGCTGAGTTTCTGTGCTTGCGCAGAGCATGTTCCCTTTAATGTCCCACACTCCCCGACGGGAGCCCGGGGACGCTAATTGCTTGCGAAGGCTCTCTGAAGTGTTTTGCTTGGTGGATGTATTTGTGTGATCTCCAAGCAGTATTTGTGAAAAGTGGCAATCCGTGTTGCCAATGAACTGCCTGATTCATCACGAATCGATTTCCGTTGGCCCTGGTACATGACTTAGAGACTGTCAGAGCCCGCAGCACGGGGGGAGAGGAGAGAATTGCTCTGGGTTGAGATGGGGAGGGAAGTTGTTAGAAACCAATGCTCAGAAGAGTCAAGAGAAAGCGTGGAGTTGCCGTGATCCCTCTGGGTCCACGGACTTTTATTTCTCTCGCCTCTCTGTGCCGCTGTTTTGTGCGTAAAGCTGTGTTGCACTGAACAAGGGGCCGCCAACCTTGAGTTTTTTCTGTGTCTGGATCAGCCTGCAGCTCTGCATGAAGCTGCTTGTTGGGGAAAACCCTCTGTGTAGGTTGGAGAGCCTCTGAGTTGGAGAAATGCAGACCTGGTTTGTGACCTGCTCCCAGCCTTTTCCCAAGGATGGCCGTGTACAGTGCTTGCATACGTAACTGGGGTTTTGACAACGCAGTTGCAAGAGGTTGGTCTAAGAACACAGCCTCGGGGTACTGGCACCTCTTTTGGACAGAAGCTGAATAATTTAAACCAAAAGAAGCTGCTGGGGCGAGCGGAAGAGTCATCCCCTGTGTCTGTCTGGGAGTGCATCAAGGACTCCGGTGCTTTTGCGGCTTGTAGTTTCCATCTGGCCAGTGTGGGCAGGTTTCCCTGGATTTCATTCTCCTGCAAAGGCATTTGATTTCTCTAGCTAATAAAATCTGTGTGTTTTATTCGAAGGAAGTATGTTGTTTACCCTCCCTGTCTCTGTCCCTCCCCTCCTCCCTGTGGCCTGGACCAGAGCCCTTGAAAGGCTTTGCAAGCCGTGCTCTGCTGATGTGCGTGGGTTGCTCCCTCGTCTCCCTCTGTCCTTCCTCTGCGTAACCCAGCTGCAGAGGGCTGGAGAGTTTGGACTTGCACAGGGCTGCGAGGTGCTGGGCGGCCCCCGATACATCCTCGCCTAGTCCACTGGGAGCTGGGAAGCTGTGGAGCGGGGCTGTAAAGATAGGAGAGGAGGAAAGATTGGATTAGCCCTGTTCAGTATAGCAGGGCAATGTCTGGTACGTGCTGGAACCCAGGGGAAATCCTTTAACCTCCCTACCTCTTAAATTTTCCTTACTCTGCATGCTGGGCGTGAACTGTGCTGGCTGTGAGGGCAGGATTTATCCAGCATTTGAAAAGCTGTCGGGATTGGATTCTCAGCCTTTGGGGACAAGAAGGGGACTGTATAAAACCAGCCCTTTCTTGCTTTTATCAGTGTGGGCTCCTCTACCTGTGTCAGCCAGGTCTGGTGGCTGCATTTTTTTCGACCAACTGGCCCCTCCGAGCCCACCGTAGGTGCCAGCAGCGGAGCTGGCTCCCCGCACGCCGTCTGCAAAGCAGCCAGGGTAACTTGCTTTTGCATGGCAGGGAACCCATTACAGGTGACTGATCGGAGCCAGTGAGATCAGCCTTTGGCTTTCAGATCCCAGCAGGAGCGCAGCGCTTGGGCAGCAAGCCTTACAAATGCGGGAGGGTTTTAAAGCAAATCTGATTTGGAATTGCCGGGGCAAGAATACCCACAGTGGCTCTTGCAAAACCTGTCCTCAAAGCTGGGCTGCTTTTGAACACCAATTAGTCAGTAGTGAAGTTGCTTTCATCCCCTGCAATGGTTTTAGCAATTTGTGGTTCACTTTAATTCATCTGAAGCCAGGAAGAGTGTTTTCTGTATCCTAGGGTGCCCTCTGAGTCAGGCTGGCTTGCCTGTGTGCTGCTGCTGCTTCTCTGGGATTGGAAACTTTTGTTTGCTCCAGGCTGATTGCACAGGACAGAAACCTCTGCCGTTCTGCAGAACCGCACAGAGACCGTGACCCTTGCATGGGTGGCCTGGCTGCTGCGGATACAGGGCTCTTGAAGATGGGTAGGAAACCAGTGGGAAGGTTGTTGTCCTTCCCCTCTTTTATTTTCCTTTTGATTTGTACTAATGATTCCATTCCATCTGTCCTGACAGCGGTTAGGCCTTCTTAAACTGGGACTATCCATGCTGGGGAGGATGCACTCTTAGTAGATGTGAAAGATGCTACGATCTAAAGGGACAAGACAGGTAGACAAAGGATAAGAGCGAAGCCGAGGGACAGCAGATCAATGACAAACCCAGGACGTGACCCTGAACTGTGTCTCAAACCAGCTCTGCTTCCATCTGTCTATTGTGGCCCAGATGCCCGTGTGGAAATCTCTTGCTCACGCCTTGAATTTGGGGTTAAGCTGGGTTCCTCCTCCTGCAATTCTGGCCGCATTTGATCTTACCCAGAAGAAAAACCTTTTTAATAGTGCATGGGTCTGTGCTGCTGTGGCATGTTCATCATGTCAGCAAGGCAAGAGCCCCTTTGGCTCCAGAGTAGAAAGAGACCTTGTTTGGAGTGTGGCAGCGTCGCCCGTGCTGCCTTCGAGCGCCCTCCTGCACCCTTCGCAGCTGCCTCCTCGACCGCTCTGGCAGTGAACGGATCTGGCAGGGACCTGCCTGGGGACGTGGGCACTGGCAATGCTGCCCGCTGCCCTGCCGTGTCCAGGATCGGGGGATGAGGCCCGTGTGTTCCCTGTTCCCTAGCAGCCGTAGGATTATCGGTGCTTTCCCCACCAGCCCATGGGTCTCCTGGTGTTCAGGGCTGGCGGGCAGGGATGGGGCACAGCGGTTATCTCAGCACAGGGAGGCTGGGTGAGAGAAGGCAGAGCCAGTTCCTCCCTTTTGCTGGTGACAGAAGGAAACAGAAGGGAGGTGAGAGCTGTCTTGCCTGCTCCCCAGCTAGTCCTGGCAGTAGTGCCCAGACAGAGGGCACGGTGCACTGCACTCTCCTTGCCCAAACACCAACTTGATTTGCCATCTGAGGCTTGCCCACAGAAAATTCCCACCCTTTCCTCTCCTGCGAGCAGGCTCCAGGCTTGCTCCAGCTCTTGAGAGGTTTAAAAATGCTCTCTTCTCCCCGGGAGAATCCCTGTGGCAGCCCTTCCCGATGCTGGGCGAAGCCAGCCCTGCTCGTGCCAGCACAGGAGCTGCTGGCCGTGCCAGGGCACGGGGAGCGGATCCCATCTGTGCTCGGATTGCGGCCTCGTGCTGGCTCTGTCCCTCCTGTCTGTTCCAGAGGATGTTAGAACTACACGTTAAGTAACTTTGTCTTTGGCACCTCTCCCATTTACTGGCTGTAAAATGACGGCGCAGAGGGAATGGATGGTTGGTTGCAAACCCAAAGCAGCACCCTAAGAGGGCCAATCGCTAGAGGAACAAAGGTGCATATGAAATTCCTATAAATCTCCTTACTGTGTTTAAATGGAGCAGGATTTCTTTTTAATGCCCCCCTCTCTTCCCACCCCAATAAGGATTATATCCTCACAGGTGGACAGCATAAACTGGAACATCAGGCACTGGAGAAGGAAGGGCAGGATTTTGTTAAATATCTCCAAGCTGAAGTCTCCATCCTAGTAGCTCTGTGACTTTACATTTTTTTTTTTCATATTTTTTTTTTTTTTTCCCCCTTGGGACTCACCAAACCTAGCTTTGTTGCCTGATGGGTGTGGGAGGGCAAAGGAGGAAATTTCCAGCAGGAAAAAGCCCTTGTTGAGGCTCTGGCTGTACCTGGGTCAGCAGGGTCCCTGCGGCGCTGTGGAGCACAGGGACGGCGGCTATGGAGTAAGGCACTGCTCCTGCTCTGTGCGCAAGAAGAAGGTGATGCCCCCCCCCCCCCCCAGTTTTTCCTTGGGATTGACACTGGTGCCTGGATTTTGTCTTATCTCTGCTCCTCCCTCCCCTGAAGCAGCAAGAGCTTGCTTTGTGTCTGTCACTGCTGTCAGGCTGTTCAGAGCAACCTTTCCAATTAGGCGCCTTGTCTGGCTCCAGGAGCCTCAAAGGGCTGCGTGCTTTCCTTGCCGACCTCGGGTTCTGTGATGCCTCCATGTCAGGCTGGTAGGGTTTGGGACAAGGAGGACTCTAGAGTGCTTGTTATAAATTAAAATGCCATATTGTGAATGCCTCTTTGAAGGGAAAGTGGTGGATGCCATGCACTGCCCTGTCTGTGCTGAGGAAGCAGCCTAGGCTAGGGCTGGGGCAGGGCTAGGGCTGGCTTTAGGGTACCGAGGGCTGCAGATCCTGTGGCCTGATGCTGTCAGCACTGCTGGGCCGGTCCTGTTCAGTTTAAGCACTTTGTGAGTGCTGAGGGTGGTGCCAAGCTGGTGGCAGTCTCTGGCTGTCTGCACCCTTTTCCTCCTGCCCATATGAACGGAGAAACCACTCAAGGCTCAGGCTCATTATGAGAGAGAATTTCAAACCCCCATTGTCCCGGGTGCTGGGAGGATGCAGAGCTCACACTTGGATGGGTTGGGAGAGCCAGCATGGGGGAGTAGCACGAGGATCATCCTCATCCTGCATGTGTGCTGGGGGGCAGGTGAATGTAGGGGCTGGGAGCAAGGCCAGCCTCTTCCCCCGCTGTTGGTTCTGCTGCCAAATCGCTGCTTTTTGGAGACCGTGGCTTTCAGCCAGTCCTGTTGGGTTCGAGTGAGCCCAAAGGGCCAAGGAGGTGGACGTGGTATTGCCTTGCCTGTGTATCCATCGTTGCCTGTAACTGCCCCCTCCCCATCTTTAGGGGCGTGAAGCGCCTGCCCTGAATCTGCACAGTACCTTCCCAGCCCTGGGTCTCTGGTTTCTGTTAGCCCCCTGCCTCCCACCCCATCTTCCCTCGCAGTCTGTCAACATTTGCATTGCTGCAAGGGGGAAGCTGCCTCTCCAGCCAAGAGCCAGGTCATCTCTGCGACCGCAGGGAGCAGCAGCCAGGGACTGAAGCCACAAGTCCCCAGTGATTCCAAAACAATGTGTAAACATGTTTTAATGTCAAGTTTTTATTAAAAGCAGACTAAGAAATTTAGATGTTCTTCTGTCTTGCAGGGAGTGACTTTATAACTTGCAGCTTACATGTGCTCATTGAGCGTTGCTAATCTCCATGCTAGATCCAGGTCATGTGTGCATGGACTGCTCATTTGCAGAAACTTCTTCTCAGTGGGTCCCAGTGAGTCCTCCTTGGGTTTAATGTAGCTTCCCACTGACATAACGCTCTGCGGTCTCCTTCGCCTTTTCAGACTCCAACACCATGCTTTTATGTGCTAGCAACCCCATGGTTTGAAGACCCTACCAGGAGCTGCGCTGGGGTCAGCAGACCCATGGCTGATATTTGCTGTATCAGCAGACCCACAGCTGATTTGAGACCCTGAGATCTTGTACTGGACACTGTTAGAAGATGCTTTGAATGCTGCAAGGATGACAATGGCCATTGAGAAGGCCTTTGAAAGCAACTGGAGTGTTGCTCTCTGCCATGCTGAGTTGCAGTGGTGGAAGAGGTTTAGGAGCATCTGAAAATCTCATCCTTTGGCCTCTTTCTTAAGCATGCAATAGTCATTGAAGGATTGGAACTGCTTTGGCAAGAGATTATTTGATTCCTGGCTTTTCTTTCTTCCTCTCTGCTTGTTTTCTTCTCCTATAAGCATTCACCTAGAAATTCCCCTTGGCCAAGGTTGGATTGATGACTCTGGGACAATCAGCTGTATTCTGCTGCTGTTAGTGGTTTTAAAGGCAGTAAAGCTGGGTCCTTGAAGTGCTGTCAGTAATCATTTTTATGGTGGTCAGATTGCTCATTAGCACACTTGTTTTCAGATATTTAAGCTGGAAAGAAATCTATAGTCCTTGCATTTTTAACTTGATAACCACTCAATAGAACAAATAGAGTTGGAAATTAGAGCAGAGCTGGGCTAGAAGAAATAGTCCTGAACACTCACCTCTTACCCCAAAGGTCTATGGAGACAAGTGCTTTGAGAACACAGCTTGAGGGAACACATATATTCCCAGCCTACAGAGAGGTAATAACAGCTCAGGTTTACAACGGTGATTAACCTGCAGGATGGTTGGGACCTGGACATAGCCCTGAAACAGGTCTGTTGAACGCTTCCGCTCCGAGCCTGGGCGAAAACCAAAGGCTGAATCAGAGCGTTCGTTTTCAGGTCACATACCAAAAGAAACAGCCCAAGAGGTCCTAAATGATGGGTCCCAGAACTTGGAGGCAACTGGCTGGAAAAAAATCAGAGGATGTGGTGCAGGAGTGGCTTTTCCTGAAGGTGGCTGGTTGGGAACTGCTCTGTCTCCTGGTGCGGGAGGTGTCCTGGGGGTACAGGGTGCTGTGGCCCAGAGCTGGGCACTACCAAGCGTCGGGATGAGTCCGTATTTCCCCCCTTCACACCTCCAGTTCAGGCAATAAAAGAGTAAAGGGCTGGGGGATTGTGTTGGGATTTTTTTGTAAAGCGTTTTGGGATCCAGTTGGAGGCAAGGTGCTGTGCAGATGCAAGCTCGTTACAAGATCATTATCATTATTTACCTGCTGTGTCTGTCTGTCTCTAAATAGCATTAGCTTTCAGCCTATTTATCCGTGTTCCTCTCTTACCGTTAGAGTGGCAAAACACCAGCTCACTCCATCTCCCAGCCCCTCTGCACCTCCTCCCTCCTCATTTCCCATGCCCAGCGACACTGGTCATACTGGGCTGCGTGTTATGGGAACTTGAGGGGCAGGCATGAAGCCAGACTGTGCTTCAATCCATCCTGTTCTGCAGGGGAGAAATTCAGGGGTTTTTTAAATTTTTTTTTTTAAAGCCTTGGAACTCAATGTGTGTGATGAGGCAGAGCGTGTTCCCCCCGGCAGCCAGCTTCACCCGTCCCCACGCGTCCCCTCGGCTGAGTGCCGCTCTGTGTAGTGTTGTGGTCGTGTTGCCCAGAGAAGATAATTAATACGAGGAAGCTAAAAATTTTGTCTTGCACTCTTTACAGCCTCTAACCCTATTAGTCAGGCCATTTGGAGTCCACGGAGGGTTGTTTCTTGCCAGAATAGATTGCAAATGGATTGAGTTCCATTATGTTCTTAATTAAAAGGAATAGAATTAAAAAAAAAGGGGGTGGAGAGGAGAAGAAGCAATGGAGTTGTCTGAAACTTTGGAAGGAAAATTAAAGCCTCTTGGGTATTTTCCACTGATGCATTCACGTGCATTGCCTTGGTGCTTCATCCACCCTGGGTTTTTTTGCTCTTGAGCCTCACAGGTGCTTATGTGTCCCACTGCCACCCCACCTGGGGAACCCCAAATACCCTGGCTGAAGCCTGGTGGGGTCCACAGCTCAGTGCAGCGATGGCAGGGCTGAGCGTCGAGGCGGTGCAGCCAGCAGGCCAGGGATTGCCACAGAGGAGGAGGTGGCCAGCCCAGGTTTGGCGAGCCCAGTCCCGCAGCCAGGCTGCCGGAGGGGCGAGCGGGTGGCACTGCGAGGGAGCCATTTCCCCCCATATATCAAGGCAGCACCGTGAGACTTCCATGAGCGCTATCGGTTGCCCAAAGCGCTCAGTGCGCTGCCTTATTTTGTAACGCGGTCCCGGTCCCGCAGCCTGTGATGTGCCAGACGTGGCGTGTCTAAGAAGCTGGGCTGTTTCTTATCAGCCGTTCGCACTGTCTCAGAACCCTTCTGCTAAGTGTCTTTTGTCCCCTAATAAACTGATAAGCTCCTGGTAATCCGCCGATCGCTGATAGGCAGGGCAGCCCTGCTCTCCCGCGCCTGCACAGATAAGGCAGCTCTTCGCCAGCGGGCGATGCAGCAGGAGCAGCCTGCGGAGCCGTGAGCCCCTGCCAGCAGTGGGGAAAGGCTGGGCTTGGCGGGAGCGTGTGGCCCAATCCAGCACGCCCCTGGCTTGTGCTCAGAGCAGGGATGGGACTTGGTCACAGAGCAATGGGGATGGATGTCTTCAGCCCCTACTGTAGCCTGACGTGGGGGTTTTGCATCTCTTGGGCGGGTGGGCTTGTGGCCGGGGTCCGTCCTGCAGAGCATGGGCACAACCCACCCTCCTAAAGCCGCTTCCCGGGCCACTGGGAGCCTGGGGTGAGCCAGGGCATGGAGTCCCAGTGACTGCCAGTGCCGCAGCAGCTTAGCAGAGGATAATTGAAAAGAAAGGGAAGGAGGGAGAGAGCAAGGGAGAAAATATGTGTTTTCTCCTCTCCCCTCGCTGTTTTGCTCGCTGCTGTCAGGAGCTGGGCAGGAGGGAGCTGTGGAGCTGTTTTTCTGAGGTCTTCCCTTTGCTTTGACTGCGGTACAAAGAGCTCCTGCCCCAGGACTGTTGGCTACCTGGCATGGGGGGGAGCAAAACCATCTCCTGTCTCCCTGCATCCAGAGGCAGCACGGGGCAGGGGGCTGAAATGCAGCATTGCTTCTCCCTGGGCACCCCATCCTGGCTTCCCAGGGGCCGGTACGTGGCTACCAGTCTGCCTGGGTCATCGGAGGGTGCAGTGGGGGAAGCACCCCAGCTCAGGCAAGGGACCACTGTGCCTTTTGTCTAGTCATACATGTGCATATTGGCATCATTTAATTTGCCACGTGATAGGGAAGAAGGTAAAATCCCGTTTTTACCATCTTGTCGGCATTCTCCTTGGGGGCGGCTGATCTTTGGCCTGTTGTAGCCACAGCCCTTGTTTAGCAGAATCTGGGCTTGTTCTCCTTGTTTCTTACAGTGGAAAACAACTCATTAGCACGAGGTATGCTGGAGCCCTGGAGACTCTCCTATTCTCCTGCTTTTTTGCACAGCACAAGGATGGAGCATCTTTCTCCTGGCACTGAGCAACGTTATGGGCTCACCTCTGCGCCCTCCTTCTCTTCTGCTCACATGTTCCAGGGTTAGCACTGGCTGCTCCCGCTCTTTGATACCGGGTTTTGAGCTGGGGGCATAAAATCAAAAGTAGAATCAATTTTCCCCCTGCCTTCTCTCCTTAATTGCGTGCATTTATGTATCTGTTTGCTGCTGCTGGAGCGAATGGGCTCAGCCCAGCAACCTGCTGTGTGGGGATTGGAAATGAAGTATCAAGAAAATGCTGACAGCCTGCTCGCGAAGGCTTGATCAATCAGTATGTAATAGAAAAATGGCTCTGGCTCCTAAAGGGAAAAGGGAAGCAAAGGATTTGATTAAAAAGTAAGACAGTAGCTGGTTGGAGGGGACATCCCTTGGCAGCAGATGAATCGTTGGGCAGTTACAGGGAGGGCTTTTGGCTTGAGAGCAAAGTGGGGGGAATCACCCGCACCCTTGGGCTGAGGAGCAGCATTGCACATCTCTGAGTTCGTCATGGGCCTCGCTGCCCTTTTCCTGACGGGGATCTTGCGGTGGGAGAGGCAAAGCCGTGGGTGGGAGATGGCCCAGGGGCTGTGGGCAGAGCTGGGGTGGGTCTGCCCTGGCTGGACCCTGGGAGCAGCGCATGGACAATTAAACAGGGAAGCATCAAACCCAAGGCCTGAATCCAGTTGAAAAAGAGACCGGTTGTACCCAGATGGCAAAGCCTGGCATCTTGGGTTGGCGTTGGAGACCGGCTGTGGGTCCCTGCTGGGATGGAGCTGTGCTGGGCTCCTCCCGCTGCTGGCAGAGGCTGGGTGCAGGCAGCTGGGTGCCTGCCCTGCTGGCATTTGATGTGGGCAAACAGGCACTAAATAATCGGCAGCCTATCGATCCAAGGTCACCCATGCCAAGGCATGATCGATAGAAACGGACAGCTGAGTGGTTCTGTAATAAAGTGCCTTCACCTTAGTGGATTTGGGAGAGAGCAAGGGTATGGGAGATTAAATCCTCCTGCCATCGACAGCTCATCAAACAAAAGATATATTAGTGAAGAAAAATTATGCTTC
Source organism: Egretta garzetta (assembly GCF_000687185.1). NCBI lineage: Eukaryota > Metazoa > Chordata > Aves > Pelecaniformes > Ardeidae > Egretta > Egretta garzetta. Next base: position 1,066,285 of record NW_009259598.1, read on the forward strand.
CTGAACCCTGATGGGAGGAATTGAGCTGCTGGGAACTGTTTGTGCTCTTTGGGGGGACGTCAGCCAGGAGAGCAGCTCTGCTGCCTCCCACCACCCCGCTCCCAGCACCGGCTGGCGGGGAACTTCCCGAGCAGCAGCAAAACCTTCAAGGGCTTTGAAGGGATTAGGGAATCTGCAAAGGAATTTGCCGTGGCTGCTGCCTGCAGCCCAGCACGAGGCTGCTGGCCAAAGAGCTGGTGTGGATCTGGCTGTGCCATGCTAAAACCCAGCCGGCATTGCTGTGATTCCCAGCCCGCTGGGCTGCAGCAGGCAGCGAAGGGCATCACACCATGACCTGACAGTGCCGGGGCTGCCCCGGAGCCCACGTTCCCAGCTGGTCCTGGGATCTGTCCCCATCCCTGTGTGCGGAGGGAGGGGAAGGCAGTCTCTGGATGATGGCAAGGTCTGGTGGGATCAGGCTGCTGTTGTCTGAAGGGTACAAAATCCACATGCAGCAGAGAAATGAAGGGTGTGGGGTCAGACCCTGGGCTGCCCTGTCCAGCCCTGCTAACCCCCCTTGCCTGGCTGTAATCTTGCAGCAGGAAGGAGAGAACATGAATAACGCTTAAACCCAAGCAGGCCCAGGGTGACAGCAGCCCTCTGACATCTCCTCCACGTGTTTTTCAAGACAAACTTTCCGCTGTGATCCACACGCCACTTTATTGAGCTCTATTTCCTCCAGTCTAACTACAGAAAGAAATTGGCAGCAAACGCTCACGCGGGCAGCGTGGAACGGCAGCGGCCGGCTGTCAGGGCCCCTGGGGTTTTATTGCCCTGCCAAACACCTACATCATGGTGACACGTACATAATTACATATCGGACTGGGGAGGATGAAGCGCCCGGCACCTCCTAAACGTGTCAACATGATTTGAGAGGTTTGGGCTCGGCTGGTCTTCTCAAGCATTAGATTTTAGACTCCAATCACACGGGCATCCGGAGGATCAATAGCTGCACACCTTAAAGCAGCTGGCTGGAAGGTGAGGGACTGGGGTGTTGGGTGTCAGGGAGGACAATTAAGTTGATGTATGGGTTGGGTTTGGGGTTAGTCACTCTTCCTTCTTGCTGGGAAGAGGAAACCTTGTGGGCAGACTGCGTCTCGGCATCTCCATCCGCCCTCTACCCCATGTCACCACTCGCGAGCTGCCTGGGGATGCTCCGTGACTCCTGTTAGGCAGCAGAGCATCTCCCAGATGCGCCGGCAATCCCACGTCTCGGATCCAGACACGCCACCTCATGCCGACAGCAAATAGCTGTTGGTAAGAGAAGCAAGCATCCGCCAGCTGAGCTCCATCCGATGGCAAATGCCGATGGCTGCTGGCCACGCCGCTGGCACAGGGAGCATGGCATCATGGTGGGAGAGGCTGCAGGTTGTCTTGTCTTTGGCCCAAGATTGAACAACGGGAGGGAGCAGACGGAGCGGTGATTTTGGGCCCTTGTGTGGGTTCTTGCTGAA
>NW_009259598.1:1068255-1069709 GCF_000687185.1 Egretta garzetta
ATCCGATGGCAAATGCCGATGGCTGCTGGCCACGCCGCTGGCACAGGGAGCATGGCATCATGGTGGGAGAGGCTGCAGGTTGTCTTGTCTTTGGCCCAAGATTGAACAACGGGAGGGAGCAGACGGAGCGGTGATTTTGGGCCCTTGTGTGGGTTCTTGCTGAAGCTGCGGAGCTGCCCTGCTCTGGGCAACGCTGCCCTCCATGCACGCTGTATGAGCTGCCCTCGGAAAGCAGGGGGGCGGGGGGTGATTCGTGTTATCAAGGCTGGGTGGGAGAAGAGCGAAAACCAGAAAATTCTTGACCAAAACAAGTTGAGATTTGCACTGAGTTTTCTTGTGGTAAGCTTTGGGAGTAACTGATTTTAGCTCTTGTTGCAAAGAGCTGAGGTTCCTGAGTTCTTGTCCCCTCCAGCTCAAACTCATGGCGTTAGGCAGATGGGACTTTCTAGTGACTGGTGAACAGTTAATTAAAATACCCATTGATTACTCATTAACCTGGCACGCTCTGGTTTGAGACAGCCCTTTCCCCCTCTCACCTGGGGCAGGACCCCTTGGCCCCTTCCCCCTCTGAAATTTCTCACCTCTCCTCTCTCAGAGGGGCAAAGAGCCAAATGTCCCCCCGCATCCCTCGCCGTCCCCCTGCATCCCTCGCTGTCCCCCCGCATCCCTGGGACCAGGGTCTCCCCTCCGTACCGGGGAAGGTTTGCGCTTGCACGTGAGCCCTGGTGTGCTGCAGGTTGTTCAGCCCAGCCCGTATCTCACCCCGTTCCTTTGACGTGACAAATTAATTTCCCCGATGCGGAAGCTCTGCTTCAGCCCCGTGACTCTCCTGTCATGTCTCACAAACCTTCTCCGCATCAGCCGTCGCCGAGGTTTGCGGCGCCTGTCTGGGGCTCCCCTGCGCGCCCTGCCAGCCCCAATTACCCGGTGCAACTTCAGAGGAAAACACCTGCAAACAAATGGAATGCTTCTAAGTGCAAAAAGTTACTTCGATTGCTCGAGATTTAAAGTGGTACTACTGCCAAATGATGTTATTTTTAGGGCAGATGCCTCTGGAACACAGGTTTTTACTCTTGGAGGAGTGCGTTGTGCGGGGTGGGCGAGGGAGCTGGGAAGGGGCACGTGGCTTGGGTGGTTTGGGGATGCTGGGTGGAGCGCAGTGAGTTTTTAGCTGGCTCCTGACATTGTACAAGGAATCATAGAATCACTTTGGTTGGAAAAGACCTTTAAGATCATCAAGTCCAACCTTTAACCTAACCCTGCCATCCCACCACTAAACCCTGGCCCTAAGCACCTCACCTATCCTTCTTTTAAATCCCCCCAGGGGTGGGGACTTGACCCCTTCCCTGGGCAGCCCATTCCAGAGCCTGACAGCCCTTTCTGTGAAGAAATTTTTCCCAACGTCCAACCTCACCCTGCCCTGGCACAACTTGAGGCTGGTGCCCCTCGTCCCA
>NW_009259598.1:1069893-1082182 GCF_000687185.1 Egretta garzetta
ACTGCTGGCTCATATTCAGCCGGCTGTCAACCAGTACCCCCAGGTCTTTTTCCACCAGGCAGCTTTCCAGCCACTCTTCCCCAAGCCTGTAGCGCTGCATGGGGTTGTTGTGACCAAAGTGCACGACCCGGCACTTGGCCTTGTTGAACCTCCTACAGTTGGCCTGTCCTGGGAAGGCAGGTCCTGGGAGGCTGCTGCATTGGGATGTCTTGGATCGCTGTCTGGAAACAGTCGTTGGATGAGTCTTATACCTGCGCTGCTGGCCTCAACCGCCTCCAGACTGATGCTCACGCCGCAGGGAGGGGAGAAAGCACAGAACCCTGGTGTGAAAGGAGCTGAGAAGTGCCTGTGCAGGGTCTCTTTCCCATCTGGGGGGATTAGAGGATCCTCTGCTCTCAATAGGGTGACCCTGGACCTGTACCTGATAGATACAAAGGGATGGGTGCTGAGGCTGCGGCTCCTGGCGAGGCTCTGAGCGGGGTTCCACACCGCTCCGAACCTCCCCTTCTCCTCTGCGTGCTCTCCGCAGTCTTCATTTCCACTAAATCACCTAAATCGGTTTCGCTCAGCGGTAGGAAAGCCATGTTTGGAATAGAATGGTTGATCTTTTATGACATTTACCGCCACTCATGTCAGAGCGCGCGCCTGTTTAATTCACTTGTTGCTATGCCATCCGTCAATCACTATAAATGTTATAGCAGCAATCTGTCACCGGAGCGGCCTGCACAGGGATGGGGGACGTTGGATGGGCCTGAGAAATGATGTGCCACCTCCGAATTATCTGGGGAGGGGGCATCTGCGTCCAACCAGCACGGTTGGCTCCCCTCTAATGCACCTGCCTTGGCAATGGGCTGGTGCAGCAAGGTTATTTATTTATTTGCTTGCAGCTTATTTATTTGCTTGCAGCTTATTTATTTGCTGCCTCAGCTGCTCTGCTGCTTACCCCCTCCCCTCTTTTGGGGAGTGGGAAGCTTCTGATAAGATTTCAAGTGGTGAAAATTTGTGTGGTTTTGTGGCAGTTTACATCCCCGACAGCCCGCGTAACAGCAGCCACCAAGAAGAAAAAGCCCAGCAGCAAACCAGATGAAGACAAAGTAGCCTTAGGTTTCACTTCTTGCCCTTCGCAAGAAATGATATTAATGCATTTGCGGGCTTGTGTAATAACAAAGATGAAATTCCAGTGACGCCTTGTTTGGGTGAAGGTGGGCTTGCAGGAGATGTTTGAGCTCGCTTTTCCTGCGAAGAGTCAGCGTTTTGATTGATCTTTCAGCGAAGATATGAAAATGCGCCAACTTGGTGTGACTCTTTATTTTTCGTGGTGACATTTCGTATGGCTCCCGTGCGTGCCGGTGTAAAATAAATGACAGGCGATGATTCCCGCTGCATGGGGCTATAACTCCGCTGGGGTGATGCCGCTGACATTATAAACACCCGCTTAAAGCTCAGCATTTCCTGCAGCTCCGATGCGGATCCCGGCCAGCCGCCTGTGCTAATGGGGATAGGGAGAAGCCCAGTGCGGGTGACGGCAGTGAACTGGGCTGGCAGCAGGCAGATCGGAGCTGTCAAAGGAGGTGTCGGAGCCCAGCGTGACAGGTAAAAGCCCTGCGCCTCCCCCTCCTGACTTCAACATGGAAAGCGTTTCAGATGCTCCTTTTCCCCCTGCGCCGAGCTCTTTATTCATGACAGCTTAATTAAGAGGAGCAAAGTTCATTAAATACTAATTGCCCCCCCCAACTCACATCTGTGCAGGTCTCTCTTGTTGCATGGTGCCTTGTCTCCCGGTGTCCCTGGAGCAGCCCCATTCCCCTGGGAGAGCTCTGACTGCTGCCTGGGGATGGTGGGAAGCTCTTGGGTGCAAGGCTGGGGAAATCCTGTGGTTTGGGAGCCAACAAACTCTCCCCTTTCTCCTCTGACCCTCGCTGGTTTGATTTTGGCCTCGATGGGTCTTGGATTGCCTGTCTGTGAGCGACATTTTCCTCCCCTCTGCTGCTGTGACACCGGCTCCTCCAGCCCTGCTTGGGTTTTATTCTCTTCTCCATAGAAATGTTTAAAGGCGCTGGTCTGCATCTGATGGGCCGCACGCTCGGTGAGCAGGGCCCAGGCTCTTCCTATGAAACCACGGAAGCGCAAACGCAGCTCTTCCCTCCCCCGTTATTATCCTGTATTTCTTCCTTCCCGCTTCCCCCTCTCCCCTCCCAGATGATGCTCAGCTCCGTCATCCCCACGATGCTGTTGCAGCTGTGAGCAAACGGAGGAGCAGGGCTGGGAGATGCAGACCCCCTGCAAATGGGGAGATGCTCAGCCCTGTGTTCCCACCAGGGTTCTGCCTGTGCCCCAAAAATCTCCTTTCATGGGGGCTCTGTGGCCAAGCGATGCCCTTGGGATTCAGCCCCACGGGAGCTGCTCCGAACGCAGGTGGGAGCAGCACTGGGCCAGCTGCGGGGGCTGCTGGGCAAGCTCTGAGGCTGGCCCATCGCTTTGGGGGAAGGAGCAGATGTTTCGTGCCCTTGCAGATGTTTTGAGCAAATCTCTAATGCTCACATCTGGGTTTTGAACCTTGAAGGCTGTTCTTGCTCACCGCCACCTCCAACGTGCGGCTGGCTTGGGGATGAACTAACGAGCGTTTCTGCTTGGGGTTGGCGTCTCTGGTGTCGAAGCTCTTTCAGCAATGGGTTCTCCTTTGCTCCCGAGTCCCAAGAGACAGGCTTGCCACCTCACCCCAGATGAAAGCCAAGACCCTCGCCCCTTGTCTGAGGTTTCGCAGGTCAGCCGTGCCTATGCAGAATTCCCGGGCAGTGGCACGGGGCGCGGGCTGCCCCAGCGCAGGGCTCGTATGGGGATGCTTTCACCCCCTCGTCCCAGTCCGAGGAAGGCACTGTGATAGACCTGGCTTGCAGGTAGCTGGGATTTACCCTCCCAAGCTGCTGTTTTATGGGTGCTGATTCTGCAGGGGGGGGTGCATTGCAGAGTAACAAATGGGGCAGGAGAGCATTTAGGGGAGCGAGGAAGCAATCGCCAGCCCGAGTAGGGGGATGCGGTGGGCTCCAGGAGGGCAAAGGGGGCTGCTGGAGCAAGTGCTTGTGGTTGATTCCCTAAACCCTTGAACATGAGGATTTATAATGGAAAGGCTGCCAGAGCAGGAGCCTAGCAGGGTGAATGGAGCTGCTCTAATGGATATTAAGTGATTTGCGAGCCTGCTGCTTGCAAACACAGCTGTAAATAGAACAAGAGGAGGGGGAGCAGATGAAAAGAGGCTCAGGCTCTTTAGCGACGTAGTGTGAAAAATGGGGAAAGGTTCCTGTGCAGGGCTCGGGCAACGAGAGAAACAAAAGCCGCGGCATCTATTTTCATATCTTTTATGTCTTCCTTGCACTTAATCTTGTTTAGCTCTGCAATTAAATTTTAAGACGCATAAGAGTGTTCGCTTACACACTTGGATTCTTCGCAGATTGAATTATTTAATAGAGTGTGGAGCGGCTCCATGATCTCAGAGCTATGGCACCAAACGCAGCCAAGCAGAAAATTAATAAACACTGCCTGCCGTCTCCGCGCCTCCCGCGCTCCCCTCTGCCATCCTCCCTCTCCGGCACGCTCTCCTCCTGCCATCCGCCCCCTCTCCACCCCCTTCTCCAGCCTTTCCTCTGGGGTTTCCTCCTTCCCTCCCTCTGCTGCTTTCTCATTTGGTTTTTCCATTCGTCCTCCTGCTCCCCACCTCTCCCGCGTCTGCGTTTCAGCCCCTGGGTTGGGTCTATGCGCTGCTCTGCCCGTGCGTCCCATGGGCTGCGGGCACGTGGAGGATGTGAGGGGATGTCCAGCCCACGCTGCTGCGGGTGATCCGGCTGCCTCGGGCACGTGGGCTTGTTGGACCCTGTCCGTGCAGGAGCCAAGATCGAGCGATCCCCATCGGCTTTGCCGGCGCTGGGGAAGCCCCTCCGCTGCGAGGAGTGGGACTGGCCTGCGCCTTTCTGCAGTTGCATTCCTTGCCCTGAAAAAAATGGCATTTCAAATGGTACCAGCTTTCTCTCTCCTTCCTTGCTCCTCAGCCACCAAAGTTGTTCTCCTCTCCCTTCCTTTCTTTTTTGGTAACCTTTCCAGGCAACAAATTGCAGGGGGCAATTACGCCGTGTGCTAAAGAGAGCATTAAGCCAGCCACAATTTCCGTAGAGGATGTTGCTCAGCAAACAGCAATACAAAAGCAGTCTATGAAATTCATCAAATTGCCTGTTGGATAAAGGCGCACATTTACAGTGCACTTGGAGCCCTCGTGAATTATCTGAAGAGAAATCAGTTTGTTATTTCTTTTCCTTTTAAGTTCCCCCTTTTACAAGGAACCAAATGAAAAGGTTTGAAAATTGCTGCTAAAGAAGGGGTCTGGCCTCTCCTTCTGCAGAGACGCCGGCGGTTTTCCTCCGTCAATTCTTGGCGGGGATGTGCTTGGGGTTTTATAGCCTTCAATGTGAGTCTCCATCACCCTTTTCCCAGAATCTCCCCTCCCGGCTCCTGCCCTTCACGCTGCCCTTGCCCCAGCTGTTGGACGTTGTGGTGGCATTTCATGGGGCCACCCAGCGTGGGTGACGGCAAACAGAGGCCACCAGCAGGTTAAACTGTGTGTGCCCATGCAGCTGAGCGATCTCCATGTCCCATCCCTGTCCCCAGTACCTTCGTGGAGCCACCGCCGGTGATCCCCGGTGCTGCTCTCCTCGCCTAGGGAGGTATCTGCTCAAGAGCAGCCTTTCCTTGGCAGTAGCCAAGGGGGAAAGCATCCCGCTAGATTAAACCGAGATTATTTCTTCCCCTTTCCAGAGTATTTTTCTTTTTCCAAAACTTGCTTTCCCCACTCCTCCCTAAGGCTTTTTGGCCGGTGTAGAGCTGTGGGATTGGCAGTGATGCTTCCCAGCCCTGCCGCGGGGTGGAAATGGGGCTTGTGCAATTGAAATTCTGGAGGGAATAACAGGGACACAGCAGAGAAGCAGCTAAAACACCTCTCTAATTGCTAATCAATAAACTAAAGAAATGTTGCCCTGGCTGAAACCTGCTCCCGGGGAAAAAAATAAAAATCCACATGATTTGTTTCGTGATTAGAATGAGATTTTATTTGTCTGGCTTCTGGTTTGGTTTTCCCCCCTTTTCTGTTCTTCTGGGCCCTCCACCCCCATTACACTCAGATTTATGAAGTTATCACCCGCTCCTCGGTTCAAAACCTCAGCAAGGAACTTTTGGCTCCGCAGACAGACCGACACTAATCTTCTGTGTAATTGAATCATCATCGTGGATATTATTTGGCTGCTTTGAAACACTTCTGTTTCCCGAGTAATATTTTTATTAGCTTTTGGTGCGGTTGTGGAGTGGTTTGTTTTTTGGTTGGTTTTTTTTTAGTTTTTTTTTCCAGTAGTAATATTATTTCCTCGCTTTCAAATGCTGTCTACGGCGTAGCTCTTTATTGATGTGTTACTAGGATTTCTGTCTGTCTTTAAAAATGCTCTGCAGGCGTGCGGAGGTGTGAATCCCCCCGCTCGCTAACAGAGGCTGTCGTCTCCCCAAGGATGAGCAATTAAGGGACACAACCAAGGGGAATTTGCCTGCTCTGAGCAGTCGCCGATCTTGGTTTGCAGCTTGATTTGGGCTAGTTTGCAGCTCAGCGGGGTTGTCACCATCCCCTGGGTGTTGGATGGGATTCCCTCCATCCTTTGGGGATGGGAAGGCAGATGCACCGGGCTCCCCTAACCCCGAGGGTGCTCTGCAGCCTGGATAAACCTCGCCCAAAACAGAGCTCCCCTCCCAAGGGAGGGATAATTCGGACACCAGCCGGGATGCTCCTGTCATCAGGGATTGCTCCTGGGGAAGAAGAAACCCTGGATCAAGGGTTTGAGGTGGTAGGTGGTGGTTTGGAGAGAAGAGTGAGGAAGGGGGCAGGCAGGGAGCTCGGGGGGTCGGGCTGGGCTGCTGGGGGCAGCGGGAGGGATTTGTTGAATCCTGCAGTTGCCTGAATTCATTGCAATTATTTGGCAGCGCTTCTCTACGGAACTAAATAAAGTAAAAGAAATAAGGAAAGCAGAAGGCAATATAAAGCAGTTAGAGAGGATCAGTGGTGAATTGAATAATTCATTCAGGAGAGAAAAGGAGCTATTTGCAATGTCAGTCTTATCTTGATTGTATTTATAGACAGGAACTTTTGACAAGGAAATTACCTGTAAATTCTTCTTCTTTCTAGTTTGGGTTCTTTTTTTTTCTTCCTTCATCCAAGAAAGTAATGGACAGGAAGATTTCCTACAGGTTTGGGGGTTTTTTTTTTTGGTTTTTCTGAAGGCAGCTTGATGGATTTCTGCAAAGAACGTGAAATCTTGTGACCTCCCCGTGAGCCCAGGGGAAGCTGCAGCTTTGATGGAAAGCAAGATAGTGGCAGCTGGAAACTCAGGAGGGAAAGGAGAGACAAAAATGTTCCTCGGTGCTTCCAAAAAGGGATGGAGGCCACGTGTTCGTACTTTGTAGCTGGGTTTTGGAGTAGGAGGGGTCCCTGGGTCCCTGTTTGCAGGTGGAAGTTTCTGCTCTGAGCTTGTGTCTCTTGAAAATGGAGATTTTGGGGTGGGGGGCTTGCAGCAGCGTTGCTGGTGGCAGGGAGGCTCCCGGCGGAGCACCTGAGCCAGCACCCATCACTGCCCATGGTCTTGGGTACACAGCAAATGTGGCCAGGACACTCGGCTTCTTGTGACCCCAGGGGCAGACGAGGTGCTTAGGGACAGGGTTTGGTGGAGGGATGGCAGGGTTAGGGGAACAGTTGGGCTTGATGAGCTTAAAGGGCTTTTCCAACCCAAAGGATTCCATGATTCGATGTTGGCAGGGAGGAGCGGGTGAAGGGCAGCCGGGCTGGCCCAAACACCTCTGTGAGCCCAGCTTCCCCTCCAAAGCTGCAGCCTGCCAGAAGTGTCGTTTTATTCCAAAAGACATCATCTGGAGTGAAAGATGGTTTGAAAAAAAAAATGAATCTTACTGAGTTCCTTTGGCAGAGAGAGACCCAGGGGCTTTAAAAGTTCATTTACAGCTCTCATGCCTCGTATTTGCTCTTCCCCTTATGGACAGATGGGGGACTTTGGGGATCAAACTCTACTTTTCCACCCTAAAAAGTGGCCCTGGAGTGAGCTCACAGAACTCCAACCCCGGTCAGGCTGTGCCAATAGAGAAGCTCCAGTTCTGCCTCTGAACAGACATTGTTGTAATTTGTTTTCCAAGCGGCGTTGGGGAAATGCGTGTTGTTTGCCGAACCTCCCATTTGCATTGAAGGGAAGGTATAATTCGAGTGAAGCATGAAATACTCGCGGCGAACTTCTTGTCTCCGCGAGCGCGCTGGAGCTCAGCCTCGTGTATAATTGAGTTGTTGTAATGAAGTCTGGGTTTGGTTCTTCAAGAAGGAATTTGTTTCGAAAAGAGACTCTCGACTTAATTTAGATTTCATGCTATTTCCCAGCGCTTGCTGTCAGTGTTGTGGGTCTTACGGGCCAATTTCTCCCTGGGGTTATTCCATGAAGGTCAAGTGGTGCTGGGATGTGGCTCTCCGAGGAGCGTAGGGATGTAATAGCCAGCGAGTGGTCCCTTGGCAGTAATGGCAGCGCTGTGGAGGATCTGGGCTCAGGCAGCACCGGCCACGACCAGCGGCGTGCTGAGCTCTGACCCCGCAAAGTGCTGGGAGCTCGGCGATGCTGCTGCCTCCACGGGATGGTGACAACCTGGCGTCCCCAAGGAAGACGGACCTGGGGGTTGCGTGTGTTTCTGCCCGGTGGAGCATGCTCTCAAGGTGGACATAAGGCTGGGGAAAAGATGAGTTTTCCCTGTTGTGTTAAAACTGAAACAGAGGAAAAATAGGGATGGAAAGGGCTTGACCCTCCAACGCCTCCTTACCATGGGAGTCAATGCGCCCTCCCCAAAGTGCTGGGCTTTTTTGCCCTGCTGCTCTTCTGGGGATGTCCCCCTCCTGCAGAGCTGGTGGTGAATACTTTGCAGGCTCTGTAATTCATTAGCATCTCCAAGCCAATGTAAAAGCAACAAGCAAACAAGCTCCCTTTCCTTCATTTGTGCGTTTTGGTTTTAAATATTACGTTTCCAGGGATAAATGTTGGCAGCACTTGAAATAAGATGTATTAATTAATGAACGAAGCACTTAATTTAGGTTTAATAGGATAATCCTTTGCTGCATGTTACATAAATAGTAATTGAATATTAAGAATGCATTGAATGAGAATTAACTACTAAGGGAGAGATGCAGTTTACTGCATTCTTGTTAAATGTGAGGCCCCAGCCTGGGAAAGCCGGATTCAAAGGCTTTGAAAGTCAATGCCGAAACTGCTCTGAAATGTGTATGGAGCACGGGGTGAGAAACTCAGGATTAGGCTTTTGTTCTTTACCAATGCATGGCCTGACCCCAAGCTCAGCTGAACAGGAGGGACCTCCCTGCATTGACTTGGAGAGCAGCTGGATCGTTCGCCAGGTGAAATCCGGCCGTCATCCTAAACGCACGCCTCGGATAAATATAATCACTGGTGGGGGGGATTGACAGGTCTGGAGGCAAAGGGCTGCTTTAGTTGTTATCCAAAGCCATGGGGTGCTCTGCCATGGAGAGCTCAACAGCTCTGCCAGGTCTGGAAAGCATCAGAGCCAGCAAGGAGGGGGTGACTGAACACCGGCGATGGGCAGGATGGGACCTTGACATCTCTTCTGTGGAGCTGGGGGAGAGCTCTCCCTGGGCAGTGTGTTCCTTGGCCCTTGGGTCGCCCGGATCTCCTCCTATAGCAGCTGTGGGAAACGTGGTCCCGCATCCTTGCTCTCGGAGGGAAATCTGCCACCTTCATTTTATTCTGCGATTTATTTATTGCCACTCGCTCAAATTACATGATTGCAAAGTGTGAGTGATAAAGCCCTTCAATTACTTATAGCTCATCCTCGGTTAAGGGAATAATTAGTGTGCTTCTAAACAGGGAGCGATTCTTCACAATGGGAAATTTAGTCTTTAAGGATATTTCCCCTGTAACTTATGCTACATAATGTAGCACTGATTACCCAAGTATTTTATTCTGCCTAGCCCTAAGACTTTCCCTCCTTCCCCTGCCAGTTTACCTTGGCACTGCGGGTCGTTGCATGCTGAAAGTGCTGCAGACCCTGCTTAGGGGACTTGCTGGTTCAGTGTCCCATGGCAGGGCAGAGAAACGATATTGGGTCCCCTAAATCCTCCATCGATGGAGCAGCAAACCCCGAGATGCTCCTGCTGGCTGTAACCCTGTGCCATGCCCACCCGCAGCAGCCGTGCCAGCTCCACCAAAACCCCAAATGCATCTTCTCTTACCTAAACCCTGGCCTGGCACTGGAAGTCAGGTTGTTCACGGAGTTTCTTCAGCTCTTATTTTAATTATTTTTATCCCTGGCCAGAAAAACCACCTCAAACCTCAACCATTTGCCCATGTCACTTCAGCCCGTCCGGGTGATTTATGCAGCCGGGGAGAGGGAGGTTATTTAGCTATTGTTTCAAAACCAGGTGCAGGGGAGCAGGGGGGATGGAGATGTATTTCATTTGTGATTCCGATCCTTGCCAGCTGGGAGAGGCTGGCTGACAGGTAGGGAGAGCTGGTGTAATTCATCTCCTGGGCTGGGAGGAACTGGAGCCCGAAAGCAAATCTGGTGGCAGGAGTTTGGAGCATCTCCGGTGCAGCTGGGGATGCTGGTTCAGCTGGTGCAAGGGGTTTTTGGGTAGGAGGGGAGGTGACAGCCCCTCAGCAGGGGGACAGAGCCAGGGGAGCCTCTGCCCTGACCCGGTGCTGCTGTTCCCGCACGGAGGCCGGGAGCAGGAGACTCTCGGCAGCTTTCTGCAGTGCGTGGTGAGGCAGAGCGCAGCGATTTCCAGTGCAACCCAATTCTCCCTCTATGTTAATTAAATGGGACAGGAACATGGACCTGGCTTCTCTGAATAAGAAATCAACTGGAAGATGGCTCCTTTCCCGAGCCCTGCTGCTTCAGCAACCGGACTGGGGGGCAGGGTGGGAGGAGAAGAATATCCCTGGATTAAATTTAATGAAAATAAATATATCAGCTCTGTTAGCAGCAGACGGGGCCCCATTTACAGAACAGCAAGTCCAGCTCATTCTTCAGGAGCTGTAACTTCGGCGCTGGCTGGGAGCCCGTTCGGTGGCTTTGCACGCAGTGTTTCGGGAGGTGCAGGAGCGGTGCCTGCGAGGTAGCTGAGACAGCCCGGGAGACAATGATAGATGAAGCAATGCTTCACCAAGCTGGCATATGCTTGACGATGAGCCTATTACGCTGGATGCTAAATACCAACTGGTGATTAAACAGTGGTGGTGTGGAAGGAATGGGGCAGAGGATGGAGAGTTTAACCTGCCAGACGGCTCCCAGAGCTGTGGGGGGGCTTCACGGGTCCGTTTGGTCCTTGGGTTTGTTATACGCATATTTATAAATGGCCTAAGCAAAACAGGTATTTCCATACATAGCTGAAAGTCAGAAAGTCATTTTCCTGTGGTGCTCTCCTGGGTTTGGTTTCTTTAGCATCCCATAACAGCAGGCACAGATTCCTCTGTGGTGGGGAGACCAGGACGTGCCCTCTCTCCCCCATCACTGTCCCTACAGAACATGCAAGAGGTAGGAGGTGACCAGGACAGGAGCTGACCTGCCCTGAGCCCGGGTGCATGGTCAGTCCCTGCCCCGGCCGTTTTGCAGCAGGGCTAAGGCATACCTGGGGCAGCCCCTTCCTCGGGTCGTTAATTTGAGGTTTCCTCGTGTCCTGGCCTGATCTGCTGGACTTTGTTTGCTTAGCTGCACCCTGCCAACACTCTGGGCTGTTTACATACAGGGGGTTGATTTCAGGTCCATCTCTAAACCTTGCAGTGTCTCGTGGTGACATTTCCCTTGCTAAATATCAGAACAAGTATGTTTGAAAGCCAGAGCGGGGAAGGACAGAGCGAGAGATGCAGGGTGAAGGATGGGAAAGGGCTGGAGGAGAGGATTAGGGGAACAGTAATAGGAAGTGAAAGGAAAACAAAGTCCAGATCAGGCCCCGTGGAGGAATAAATACCAGGATGGTTGGGTGGTCAGGCGAGGCTCCTGCAGAGGCTGTGGGATCATTTCAAGAAGCAATTAAATGCTTTCCTGGGGGAACTGGCTTACTGGAAAGAATGAGCCACTTTGGATCTTTCCCACTCCCTGCTATCTTTAATAATCTTCCAGCAACTGGAGCCAGCTGGTGGCTGAAGGCAATGGCCAGGGCTCCCTAGAGGAGTTGGGCAAAGTAGCACGGTGTGGGGCTGCGAGGGGGTTGTTTGGTATCAGACAGGACGGGGTGTTATGGGGAAACGCTGGGAGGGAGGAGCTCCCCGTGAATCCCTGCCTCCATCCCTCAGTGTCCCGGAAATCCAGACCCCATGGTGTCCTGGTGCAGACCAAGGCAATGGCAATGGCTGTAGGACGAGGGGGAATGGTTTGAAGTTGCGCCAGGGCAGGTTTAGGTTGGACATTAGGAAATCCCTGGAGGTATTTAAAAGAAGGATAGATGAGGTGCTTAGGGCCAGGGTTTAGTGGTGGGATGGCAGGGTTAGGTTAAAGGTTGGACTTGATGATCTTAAAGGTCTTTTCCAACCAAAGTGATTCTATGATTCGCTTGAAGCTGTGTGGCGACCAGTGGATGGAGGGTGCCCACTCTACATCTGTTCCCCATCCTAGGGGTTGTGGGTTTTGCTCTCTGCCCGCTGTGTTGGGGCTAAGAGCCCAGTTGCACCACGCTGCTGTGGGAGGGCTAACTGGGGGAGATGGGCACTGGGAGCTCTGCAAGCGTCGTGAGGGTGGCTTGGGGGATTGCAGGGATCGCTGCTCGTGTATCGCTGGAGAAACCCCATGTCAGTGAGGCTGGAAACCCTCCCGGTGCCCGTGCAGTGCTTGCTGCAGGATCCACGTTGGGTGTTTGCTGCGTGTGATTGCTCTCCCCATGGCTTCGCTGACCAGTGCGGGGCTGAGCCCTTGTGGTGGTTTGACCCTGGCTGGACGCCAGGGGCTCACCAAAGCTGCTCTATCACTCCCCTCTTTAACTGGACAGAGGAGAGAAAAGTAAATCAAAGGGCTCGTGGGTCAAGATAAGGACAGGGAGAGATCATTTATCAGTTACCATCATGGGCAAAACAGACTCAACCTGATAAAATTAATTTAATTTATTATCAATCAGAATCAGAGAAGGAGAGGATAAAAACTGCTAAATCTTAAAACACCTTCCCCCCATCCCTCCTTTTTTCCTGGGCTCAACTTC
>NW_009259598.1:1082543-1089410 GCF_000687185.1 Egretta garzetta
CCTGGAGCACCTCCTGCCCCTCCTGCTGCACTGACCTTGGTGCCTGCAGGGCTGTTTTCTCCCCCATCCTCTCACTTCACTTCTCTCTCCAGCTACTGAGCCACAGCTGGGTTTTTTTCCTTCTTAAATATGTTATCTCAGAGGAGCTTCCACCATCACTGACGGGCTTGGCCTTGGCCAGTGGCGGACACAGGGAAAACTTCTAGCAGCTTCTCACAGAAGCCACCCGGGTAGCCCCCCCACTACCAAGACCTTGCCACACAAACCCAATACAGCCCTTCAGGTCTACAGGCTTCTTCCAGCGGTGACTTGTGTGCTCGGTGGCTCTGCGATATAGCAATTGTGAATCAAACCCAAGGTCCTGGTCCCAAGGGTGTTGCTGGCCACAGACCTCACCTTGCTACGAGATGCGAGTGCCTCTGCTTTCCCTGGCATCAATCCCGGTCACCTTTTTTTTTTTTTTCTCTTCTTCTTTTCCACTCCTATAGGAACAAATTATCTGAAAAGATCTCAGGAAATGTGAAAACAATAATTATTCACTTCAAAATAGCAGTTCTGGGACACCTGATCTCCACATCTTGTTGGAAAATGAGGCTGTGGCAGACTGACACCTTTCACAACACGGAGCTCGGAGGGAAGCAGTCGGGCTGGGGAACACGCCATGTGCTGAAGCAGCCCCGTGCTGCCCTGGCCGGGGCCGTGCCCGCCCGGCTCCTCCAGAACGGCCCAGCTATGGCACCCTGTCCGCTGGGCAGTCACCGTGCCGGCTCTCTGCCGAAACGCCGGGGCGGTGGCACAAGGTGCTGTCGGCACCTGGGAGTCCTGGGGCTTCAACCGGAGCGGCTGTCGAACAGGGAGACGTGCAGGAGGCAGCGGGCTTGAAATGCAATTTGCATTTTAATAAAGAAAGTTGTATTTTTTTTTTCAGTAATTTGCATTTAAATCAACCGTGTTTCATAACTGAGCATCCCTCTTAAAGGGGCGCTCTGAGCTTTACCTAACTCAGGGGGAAGCTTAGAGGAGACTTTTACTTATCCTGCTCAAACTGGGGGCTAATAATGTCACTTCTTTGCTCATAGGTGGTTCCTACTGACCCTCACCCAAGCGTTTCAGTCTGCTGGAGCATCCCCAAGTCCTCCCTGGCGCCGACAGCACCTGAGCAGCCCTGGCGTGAGCAGGCAGAGCGGAGGGGAGATGAGGGGATTTGCCCGGGCGCAGGACACGGGGACCCCGTTAGCAACCTGAGCAGAAGCGGGGTAGGTTCTACAACTGCCTGAGAGGAGGCTATAGTGAGGTGGGGTCGGCCTCTTCTCCCTGGTAACAGATGATAAGACGAGGAGGAATGGTCTGAAGTTGTGCCAGGGCAGGGTTAGGTTGGACATTAGGAAAAAATTCTTCACAGAAAGGGCTGTCAGGCACCGGAATGGGCTGCCCAGGGAGGTGGTCGAGTCCCCATCCCTGGAGGTATTTAAAAGAAGGAGAGATGAGGTGCTTAGGGACAGGGTTTAGTGGTGGGATGGCAGGGTTAGGTTAAAGGTTGGACTTGATGATCTTAAAGGTCTTTTCCAACCAAAGTGATTCTATGATTCTATTCTAGGTGCAGGCATGCCCAAAACTGGGTGAAACTGGGGAACGGTAGCAGAGGGAAGCATTTGTAGCACAGAGTATGGAAGGAAACTATAAATTTTTAAAACTGTTTTGGATGAAGTGAAGTATTCTGTTCTTAACAAATGTGAAGCTTTTCTCCTTTCAACTCCTTTTTGTACTAAAATCATTCACACTCCAGCACAAAACACAGGATCTTGAAAAGAGATGGCACTTCTGAAGGCAAACAAGGAGATGCTCTGTTCTGAGCATGCTGGAAAGCTTCTCCCCCTCCAAATGTAATGAACTTTTTCTGCTGTTGAGAAGTTTCTGTAAAAAAACCCCCATTTTCCAATGCAAAAAACATTGCGCTGGGGGCTTGTTCTGCTGGGTCCCTGGGTGATGGAGCTGAAGTTACTCGGTGCTGCCTGGTTTTGTCTCCTGAGCCCACCCGCAGCATCCCCTCCCCTCCCCATTGCCTGGGGATGCCCGAGCCCCCTTGCCCCCGAGGAGCGCGCTCTGCAAGGTGCCGTTCGCTTGTCGTCGCTTTTGTTTGCAGACAGTGAGTTTTCCATCAAAGCTGCTGTCGCCTTTCATCCCTGGGGAAAGCTGCCTGTGAGAACAGCCTTTTAACCGCGCTGATTTAGGGGATTGGGAGCCTTTCATGGTCCTACTTTTATCTTGGGAATGGGGCGGCTCTCCTTGTAAGATGTGGATTTGAGTGCTTGGAAAGGGAGAAGACCGATGGGGTGGGGGCTTTGTCCTGAACCCTGGATGCTCCAGCCCTCGGTACCATGAAGATGGGCTCCAGCACCCGCATGCTCTTCCCTTTGGAGCAAAGCCTGTCTGCGCTGCTGCCGTTCGTTCCTTGAACGGCAGAAAGCTCAAACATTAATTTTAATGTCTAACGCTTTTCAACGAGGTGAGAGCGGAGGGAGGGAGGGGGGTTGCTGCCTATTCAAGCATCTCTGTTGGATGCCAGGGTGGTGAGGTGGGAGGGTTGTGGGCTAAATCCCACCCCAAGCAACTTCCACACTGCGGAGTGGGCCACGCACCCACCGGGGAGATGGGTCCAGGGGAGCGTTAGGAAATGCGGCCGCTGAGCTGAGGCATCTCGTATAACATAACCTGGGCAGGGGGTCCACGTCGCTGCTGGCGACGCAGTCGCTAGCCAAGGAGCTATGGGGTCTCTATCCAGGAGGTGGTGGCCACGAAGATGCGACCTGGCTGCTCCCCGCACGCTGCTGAGCCGGGGGATGCCGAGACGCCGCAGCGCTGCGGTGTCACCGCCGCTCCTTTCCGTAAAGGATGGGAGAGCCGCGGAGGGGAGGTTGAGTAACAGGGGGTATAATTCAGGTTGATTTCTTCCCAGACTCTTCATTTACTGAACATGTCACCAGCCGTGTAGTATATGGGGTGTTTCGTATCAATTTTCTGCGATGCCAGGCCATAAATAAAGAAAATAAATGTTGCGACTGTTAATCAGTCGCTGCTCACTCAAATGAGCTCCCTATACATTTTCCTGTTCTATAATTACTTGTCACCTATTGCTAGTTTGTAACTTTTCAGTCCATGATTCGGTTAGGTGGCTTTTTCCTCTTCTTTTGACAGGATTAATCTGTTAGTTGTGGGCTTGGTTTTTTGTGCGTTATATTTTTTTTTTTTTTTCCCAGGCGGCGGGAGTTAAAAACCTATTGATTGGTAGCGGAGGTTTCTTCTGGGTTAGGAGCTGAGGGAAAATAGCCTCCAATCGGAGCTGTGTTTTTAATGTTCAGAACAAATAGTCGATGGCACCTGGCGCTGGTATTGTGCAATTTGTGCAAACAGACTTTTTGCAAGTGTACGTTGATTTAAGCCTGGCATCGTTGCGGGGAGGTGGCTGCAGTGGTGCTACAGAAGCAAGAGCAGATGCTGAATACGTTCCCCCTTTTCTGTCTCACTTGTTTGCTACAGCTTTCCAATGCTCTGGAGATGCTCTGTCTTGCACTGCCCTGGTCTGCATTCCCCCCATGCTGCCTCTCCTCTGGGATTTGGGTCGATCACCCCGTTTTGCAGGTGGGGAGATGGAGGTAAGGAGCCTTGCTCGCAGCCATCCTCTGCATCAGCCTTCCCGACAGGACTCCCGACTCCCTGTCTGGCAAGCTGGGGCAGGAGGCGGAGGAAATCCCCCGTGAGTGATCGCTTCTGGTGAGGACCGCTTTAAAATAGATAAGTCTAATGGACGAGAAACAGCTGTGAAAGCAAAGTGTAATTTTTCAGCCAGGCCCTCCAAGCTGGAAAACAGAGCTAACTTCATCTCCCTTCCCCTTGCACCGAAAATAATTGTAATTTACACACCAAAGGGACAGATACACTGGAACATCTCATGGCAGGGAAGTATTAACTCCAGCTGTCATGCGGAGCTGCCCCAGGGATGAGTATATTAGGGGGGGAGGCTGCTGAGATGGATTTTTGGGGAAGAGTGCAGGGAAAACGAGCACAGGTTTGTGGTGAATTCGTCCCTCGTGCCTCTCCGGGCTGCCTAGCGGAGCTGCCTGCTGCACGCGGGGATGCCTTGCGCTTTATATCCATTGAAACCTTCCCGTACATTCATTTGCCTGGCAGCCTCTGCTTTGAAGGTAGAATAAAAGACTAAATTTCTAATGCAGTAAAGGATAAAACACAATGGGGAAGTCGGTCTGCTATACAGGAGGAATAATAGGTCTATTAGGTGAATACATTTTCTGTGCACCCAGCCAAAACGTTTCATTAAAACAACGGGGCTCCTCCTTCCCCTGCTAATAAATTAACCTCTGCGGAGGGGACGGATCTGCTGAAAGGATTCATTTTCCAAAGTGAACCGAGAGCCTGCGTCTCTCACAGGGAGAGCTGCCTGGTCCTTCCCTTCAGGGGTCCTGGCTGGAGCCCCCGGTGCGGGATGCTGGGCACTGGGATGGAGGCTGCTCTCGGAGCCTATGGTGGTTCATGGAGGCGTCTTCCTTCTTCATTTTACCTCCTCCTCCCCAACTCAAGGTCTGCCCGTGGTTTCAGACACTTGGGTACCTCTTATCTTTGACCTGGGTCTGCCTGGGGTCCAGCAGCAGCCCCAGGGCAGGAGCCCGAGGGGACCGCAGGAGCTCACCCAAGCCTCCAGCCTGTCCTCTCCGGCCATCCAGCGGCGAGCCAGGACAGCATCCTTCCTCCGGCAGTTTATAATCTTGCAGGGCTTGAGGATGACAGATGTGGTTTGGGGGCCCCTAGTGGGATTTGGAAGGACAGAGTCCAAACATCCATCTGGCCATGAGCTTGCCACTGTCGCCCAACCCTCAGAACGCCTCCGGGCCTTGGCGCCTCTGAAAACGAGGCATTTTTGTGAAAGGTGCGTGGGATGGAAAATTGTTATTTGTGTTCACAGAAGCTGGAGATCAGATGCTCTGGGCCGTAAACCAGCCTCAGCACTCAGGGCAGCGCTGGCAGAGGGCGAAGGGATTGCAAAAGCATCTTCTGAAAGGATTCAGGTAGCTTGCTCTGCTGGAGTGGCCGCTGCTGCGGGGTTTTGGTAGCCGAGCTTGATGGGGCAATTCCCTTTCCTCACCCCACAGCTGGTCCCAGGGCCACCAGCAGATCACCAAACCCAAAATGCACAAACCAACCAAACCTCCTCCAAGAGTTTCCATCAGGGCTGTGCTAACGTTGGTGATGTCCCTGCGTATCTGGGGACAGCAGCCAGCCGCTCGCCTTTCGGGGGGACCGGGGACTGCGTGGTTATAAATACGGCCAAGGCTTTGCAGTGAGCAGACCCGGTCCGGTTGCTGAGAAGATCTTATTGCAAGTCTGGTGCAGCCTTACATTCCTCCACAAATTATTTATCAGGATAAATAATTATATATTAGGGCCATAGTGGATGCAAATGATTTAATTAATAATACACGCTTCAAGAGTAATTTGCAATTTAAAGTGCTGTATAAAAGCCCGGTATTAGCAATACTTATTTTTATTTATTAATTGCTGGCTCTCAAAATCTCCATGGTGAATAATTTCCTATCTTTTTCATTTTTAATTTATTCCTGGGGCTCTGGGGAGAGGAAAGGTGACCTTGTAGTGACCTTGTACGGAAGGTGGTGGACTGGGTGTCCCCAGCCCTGGTGCACCCTTGGCTGGGCTGTGGCTTGTTTGTTTGGCCTTCATTGCTGGAGACTTGGAGCTTAAGGTCTGTGATCTTACAAATAGCTTTTGTTCACTTTTTTTTTTAGCTTGTACCTGTTACCTGGGAATGCCTTGCTGCTCTTTCAAACTCTGCATTTGGCCGATGTCTGGTGAAAGCCTTTTCAAAATAGCAATGTGGTGCTTGTGCTGATTTTTTCAGCGCAGCAAAAATGAACCCCGGGTGGGATTTACAGCCTTGGAAACCCCCCCCGTCTGCCTCACAGCAAATGCTGTGCCCCAAAAGCCCAGTCTCTGCTTCCTCCTCCAGTGCACGGAGACCAGGACTCCAAACTCTGCCTTTCTGGTCTCAGAAATGCAGCCCCCCTGGTATTACATCTGCCCTTGCTGCTGGAGAGGGCTTAACTGGTTTTCCCACTGGGGACAGAAAGGTGCTGAGCACCAGGACGTCCTCAACGAGGTCAGGAGGGGCAGGACCGGGTGCCTTTCCCCCTTCACGGGGCGTCCCGCGAGCCGGTCTCATTCCTGGCATCCCCCTTGGCTGGAGCATCCCTCGGAGCAGGACTCGGGGCAGGCTCCGGGCGGCGTGGGGCGGCTTTGCCCTCTTTCCGATACCAAAGCGCCGTGTGTAACACGCGAGCCCCGACACTTTGCTGCCTGTTTCTCAGAAGCCGTCAGAACCTGGTGGGCGCTGGGATCCGCGGCATATGGCGTGAGTCACTCCGAGAGCACCCAGTGAAAGCAGGCTCGGGGAAATGGGTCGGGGAGAGGGGGAGGAGGGAAGCTGTGCTGGTGCTGCCGGAGCCATCCCCGCTGGCAGCCGCCTCCGGGAAGCGACGCGGCGACGCAGCCAGGTGGGGAGCGCCGGGGGAGCTGCTGTGTGGGTTGGTCAGTGGGTTTGTCCAGTGCCATGCGTCCCGTTAACCATGGGGTGGCCAGGGCTTTTGCCCAAGTCCCTGGGGTGGGAGCCCACCCTGGCCATGGGTGCCGGCCACTGCTGCTGCCCGGGTGCCTGGAGGTACCGGCCGGTGCTGGTGCTGCAATGTCCCCCTGCTTGCAAGGGTGGCACCCACACTCGAGGACTGCCACCCCACGGATGGAGCAGCAGGCTGACCTGGGCTGCAAGCAGAGAGCCACCGA
>NW_009259598.1:1099852-1102919 GCF_000687185.1 Egretta garzetta
CAAAGCAGCTGCTGGTGGGAGCTGGGGCTCTGCATGCAGGCACGCAGGCAGCTGGAAAGAGAAACCGGGGAGAGAGGAGGCACCCAGCGGCGCGAGGCCGGATGGGGAGCAGGGGGAGGCGCGGGGACTAAATCCTGTCGCGTGTTGTACTGCTCTGGCACTGGTGATGTGCTGACCAAGCTGGTGGCCGTGGGGGCGAGTGGAGGTTTGTGACCCTGGGACAAGCAGCAGCAAAACCCTCTTGGGGTTCTGGCCGATCACAGAGTCATAGAATCGCTTTGGTTGGAAAAGCCCTTTAAGATCATCAAGTCCAACCTTTAACCTAACCCTGCCATCCCACCACTAAACCATGGCCCTAAGCACCTCGTCTGCCCGGCTTTTAAATACCTCCAGGGATGGGGACTCGACCCCTTCCCTGGGCAGCCCCTTCCAGAGCCTGACATGGTTGCTTCTTGGTTTCTCTTAGGACCTTGCTGCAGCATGGTGGGGATGCGATGCTCCAGGCAGGGTGATGGTGGGACCACAAAGAGTCTTAGCAAGCGTGGCTTGGACCTGGGGCACCGCCGTGAGCCCAGTGCTGCGGGCTGGGGGAGCTGACCTTGCCAGGGGGCGCGTGGCAGGCTTTACTAACCTGATCTGGACCCATGGGTTAAATAGCCCTGGTTTAACCCTGTTTCTGTGTTGGGAAGGAAAAAATGGCTCATCTTTGTGTTTCCAAATCCCCGGTGAGGACACAGCCCTGCCACGTGTGCCCTGCCAGAAGCCAAAAGCCATCCCTTGCAGGTAAAGATTCCCACGTGAACGCAGTGGGTGCTGCAGGTATCTCGGCACGGGCTCCGAAGCACGCATGAAGCCTGGGGGAAACACGCTGTACACGGTACCTGATAACATCCCTGCTCACTAGCAAGGACGCAGGAGTGGCAGTGGACCCAGGTGCCCAGCAGCAGCCCCTTCATCCTTACCCCTCGGTGGCTCCTTCCCCCCGCGCCGCCACAGCGCTTCGGGGTGCTTGTGCCGAGCCGGCAGTGTGACGAGGACTCCGGGCTCGTGTCTCCGTGGGGCACGGGGAGAACGTGGCAGGCGACAGGCCTGTCAAAGCGCTTGGGATTAGAGCCCGTCACAGCCGGCGCGTTGACGTTTTCATTTCAGACAGCCGCCTGCTGCTCCTGCTTGCCGCCCCGGGGAGCTGGGCTGGCACGCTGCGGGCTGTCCCTGCTCCACAGCCAGGCTGCCCCCGGGAGCACCGGCAGGGGGGGACCCTTCCCATCATCTTGAGCCCCTGTGTTTCTCAGAAACCCAGCTTTATCTCAAAAATTGTCTCACCGGGCAATTTTTTTCTTTTCATCTGGCACTGCCAGCAGGTCCATTAATCCTCCAGCAGCTGAAGCATGGGGTGATTTTCCAGGCGGAGTTTGGTCTGGGTCGTAAGGTTTTGATGGAGCCTAGAGGGATGGATCTGTCCAAGACCATCCGGACTCAGAGCTCTGAAAATCCAGAAACCATCCCCAGCCATTTGTCGGGCAGGGGGGAAGGATTCACCTCCTCCCACCAGTCCAGCTGCCCTCGGGAGGCCAGAGACCGAGGAAAGTCGCTTTTTTTTAAAGTTGGTTTTGCCCATCCCAACTTTCCAAAGGTACTGGGAAAGTTCAGTCGGATTTCTGCAGGGATTTCTCTTTTGCAGCCTGTCTTCTAGGAGCTGGGATCTCTTGGCTGGATCCTTCTTGCAATTCATCATCACACGTATCCGTTACCCTCCAAAGTCACGTCTTGCTTTTAATCAGCCTTTCCCATTCAGGCGTGCTGCAGACTGCTCCCTCGATGGCAAAGTGGTGAAAAAATCCTTAATGAGTGGGACTTGGGGGATGTGGGAGAGCAGGGCAGCCCATTTCTTTTCATCACCACCAACAGATCAGAGCAAAGCAGTTTTGCAACAACTTTAATAAATTGATTCAATTTGGTCAGCCAAAAAAAAAAAAGGAAAATATTAAAAAGTAAAGGAGGGAATAACATGGGATGCTCCCAGCAATTGTGGTGGCTGGTAAATCTCTTCTTTATTACTCCTTTATTATTTCCAGAATCTGAAGTTTAAATAATTAAGCTGAATAAATGGTGGATGAATATTATTTTCAAGTTTTATTTATTGATTCTCAAAGGACAGATGTGCACAGAGACCCAGGCATGGAGGAAGCTAATTTCTCCAGCGGTGTAAATCAGGGCAGGATCGTTAACGTGAATGCCATTTAAAGGAGATTTACACTAGCTGAGCATCCAGCCTCTTGATTTTGGGAGGGAAATATGGAAGACTACGTAGATTTTAATAATTTTTTGTTCTGTCTTCTGTGCAATTAATTTATTTTCCAGTTTAAAAGCACATCAGGTTTAGGTTTTGGGTTTAGTGGGGGGTTTTTTGTTGTTTTTTTTTTTTCTTTTCTGTGTAATTTAAATACATTTGTTGACAGTGCTGCTCACTCTGAAGGTTTTTTTCAGGAGTCTGAGGCTGGCAGAGCCCTGGGTGCCTGTGGGTGTGTGTGCACAGCACCTGCAAGGCCAGGGCTGGTACCTGGGGAGGGGAGGAGGCGCTGCACCCCACAGCCGGCGCTGGGCTCCCCAGAGCCGCCCGAGGGACGAGAGCTGGGGGCTGCTGGAAGCAGCTCGGGGCTGGGAGCACCAGGGGCTCCAGCCTGGGCAGGCTGCGAAGGTCGGGGGCGCTCGCAACTCCTGGGCAAGGATTTCCCAGGGCCAAAGGCTTAATTCCTGCCAAAGTCTGACATGCGCCTCGTTCTTGGTACTATCCACTTTAGCGGCGTATTTATTCTTTTAAAAACACAGATGCACCCCCAGCTGCCCAGAGCGCAGCCCTCTGGGCAGTCCGGGGTCCGCCACCGTGCCAGACTCCCGAGGCACCAGGTTGTGTTCGGGGGCGAACGTCTGGCCGTGCCTTTGCCGTTCTTAATTGCAGCTTCAATCTCAGGTCGCCACTGATCAGTCGCACGCATGGGGGTTGGTCTTGCCTTCCACAGGAGATCTCCAGCTCTGGGATTTTTTTGGCAGGCAAAGGAGAAGGAGG
>NW_009259598.1:1104209-1104490 GCF_000687185.1 Egretta garzetta
GCTGGGAGCCCCAGGGGCTCCAGCCTGGGCAGGCTGCGAAGGTCGGGGGCGCTCGCAACTCCTGGGCAAGGATTTCCCAGGGCCAAAGGCTTAATTCCTGCCAAAGTCTGACATGCGCCTCGTTCTTGGTACTATCCACTTTAGCGGCGTATTTATTCTTTTAAAAACACAGATGCACCCCCAGCTGCCCGGAGCGCAGCCCTCTGGACAGTCCGGGGTCCGCCACCGTGCCAGACTCCCGAGGCACCAGGTTGTGTTCGGGGGCGAACGTCTGGCCGGGC
>NW_009259598.1:1104576-1123868 GCF_000687185.1 Egretta garzetta
GGGGGTGGCAGCTGCTACAGCGAGAGCAACAGAGGCCTCGGAGAAGCAGAGGCTTGCGAGCTGGTATTAACAGCGGGGCCAATTAAGGAGACCAGGAATGAAGTCAGTCTGACACCTGTAAGTAAATTAACCCAAAGGAAATACAACATTACATGAAATTTCTGCTGCACGGGGAGTGACGTGTATTAACAGCGGGGCCAATTAAGGAGACCAGGAATGAAGTCAGTCTGACACCTGTAAGTAAATTAACCCAAAGGAAATACAACATTACATGAAATTTCTGCTGCACGGGGAGTGACGTACGGATAAAGCGGCCCCGTGAGCAGATAAATAGGTGCTTCCCTTCGTTATCCAACCTCGCCTGCGTGTTAAAACCAATTAGGGCCCATCACCGGTGCAGTTGGAGCTGATGGTGATGGGCACTGGAGCGGGAAGCGCTGTCAGTTTGCAGGATTCCCCAACTCGGCTCACTCCAGGCGAGTTTCATCACGCGAAGTCTCAGCGTGGCGAGGAGTTTCTCGTGCTTGAGAGAGTCCTGAAATATAAATGCTGGGAATGTGGGGCTGGGTGTGCAGCTCCAACTTTTATGGCTTCATTCTCCCCTGACAAGCTCGGATGGGGTTGTGGGAAGTTATTTTGTTCCAGCAAGACGGGGAGAGTCTCAGGCATCGGGAGCTTGGCTTGGGTCCCTTCTCATCTATTACCAGCCTGGAAACGAAAAATCTGGCTGTGATTTGTAGCGATAGCGATGGAGCAGAAAAGCTGTTGACACCTGCGATCCATCGCTGTTCATTTTATTTCTGTGCTCCAGGATAGGGCTGGCAATGGGTATCGGGGGGGTGCAAGAGGGGCGCTGTGCGTGGCCAGTTCAGCTCCACCAGCAGCGCTTGCATCGCAGCGTGCCGTGAGGGTCGTTTTGGGCAGATTGAAGACAAATTAGGGAGTTTATAAGATGTTTCAGAGGAGCACCTGAAATTTGGGAATGGCCATCGCGGGGTGCGTTTGCTACCAAATGAAGGAGGATCCACTGTTGCCCTCGGAGATCACAGAATCCCAGAATCGCAAGGGTTGGAAGGGACCTCCGGAGATCATCTAGACCAACCCCCCTGCTAAAGCAGGTTCTCCTAGAGCATGTTACACAGGACTTCATCCAGGTGGGCTTTGAATATCTCCAGAGAAGGAGACTCCACAGCCCCCCTGGGCAGCCTGGGTCAGGGCTCTGTCACCCTCAAAGTCAAGAAGTTCTTCCTCACATTCAACTGGAACCTCTTGTGCTTCAGTTTGTGCCCATTGCCCCTTGTCCTGGCACTGGGCACCACTGCAAAGAGTCTGGCTCTGTCCTCGTGACATCCACCCTTAAGATGTGTGGGTCTTATTATCTCCCTGCCTGGGAAGCAGGCTGGAAAGCTGGGAGGATGGGCTTGCATTCCCATCTCTGTCAGAGTTTGTCAGATTAATTTATTGAGCGTCTTCTCTGCGAAAATCGTTGCCCAGCTTTAAAATGGGGACAGTCATCACCTGCCTTGTTTAGAGGAGGTTCGTGTGAACTGTGCGTGGGACTGAGTTTTGCTCCCACGCTGGCAGCAGGGGGGAGATTTGGTCCTTCCAAAAGGACCACTTGATAAACAACAAGTAATGATAAACACTTATTGTTATTCTCCCTCCTTTTCCTTGGTGGGAGTAGATGGTATTGCTAAGTGACCGAATACTCATCTGACCCTTGAAAATGCAAGAGTCATGTTTAATTCATGTCTTTTTATTTATAGGTTTGGGCTCCTCCGGGTTCTATCCCGCAATGGGTGGCGGCTGCTCTGGAGCAGATGGAAAGCGTTCGGCCGGAGCTTCTCTCGAGGAAGAGCCTGCAGGACCCCGCTGTGGCAGGAACGTGGTCGGGTGCTGTGTCAGCTCCCTGCACGCTGGTGAGGGCTTGTAAGGAAATAAATACGGGGAGTTTTGCAGCTGAACCCTCATGGATGCTCTTGGTGAAGCAACCACAGCTCACTGCCCACCTGCTTGCCATCACACCAAGGGTTTTCCAGTGGTATCGGCATCGAGTCCCTCCAAGAGACCAACCCAGCAGGATGGGGAGGACGGGAGCCGTGTCTCCCTGTCCTTCACCCCACCAGCCCCACAGTCTCCTTCTCAAGCCAGGGGCTGAGCCTAAGGGTTAGAGCAAACTGTGACCACAGGCTAGAAAAGCCAGGCAAGGAGCAGAGTGCAGCGCACAGATGCACGAAACCAGGAGACCATATAACCAGATTAACGAGGCCGTGATCTAAAAGCCGCGTATCGATGAGAAAACCAACTGAGTGGCACTGGACAGAAACGATGTGGGCAGAGCTGGCCCTGGCATGGCCTCTGGGATCAACGCTTGTGGTTAGCAGGGAAATGCAGTCCTGGGGTGTGTGACCAAGGGCACCCGAGCAGAAGGCAGGGGCGTAATCCCTTCTCCCAGCACAGCACTGGTTAAAGCACTGTAATGCAGATAGCTGTGGGCAAAGCATCACAGAAAGGAAATGGAGAAGCAGCAAAGGG
Source organism: Egretta garzetta (assembly GCF_000687185.1). NCBI lineage: Eukaryota > Metazoa > Chordata > Aves > Pelecaniformes > Ardeidae > Egretta > Egretta garzetta. Next base: position 1,107,112 of record NW_009259598.1, read on the forward strand.
AGGGAATTGCAGCCTGGAGGAAGATAAAGGGTTTAGAAAGGATGGCTGTGAAGAAAGCGATTAGAGGAAATTAAACACAGACAGGCTGGAGATGGAGGCTGGGGAGAGGGAATCTGGCCGTGCCGGTGCGAGGGCACATTGCAGAGCGGGGAAATTGCTCTCATCACTGAACCGTGCAGGCGCTGGGAAGAAAGAATGGCATTAACCAGAGCAGGAGGCTTACGCACGTCAAAGGCCAGCCTGGCACTGGGACCAGTTCTGCGCTGAACCACAGCAGCATAGGAGCAAAGGGGTTGGAGGAGGCAGGAAAGGTGTTAATTCCCGCCTGGTGAGGCCCTAATGTCTACACTCCATGAACCTGAAGAAGCTTTTGGTGGGGCTCTTCTGCCTCTGGTTTGGCAACCTAGCAATTAAACGTCCAGCATGGACATGCCTCTTCTCCTTGACAAACCTCTTGCAAAGGACAGACAGCCCGAGGCCCAGTTAGTCACCTTGAACTTGGCAGCTGCTTCAGCTGGGAGGTGCCACGGGAGATGGATGCGTCGTCCGCGGTACTTTGGTGCGCTGGCTTGGAGCTTGCCTTGCCCTGGGATCTCTGAAGGTGCTGGAGGATCCTGATCCTTGTAGGGCAACATTGCCAAGGGCGGGGTTGGAGTTTGGGGATGGATGAGGGTGCTCTCGCATGTCCTAGCTGTGCTGTCAAGTGCACGTGTGTTGCGTTGGCGAGGAAGAGGACGGCTGGGCTCTTGGGTGCTCTCCAGCTCACTGCTGCTGCTCCTGGGAGGAGACCTTGCTTCCTAGAAATCGCTGCCAGCCTGCAGGAGCTCCGGCAGAGGCGGTGTCCCACCAGTGCTCTTGTGTTGATCGCTGCGCCACGTCTCGAGAAGGGCGGAGAACAACGAGGAGAGTTGAGAAGTTCACCACAAACCTTGTCTGGAAAGGATGCTGCTGGGAGGGGAAAGCACCACATCGTCGGTTTGACCCCTGGTTCTCCTCTCCCACTGCCCCTTTTCGTCTTAAAAAATAGGAAAGAATTAAATCCCATCAGTGGCTTTTGAAAGCCAACTGAAAATGTCCTTTATTAAATTACCACCCTATTGATCCAGCAGTCATCCGAAAGGGGATTGATTGAGGACTTAAACAGACGCGCAGCCGGGCCAGACGTTAAATTAATGTGCATAAACGGGCAGTGGAGAAGCAATTTTCAGAGTAAGTCAAGCAAAAGATCAATCCTGTTTTGCATTCCATGCCAAAGTTGCTTCTGTATTTATTTTTATGTTATTTCATCTATTTTTTTTTTCTCCTGTCCCTCTTATGATAAGCATGTCGTTGAGAGGCAGCACTCAAAGCGCAGCTCCCTCCACTCACGGAGCCGTCGCTCCCTTCCTTCAGGCCTCGGAGAAGACACGTTTGCAGAAGGGTCAGGGAAAGCCATGCCATCTCAAAGGACTCGCACCTCTGGGTGGTTTTAGCAATGTAAATCCCAGGTTCTCCATTAAACTCCTACAGGGAAGGCAGCATGCAGCAGAAGACCTGTCGCCTGCTTTAAGTATTCATGTGTCTGATGAACCTTGAGTTGCTCTTCCAAGTCTGGGGAAAATCTGGAGGAAAAAAACCAACCCCATCTTTATTGAATGTTTCCTCCCACCTCTTCACCATACGATAATTCCAGCTGGCTGCCAGGGGCAAAGCAACCGTGACGGATCTACAAATATTCAGCTTCGCTCTGGCCTCTCCTGTGAATGCTCCAAAGAGAGCCCGTAGACACGGCTGAAGCGTGGGCCAGAGGAAAGCATTTGAAGGCAAATCCCTGCTCTGTGTCTGGTCACTCTGTGAGTAAACCGCAAGAAATGCTCCGGGTGTTTTTTTTCTCTAGACTTTGCAAGAATCCTGATAAGAAATTCTGGTCTCTGAAGGCCACCAGCCCAGCTCTGCTGGCTCGAGGGCTTTGCTCCCAATCTCCCTCAAGCCAGAGGTAGGTGGCATCACCCCACGCACATCAAGGGGATCTCCGGTGGTTTGAAGCAGTCCAAGGAGAGCGCAGAGCCAGGCTGCTGAGCCTCGGCGTGCGGGGAAGGCTGAGATAAGGAGCTTTGTGGCTCCAGGCAGATCTGAACCACGGATCCAGTGAGCCGGAGGTGCTGAGGGTTCCCCGTGCCCGATGTACCATCGGTGCAGACCCGCTGGGTCCTTCCCTGGGCAGCGAATGGGACTCCACAGCAGCGACACTGGGGACCTGGATTGCACTGCTGGGCACACTGGGGCAGAGCTGGAGCCCGGTCCCCTGCTCTGGTTTCTGCTCACTCAGCTTTTTGCTAAGCAGTGGCCAAAACTCCTGCATCTCTGCCAAGCAGCAGGATGGGAATTTGCTGGGGTGAAGGACTTTTGATCTACTGTGCTTAGGGAATATGGGCTCAAAAACAGCCAAGCAAGCTCTTCCACCTTCCCTTCACTTTCGTCTTTGTCCTTTGCTCCTCCTGGGTGGATGTGGGGACACCAAGATCTCCATGGCTTGGGCACATGGAGGAGGACGCTTTCCCCTCGATGCCCTGAAGCCGAGCAGTCTCCTCCTGCCCCACCAGCCTCAGCAATTCCCTCGAGCTGCTGCTCCACAGGACAACGTGGCTTTGTGCGTCTCCTCATGCGAGAAGGGGGGGATCATGTCCTGACCCAGCATCCCCAGCAAGGCACCACAGCAGCCAGCCTCCCCTTTCCTTAACAGCATGGCCCCGGCACGCGCGGTTCCTTCCCCAGTGCCGGCAGGAGAGAACGTGCTCAGAGCTAAAGCCATAATTAGCAGGAGCTCGTTACAAAGGCTGGGACCGAGGGGCTTTTCCTGTCTGTTACATCTCGAGAAGCCTTTCATTACGTGGATGGAGAAGCGTTATTCCTCCTCCCCTTTGCACGCTGCAGGATTTCCTCTCCCAGATGGGCGCTGCCGGCTGGAGAGCTGTGCCGTGCGGAGGGGTGAGGGTGCTCTGGGCTTCATTCTCCTCCTCCTCCTCCCTGGGGAAAGGAGCTCCTCAAGGCATGGGAAGGAAGGGGCAGGAGGAAGGGACAAGGGGGGCCATGGGAGGGGAGCTGGAGGGATTCGTTCTCTCCGTATTTGTTCAGTCCAGTGACTTAGGAGCCAAAAAAGAGCTGGTGGGGGCGGCTGGAGCACAGCCCCTCTCCCAGATTTCGGGTCAGGGTGCAGGGAGGGTGAGCAGAGTGGGGGGCTCGGGGGTCCTGACCCATCGCCTCTCTCAGCCTGCAGTGCCCGCCCGGAGCGGTGGAGAGGACACGGAGCTGGTGGCTCCTTTCCCCTCTCTCGTCTGTGCGATACCGTCACTTTTGAGGAAGATAAATTATTGAATGGGTGAAATCTTCTGTGAAGAGTAATAAAAATGTATCCTCAATTAGAATGTGCTGGGGCTTTTTACAGCATCTGAATGGGAGCTGCTCCTGCGGTAGAGAGAGACCTCTCATCTCCTTTTCCTTTTCTTTTTCCCTTTCATTTTTTTTTTTCATTTTTTCCTCCCCAAGATCGTTGTTTCTTCCCCGCTCAAGAATAGCTGTGCAGGAATAGATCTGCAGCCCAGCAGCAGGCAGGAGCAGGCCAGCGGGGGGGAATGGATGTTCTCTTTTAAACCCAGAACTGGACAGCAGTGAAAAAGATTTTTTTTTTCCTGGCTTTTTTTGTGTTTGTTTTTTAATTTTTAATAGCTCTGCTTTTTGGATTTTTGGAGCCAGTATTTTATTTTAGTGCATTACTTTCTCCTTGGTAGTACAGGCTGTAATTCAATGCGATTCTGCGTTAATGAAAGGACGTTCCTTCTGTCTCGCTTACTTGTTCTTCCTTTGGTAATAATCAAATAATTGGAGCACGTCATTAACGGGCTGTGAGCACCGGAGCGTGCCTGGGGGGTGATGGCTCGCTCCGGCCGGTGCTTGCATCCCCTTGCCCTGTGTCTGTACAGACGTTGGGTGTTTTTTTTCCCCAAAGGGTGGTCCCTGCAGCATTCCCACCGCTCCCGGACAGAGACGCTGAGCACTTTGCTTTGTGGTTTGCTTCTCTGCCATGCGGCTCTTGGGATTCATCCAGCGCCCTTCCAACCACCTTGGGCAGCCTGAGGCACGGGACGGTGAGTGCCAGGGTGCTGGTTTAGGTGCTGCCCACCACCCAGCAGCCGGTCCACAGCCATGGGAGCACTGACCAGTCACTGCTGGGGGCAAACCCCTCTTCTGGGGTTTCCTTGGGGTGCTGGGATCATCCCAGCTGCTCCTGCCATGGCCAACAACCAAACTGCTTCCCTTCCTAAGGGCAAACTCATCCTGAACAGCATCACAGCCCTTTCGTGACTGTAAATTTGGGGGGCAGGGGGAAAGAAGTGATTTATACATATAGTTGGGATTTTATTTGCATTTTAAATCACACTCTCTGCTAACTAATGGACCCCCTATTTATAGATGACTCCAACATAAAGTGACTGCTAATTACTACAATTAATATAGCGTTAAAGGCTTGCGAGCCAACTCCACTGCAACTTGTATCGCCTACTCATTTTCAATTAAGGCACATTGACAAGTAAAATACGCGGTTATTAAGAGCAGAGCCCTGTTGTGTAATTACATTTTTCTAAGGTCATTAATCTCCTGCAATATTCCGTTTTGCACCCGATGGCCGGAGTGGGGGCAGTTTTGAGGGACAGCCCAGCCAGGGGACACTGACAGCGTTTAGGGAAAGTAAAAAACGGGGAGATTTTTGGGGTTTGTTTTTTTTTTTCACTGTGCCCTCAGGCTGTGGGAGCACATCCTTGGGTGGGCATAGGACTGCTGCATCGGTGGCCAACGGGTGCCCTGCTGAGCAGACCGTCCCTGCCGTGCTGCACCCCTGGGTGCACTGGCTGCCTGCGAGATCATAGAATCACAGAATGGTTTGGGTTGGAAGGCACCCCTAGAGGTCACCCAGCCCAACCCCCCTGCAGGAGCAGGGACACCTTGAACCACATCAGGTTGCTCACAGCCCCGTCCAACCTGGCCTGGAATGTTCCCAGGGATGGGGCCTCCACCCCCTCTCTGGGCAACCCCTGCCAGGGTTTCACCACCCTCAGTGTAAAGAATTTCTTCCTTAGATCCAGTCTAATCTCCAGGCTGAACACCCCCAACTCTCCCAGCCTGGCCTCAGAGCAGAGGGGCTCCAGCCCTCGGATCATTTTAGTAGCCCTCCCCTAGCCCCACTCCAACAGGTCCATGTCCTCCTTGTGCTGAGGGCTCCAGAGCTGGACGCGATCTTTCTGCATTCCTGTCAGGCAGAAAAGCCCTGTGCTTGTGGAGCTCCCAGGTGGGAGCCATCCTACTTTAATCAAATTTCCATGGTTCATCCCTGCATTTATGACTATTTCCCAAGCTCTCTGGGGACACCCAGCCTGGGCTGCCTGTTGAATGGGGCTTTTTCCTTTCCTATAACCAGGGAGCAGGACGGGAAGGGCTCCCAGCTGTACCCCGGGCACTTTTTGGGGCCAGAGGGAGAGCAGAGGAATCCGGGGGGGATGGAGACCCCCCCTGTGCTGTCCCTGCTGGGGGAGGGACCAGCTCCTGCACACCACGCTGGGCCGGGGATTACGGCGAATGCCAGCACCAAGGCTGAATCCTCACGGTAAGTCCACATACGTTAACTCAAGCGCCCAGCAGCGCAGCGCTGAGCCTCTCCCACCCCAGGTCCAAGCCTCGCTTTTTTGATGTTTTGTGCATTTTTTGGCTGAGCGTTGGCAAAGGCGCTACCAGCCACGCAGGGGGCAACCACTTTGGAAAGCAAAAGGAGAATAAATAAAGAAAAGTCGGTATAAGAAGAGGCTTAACTGCGAACAAGCAAGCAAACACCCAGAGCGGCGAAGGAGCGTCAGCTCCCTAATGCCTCCAGCAGCAGCTGGTGAAATCATGCGCAAAATATTGCAGCGTTAGGGCGCAGGTGGTGACAAGGTGTAGTGCTGTGATTACAATACAGACAGACACGGGCCTTTAACACTTTCAGGCTGATGCTTTGATTGACTGCCTGAGACTCAGCGCTGGCGAAGCGACTGGAGCCTGCTGATTGCCGCTGTCTGCCTGCTGCGGGCAGCGGGTGCGGAGGGCTGGGAGAGGGCCGGTGCCCCCCCCGCTGCTGGTTGCCTACAGGGTGAGCTGCCAGGCGAGCCTGGATGTGCTGTGTGAGGCTCAGGGTCTAACCCAGCTCCCACCCATCCCATGGGTGTCCAAGAGCTAAAATGGTTGAGCTGCTCCTCAGCCCCCCACAGTGAAGTCCCGCGAAGGCTTTGCAGGGCTTGCCTGGTTTACCGGTGGTTTCCAGTTGTCCCGGAGCTGGAGCTGCTTCTCTGAGCTCCATCTCCTCCCTTTGGTCCGTAGTTTGGGCTTTGCCTCTGGACTCTCTGGGGTTCTGCAACTCCTCCAGCTCCCTGGGTGCTTTCTGAGCCAGAACTATTCGCCACGGCTGCTGCTCATGTGTCCAGCCAGGTATTACAGCACACCGCTGATGCCCATAACTCCAGGGTTTAAGCACCCAGCGTGGCTCTTAGCCCTGAAGAGCAGTAAATCTCCAGGTCCTTGTTTGCCTCTGGCTTTATTGCCAGCCTGGAGGAGCGGCTGGGGCCATGTGCAAGGAATGAAGATGCCCGAGGAGCTCTGTGCAGGGGGGTGCCCGGCAGCACAGGCTGTTTGTTTGGGCCTTGGGACACCTTTTGGCTGCTCCCTGGAAGGGGACGGATTCTGCCTCCAACAGCAAATGTGGGAGCAGGACCTCATTGAATAGAATCTTAGAATAGAATAGAATCATCTAGGCTGGAAAAGACCTTTAAGATCATCAAGTCCAACCTTTAACCTAACCCTGCCATCCCACCACTAAACCCTGGCCCTAAGCCCTCATCTCTCCTTTTAAATCCCCCCAGGGATGGGAACTCGACCACCTCCCTGGGCAGCCCATTCCAGAGCCTGACAGCCCTTTCGGGAAAGAAATTTTTCCTAATGTCCAACCTAAACCTGCCCTGGCACAACTTCAGACCATTCGCCTACCCCCTCTGTCCCATCGTCTTTTCCCAGGGAGAAGGGCCCGACCCCCCCCTCGCTACAGCCTCCTGTCAGGCAGTTGTGAGGGCGATAAGGGCTCCCCTCAGCCTCCTCTTCTCCAGACTGAACACCCTCAGCTCCCTCAGCCGTTCCTCGTAAGACTTGGGCTCCAACCCTTGCTGATCAGATGGGGTTTTTTGATGCTCAGATCCTTGCAAAAGGGGAACACAGTGGGCGTTTGTAGGGACTGCAGCGTGGGGCAGGATGGCTGTATGAAGGAGGCTGGATGCTCTGGTGTCTCCCCTGCCTTGCAGAGCTGTCTGGCGGGAGCTGGACACATGGCTCTCACTGCAGCTCAGCAGAAACTCCCCCAAACCCCGTGGCCCTTCCCAGGCCCTTCCCTCGGTCCTGGTGTTTCTGTGGGCTGGAGCAGCCCAGCCGTGGGCACTGCAGGGCTGTGGCCGTGCTCCTCCACTGTGCCCTCTCCAGGTTGGTGTGAATTATGGATGAGCCAAGGAGAGGAGCAAGACCACTTGCCATGCTGGGACAGGCTGCTATCCGTGGATTTGCCTGGCATTTTTCCTCCTGCAGTAATCCCCTAGCTCCCCTCTATCCTCCCCATGCACATAAGCACATGTTTGCTCTTTAGTAGATGGGAACAGAGTCCTGGCATGGGCTGTAGCGAAGCGGGCTCTTGCTGAGGTGGGGGGAGCCAGACCCGAGCCAGAGGGGCGATGCCAGCTGGGAGCACCAGCACGGCCAAGGAGCAATGCCCTGACGGGAGCGACGAGGCAGAGAGCCCGGCCAGCAGACCCAGGAGAGGTAGGATGCTCCATCCCTCCCCATCCCTCCCAGTCCCATCCCTCCTCACTGCTCTGAAGTAGCTACGGCTATGGTTTACTCAGATTTATGGCACTTTTGAGGAGGTTTCTAGGAAGAGATGCCTTTTGCCCGCTAAATTACCAACATCTCTCTTTCCTCTCCCCAGGGCTCAGCTCCATGGCTTGACTGACACAAAAGCGTTCCAGCATCGGAGACTGAGAGAGACAAACGAGCAATTTGCCAGGAAATTATCCTTTGGGATTCCTCCTCTCTCCAGTCGGCTTAATTGGGTGAGCTCAGGGTGGCTTTAATTGCTGTGCTCAATCTGCAGCTTCACCCCCTCCTCTCTTTTTTTTTTTTTTCCTCCCATCTTTCTCCTTCCCCCTCCTCTTTCCCAGCACCATTTATCTTTCTCCTCCTACCACATCTCCCCTTCTTGTTTTTTCCCCAATATCTCTTGGAAATGGTGACAAGCTGAAAGCTGAAATGCAGTTTGAGTCTCTCATGGCTGACAGGTTCTTTAAGACTTTGGTGCTTCCCAGAGGGTGATGAACTGGCACAGAAACGCCTTGGATTCACCCAGGGGATTTGTGACGGCTGCGGCAGTGAGCGGTAAAATGTTGCCGGTCGCGTGCCGTTTGGTGAAGGTGGTGATGTCTGGTGGGATGGATGGGGCTGTGGTTTCACGCCAGCCGCCTTCCTGCCCGTGTGCTTTGCAGCTGGCGTCTCCCAAATTTGTCCCCGCACGGGCTGAGGTTGCAGAATAGGCTGCAACAGCCCAGCGTGGGACTGGGAGCCCTTGGCTGCGCCTGGAGCCTGGGAGATGCTCCCTTATCCCTGCTCCTGCTTCCCAGTTGCTCTTAATATTTTCAAAGGGTTGGAGACCACGCGTGGGGTTCACGGTCATCAGGTTTGCGCATGGCAAGTGTGGTGCACAAATGGCATCCGCTTAATTTGGCTTGGTTTTTGCTTGGTCTCATCCCAGAATTACCTGCAGGGCATTTCCAGGGTCAGATTCTCAGTGGCGTGGAATCAGGAGCATCCCGGAGTGCTGCCTGGTGCATGAGGGTGGTACGGCAAAGGGCTTGCCTAAACGGCTCCAGGGAGGGCTGCGAGGGCAGGGGCGATGGAGACATTCAAAATCCATCTCCCCCTCCCTCCTCTGTGGCCTGGAGTCCTCCTACCTCTTCCCAACACCTCCCTCCTCTCTCTTCCAGAAGATCCCCGCTCACCCGGCCCAGCTGCAGCTCTCTGCTGCCTGCAAAGGCAAAGCTCACGGCCAGGGAGGTTGCAGCGTGTTTCAATTCACCGTCTGAATTTTATGTAGGGTTTGGAAACAAGAGGGAGTGAGCAAGCCCACTCCCTGGGCAGCAAACAGCAGATTTGTGGCTCACTCGTGGTCCCCGAGGACACCGCACGAGCATCCGAGCAGCACACGCAGCACGATGATGAATGAGGGATGATTTAAAATGGCAGCTGAATTCCAAATTCTGTTTGTAATAAATACATAAACTAGTTAAAAATAAATTGATTAGCCAAGGATATCCTCTTAACACTCTTTAAACTCTAACATCTGTTTGTAATAAATAATTCAGCCGGTAGATATTAATGAGGAGGCCAGGCACGGTGGAGGAGAAGGCTGCTCAGAAACTCCGCAGAGACGCAGGGCTGCCAAGAGCCGGCAGCGGAGGAGCGGCTGTGGCCGTGTCTGCATGCTATCATAGAACCATAGAATTACTTGGTTGGAAAAGACCTTTAAGATCATCGAGTCCAACCTTTAACCTAACCCTGCCATCCCACCCCCAAACCCTGGCCCTAAGCACCTCATCTCTCCTTCTTTTAAATCCCCCCGGGGCTGGGGACTCGACCCCTTCCCTGGGCAGCCCCTTCCAGCCCCTGACAGCCCCAAGGGGAAGGAATTGTTCCCCATGGCCAACCTCACCCTGCCCTGGCACAACTTGAGGCCGGTGCCCCTCGTCCCATCGCCCGTTCCCTGGGAGCAGAGCCCAGCCCCCCCGGCTCCCCCCTCCTCTCAGGCAGTTGTAGGGAGCGATGAGGGCTCCCCTCAGCCTCCTCTGCTCCAGGCTGAACCCCCCCAGCTCCCCCAGCCGCTCCCCAGCAGCCTGGGGCTCCAGCCCCCTCCCCAGCTTTGTAGCTCTCCTCTGGACATGTTCCAGCATTTCCACCATGTTCCCCCCCTTTCCCGGGGGCTCCCCGTGTGTGCAGCAGTGACACACGTGCCCAGCTGTGTCCCAGATGTGATTGCATGGGCAGGGTGACACACGCGTGTGCTTAGCGTGTAGATGCCTGCCCGTGGCCTGTGCTGGCACAGCCAGCCCGCGCTGGGCATGGCCCAACCTGATCCTTGGGTCCGGCCTCACACAGCCCCCGCCTACGGGATGCTGCGTCCCTACGGGCTCATCGAAGCCCCCTGCAGGTTTGTGTGTTTATATGGGCGCGGGTAGACGTTACATGTTGTGGGAGCAAGTATAGGATCTGCAGGTGTGGAGACTTTGGTTTGGGATCCGTGAGAAAAGGGATAAATAGCAATGGGATCGCTTTGATTGCCCCTGTGCAGGAACCTGGGGTCTGTGCCTTCTCTGCCACATGCCTGTTATGCCAAAAATGGTGCCCCGTGCGAGGAGTGAAAACTGAACTTCCGAAGGTCTGCTCCATGGTCCGTGCTTGCATTGCCACAGTTACGTTACGGATCTTGTTGCACGGGCACACATGCAGTTGGTGTGGAAGTGGCACGCGTGTGTTCCCTGGCACATCCCTGTCCCACTGTGCGATCCCAGGGAGCAAACAGGTCCCCAGCCCCCCTGCCCGGGCTGACCCCCCCTGCCTCGCCTGGGCAGCCCTGGCTGCAGGCAGCAGAACTGGCTGTCACAGCCCGATAATTGTTGGGTTTCTCCTTTTTTTAATCAGTGCTAACAGCTGCTGTGCCCAATGCACAAGGGGCTGCTCCTGGCACTCGGGGTGAGCCAGCAGCCCAGGACCATCCCCTCGATCCATCGGAGGAGCCAGCTGGAGTCGGCCCAAGGCTGAGAGTGAGTAACGCACTGGGGGGAGTGGGGGGCACCGGCAGCTCCGGACGGGTGACAGGGATGGACCCACTGGTACCCAACCAGGCTGCTGTGGTCCTGACGATGCTGATGGCATCGCTCTGTCTCTGTGAAGCAAATCCGTCAGCGTGGATACATCGGGCGAGGCTGCCCAGTTTAGCCAGTTCTGCACCAGTCTTGCAGACAAAGGCAGAGCTGGGTGAGCCCAGAGGCAGGCGGATGCCAGAGCATCAGCCCAGGCCAGGTGCTGCGTGCAGGAGGGAAGGTGACGGGTGCCCTGGCACAGTCTGCCCTGCTGCAAGCTGCAGGGCTGTGTTTCAATTCTCCCTCTTCAGATGGGGAGCAGGCGGGTGCCGATGGGCAGGGCTGGCTGTCGGTGTTAGGGGTCTGAATCGCTGGGATTGCTCATTCGGAGGGTTGGTGACCCTGATGGTTTTGCTGCTGTCCCAGGGCTCTGCTGCGGTGGCAGAGCCACATCCCAGACAGCAGCTCCTGGATCCCTCCCGTGGGGTCAGGACCAATCCTGGTGTAAGTCGCTGTTGCTCCCTGCAGTCCCTGCTCCCATGGGCTCCACCCACCGCTGGCTTCCAGCTGAATTAGCAAGAACCGAGCTTTCTACTCTCAAAGCTTGGTTCAAAACATCTTGCCCTTTTCCTCTCTAGGCTAGAGGATATGTTGCTCCATGCAGAGAGGACATCCAAGTGCTGAGCACTCTGCCATGGGTTGTGGGGACAGGACTTCCCCAAACTACCTCCTAGCAACGCAGTGGTGCTTGCAGAGAGGTTTCCTTGTTGCACACATGGACTTTCTTGTTCAAACCCAGCCAGCGCTGCACTGTGAGGCCACCCAAACCCACCAGCAGCAGCAGCTGGGGGGCTTTGATCCTGTGCAATAGCGGCTGAGGATTGCAGTGTTCATCAGGCTCTTTACAGCCCTCTGCACAGCTACCCACGTGAAATATTTGGCCTCCCATATTTTCTGCTCTTCTTCTCGCTGCTCAGCCTCAGCCATCGGGCCAGCCAGCAGCCGCCCGCGGGAGCAGGGCATCCCCATCGCTTTGGGTGCCTTGTCCCCTGGCTGGCATCTCCCCCTGAGAGCAACAGGGTCCTGGAGGGAGCGTGCACCAGCCCAGTGTTTGATGGGGTGCACATGCATGTTTGATGGGAATAGGGGGAAAGAAGAGGACAGGAGAAACGATTGAAGGGAGTTAATCCTGCTGGTGAACCTCTGGGGAGGATGCAGACCTGGGAGATGGTCAGGGGAACGGCGTGGGCAGGAGGGAGGTGGACTCTGTGCACGGTTGTCATCTCCTGTCCCCCAGGTGTGAGCCTTGTCTCTAACTTGATTCCCAGCCTGCCGCCTCCGAGCATTGGTCCCTGCTGTGCCATCCCCTGCCAAAACAGCTCCCTGAGCTCCTGAGGCTGCGATGAGGTTCTCTTCCCATTAATCACCCCCTCCCATCTGTGTCCGCCCAGGAATTAAACTCATTTGTCACTGCTGCCCTGTTCCCACCCACCCCTTTCCCGGCGTCCTCATCTCACAGTGCTGGCCGCTCATGGCAGCCCCGTGGCTTGTGTGTCCCGATGTCCTCGGGCACTGCAGGCCTTAGCCTGTCTCCATCTGCTTAGAAACATCCTAGGACATGTACAGAGCCATTTCTTCTGGCCTCCACCTCTACAGCCCCATCATGAATTGGGACCCACCAGAACCAGCTGCCTTCAGAAGCAGCCACCGAGCCCGGCGCTCACCGATGTTGATGCACCAGGGCTGAGCGAGGCTGAGATGACCCATTTGCTCCACCAAAACCCACCGGCCGATGCCAACGAGCCTCTTATGTCCTCCCTTTCCCAGGGCTGAAGTGGGAATTCGGTCTGAGTCATTCTGCAGCCTGACCCTGAGCATCTCAGCCCCATGCAAAACCTCAGCCAGGAGCATCGCTCGCAGAGTGCCAGGTTCTTGCCCAGCCTCCTGCATCCCGCCGTGCTGTGCTACCTCGACACGCTTGTGCAAACCCGCTCTGCCAGCGGCGCTCTCCAGCTTGCAGCACTGCCCCTGGGAACGTTCCCCCGGCAGCGAGCAAGAGCTGCTCATTAATTAGCCTCCCGTTACTCCTGAGCATCCCCTGCAATAACACACAGCTCCTGCTTTTTAACTACCTACAAGTAATCACTCAGTCTCCAATAAAAAGGGAAGGAACAAGCCCCTGGTCGTGTTGTTAGCAATAATTTTCCTGGCTGTTAACCTGCTCCCGTACTCTAATTTTTCTCTGCAAAGCCCCAGATGTGGTTGGAGAAGGACGGGAGCCAAGCGCGGCTCCAATCCTGCCGCTGACTCGCTGTCAGCCACCGTAGCCACACATTTCGGAGTTCTTATTCCTCCCTGCCCGTCCCACGTGCTGATTTTAAGGGCACGGAGGGTGCATCCATGCGGGTCTGTGCAAGGGAGGCTTCCCATTGCCCGGCGCTTGGGTCAGGCTACAGATTGCTATGAAAAAAGATGGAAAATGTGAATGACTGTGACTGAGGTTTTTTTGCGTTAGTTCTAGGAATCCCGTATCGGCCTCGGAAAGGCAGTCGCTGCCCCTAAACATCTTATAGCGCACAGAAAATACAGGCCTGTCTGAGATGTCAGCCTTGCCAGGCTATTCCCGAGGAGCCGGCTGTTTTCTTGTTGCCTGTAAATCCCCGACACGCTTAAAGCCTCTCTCCTGATAGGGAGCCTAACGCCTGAGCTCTGAATAAACCTGCTGAAACTCCCCGGCTTAGCATGCCGAATGTAATGTTCTTAGCCAGCCTCATCGCAGCAAATCTCCATATTTCTCAGGGATAAACACTCACCTCTCCTCCCTCTGTCTTCTGCTTTATGACTGATTTTTCCACCGCGGGCGCGGTGTCGGGCTGCAATTGCTGGAGGGCTGCTGAAGGCACTAAAAAAAAGTCTCTTTGCTTTGCCGTACCCCTCTCTCGCAGGGGAGTTGCACACAGCTTTGTCTTTAATGGGTTTAGCAAAGAAAGCAGCTGGGGGAAAGAAGTATCCCTGAGGATCTTTCAGCTGGGCCGGTCCTGTCCTGTGATGCGGTGGGGACGGGAGGATCATGGAATCATAGAATCACTTTGGTTGGAAAAGACCTTTGAGATCATCGAGCCCAACCTTTAACCTAACCCTGCCATCCCACCACTAAACCCTGGCCCTAAGCACCTCATCTCTCCTTCTTTTAAATCCCTCCAGGGATGCGGACTCGACCACCTCCCTGGGCAGCCCATTCCAGCGCCTGACAACCCTTTCTGTGAAGAAGTTTTTCCTAATGTCCAACCTAACCCTGCCCTGGTGCAGCTTCAAACCAGGATGCTGTGAGTCTGGCAGCGAGCGCCGGCTGCTGAGATCGCTGCCCTGTGGCGTGGTGCTGAGCCGGGGAGTGGGATCTCCACGGGCCCCCGGGCATCACTATAGCTGTACGCAGCCGTCGGTGGGGGTGTGAAAGGCTGTCCTGGGTGGGCTGCTCTCCTCTGAGGTCCAGCTTGAGGGTTTGGGATCACTTGAGCTGGCTGAGGCAGGAGCTGCTCAGTTTTACATTGATCCACCTGCATTGCTGGTGCTCCCTTTTGAATTTCAGATGCAAACGGAACTGAAAAACCTCACCCTGACCTACACCGCTGCCTCTCCCGAGCTGTTACCGGTGCAGAGAACCAAACAGGACTCAAAAAGCTGTGTACAGCAGAGAGTAGGATGCATCGAAGCAGGGCCGAGCTGAGCGAGCTCAGAGCCATCCCAGTCTTGCAAACATCTGGAGTTGTGCTGTAAAACAAGGTGTGTTGGGGCAGGGTACGTTTGAGGCTGCTTCAGCAACCTGGGGAGGTCCCGAGCGGGCTGCCAGGCTGTTGTGGCACTACCAGTGGCTAGTGGTGGCCTCCCTCCTGCTGCCCGGGGGCTTGTGCTGCTGCAGGAGTGGTGGGTCGGAGCCGTGGCCACGGGCTACGCTTGCCCAAGGCTCTGCAGCAGCCCGGAGGTGCCAACCATCCACTCCTCACTGGCCGGCCATGCTCACAGCTCTCCAGCCCCGACTGGGTGCAAAGCGTGGGTGGACAAGGGGAAAAAGAGACGGTGGAAGGGGAGAGACCAGGGAGCTGATGGGAGGAGGAGAGAGCCAGGCAGGGATTGTTCCTAAAGCACTGGGGGGGGGGCGGGGGGAATGACAATGTAGATCACCAGAATTGGCGAGGGACAGGCCATAAAGCAAAAATAAAAAGGTATTATAATTTATGATGCACAGTAAAAATATCCTGGGAACTGGGTTATGAAGAAGAATTCATTCTCTCACCAACTCTGCGTATCTTTAAAGATGATAAATGACATTATGATTCTTCCTTCTATCTGAGAGCTGGAAATTCACGCCACCTTGCAGCTCTGTCCCTGGCCCCTCTGTGCTCCCCCTGCTCCCCAAAAGACAAGGGCTGCTGAGCTGGCATGGTCACCCTGCGGGGAAGACGTGGGTCCCCCAGACCTGGGCTGGGGACACCACTCTTGGGGTGCTGTGCCCGGGGTGCCATAGTGGAGCAGGCATCTGCCCACACAACGCACTGAGTTGTGTGTGGCCTCAGTGTTGCATGTGTGTGTCACAGGGCTGGAGCCAGGACTGCTGCCAATGCTTTTGGGGGACTCTTTGTCCCTTCCGTGCCCAGATGCAGGTCCTCCTGCCCATCTCGAGCGGCTCCTGTTGTCCTTTGCACGGCGCAGGTGGTGTCTGCGTGCCTCCAGATGCCGCAGCGGAGCTGATCAGAGGAACCCCTGGATCGCCATCCTGCGCAGGGTGTGTGTTTGGGGTGAGTGAGAGAAATCCCCTTGATCATGCAGAGCCACGTGGCCTTTGAACCCAGATCCAGGAGGAGAGGACATCAAGGACCAAAGCTGGGGGATGGAGCTGCTCGGGCTCGTGCTGGGGCCGACCCCTGGGTGCTGGCCCTGACTGCAGCGGGAGGAGTTGGCCTCTACCCAGTGTAACGCTGCGGAGCGGTGTATAAACCTGGATTTGTGGTTCACAAGGTGGATATAAAGAGTTAGGAGAGGAGAATGAAGCCAAAACTTTCTTTAAACCGGCACAGGCAGCCTTGGCATCTCTTCCCTCCTCTCTGCACAAAGCCAGCCCGCTGGGTTTCTTCTTTGATAAGAGCCCTTGATGCCTCCGTGCCTCCAGGCACTGAATAAAAGGCTTTAATTACCCACTGCCAGGAACCAGCGGCGCTGCTGACAGCGGGGAGGTGCCTTCTGCCCACACCTTGGGAAGGAAAAACTTCCTACAAAAGGAGCCGTTCCCATTTCATGTGCAGAAGCGTCCGCTCCTCCGCCGGCTGCTCTGGAGCCAGCGGGCAGAGCCCCTCCGTGGCCCCCTGTGCCTCCAGGCCACCTTGTCCCGGGAGGTGGTTTCCCTCTGTTCCCTCTTCCATCTCTTGAGCGCTTTCTTGTCCTTTCCAAAGGATGTGGCTGCAGCGCAGCAGCTTGTGCGAGCTCCTCCCGTGGCTGGGGCATCAGCTCTGCGGGCTTCCCGGCTGCGGGCAGCTCTTTGTGGAGGGGTTTCACACAGAATCCCAGAATGGCAGGGGGTGGAAGGGACCTCAGGAGCTCACCCAGTGCCACCCCCCTGCCCAAGCAGGCTCACCCAGAGCAGGGGGCACAGGACAGCGTCCAGGCGGCGGTTGAATATCTCCAGAGAAGGAGACTCCACAGCCCCCCTGGGCAGCCTGGGCCAGGGCTCGGGCACCCTCCAAGTCAAGAAGTTCTTCCTCACGTTCAGCTGGAACCTCTTGTGCTTCAGTTTGTGCCCATGGCCCCTTG
>NW_009259598.1:1124032-1125745 GCF_000687185.1 Egretta garzetta
CTCCCCAGGGCAGAGCAGAGGGGGAGGAGAACCTCCCTGGCCCTGCTGGCCATGCTCCTCTTGATGCACCCCAGGATGCCGTTGGCCTTCTTGGCCACCAGGGCACCCTGCTGGCTCATGGCCACCTTGTTGTCCACCAGGACCCCCAGGTCCCTCTCGGCAGAGCTGCTCCCCAGCAGGTGAAGCCCCCAGCCTGTGCTGCCTGTTTGAAGGCACCATCCTGCAAAACTGTGCTGAGCCCACCAGTACAGCTGCCCTCTGCACAGTGATGGACGCCAGACCTCTCCCCCTGGCGCTGCACCAGCACAGCACCACTGCATGGCATTTGCAGGCTGGGAGAGCAGCAAAGCCTCCTGCTAATGGGTGGGCATCCCCACGGGTGGATTTTTGGCAGGATGAGCAGGAGGAGATGGAGCCTGCACCCTGGGACTGCATCGCCCCGAATGCGCTCGCTGCCCCGGCAGAGGGAACGGCAGGTCACTTGTGCCAGGCAATGTGAACGCTCCGGGGACTCCTGTCTTTCACCAAGAATTCGTATTGGGAAGGAGATAACGAATCTCAGTTTTATTGCTCCAGCTGAGCGCTGCAAAGGTCAGGAGCTGTCAGCTGCCAGCCGGCCCATCCGCCCGCTTGGGCTGGCTACCAGGCTGGGCTTCGTTGGCATCTGGAAATTTCCAGCCTCTCCCATGTCCATCAGCAAGGCAGCCAGCTCCTCTGCTGCCGGCAGGCTGGGAACATCCCCCGGTGCTCCAGCTAAAGCCCCACTGCGTGACGTGGTCCCCGTCCCTGCAGGGCAGAGCAGGGCTGGGAGCAAAGGCAATCGCTTTGAGCAGCGAATCCTCACGGGGACCGGCAAACCCCGCTGCTTGCAGGTGCCCCGGTCTCTCCTGGATCCCCTCCTCTGCTCATGCAAAACCTATTAAGCGTCGAAGAGCCTCAAGTATTCCCCAAATGAGTCATTAACCAGGTCCTGGTAACAGGTGTTCCTTTAAAAAGGCCTCCGAAGCCTTCAGAAACAAGGGGAGCGGGAGTGCTTGGCTTTAATCATACACCAAAAGCAGATTCATTTTCACAGCAGGATGACAAGCTGCCTCCTCCGATAAAAACACACAACGCCGCGGGGAGGTGTGTGCTCCGGCCCCAGCCGGCGCGGGACGGCGTGCCCAGCCCGTGCTCTGCCTTCCCCACTTCTAATTTCTTCATCTAGTTTTGGAATATTTTATTACTCCCGGCTCTCATCTACTTCTTACTCGGCGTGCTGCTCCTTCTTCCCACCTCTCCTTCTCCTTCCAATTAAATTATGTGCTGCAACCCATTGCTTTCTCCCGGGGCTGCTCCACCTTCTGCTCTGCTGCCTTGGCAGGCAATGCCAGCCGGCGCGGCGTGCCCGGGGCTGGTGGGCAGAAAAAGGGGCTGTGTTGCACCCTCCAGGCCACGGCCCCCCATGGGGATGCTCTTTTCTTAGGCATTTAAAGCCACGAGGGTCCCCACGCTCCGCCTGCATCTCATCCCTGCTCACATGGGTGCTTTCACCCACCTCGGGGCTCCCTGTGCCAGCCTGAGCACCGGGGCGAGTTCAGCCCTGACCAGGGAGCAGCGTGGGCTGCCTGAAAGCTGAATTGGTGTTTCCTAAGTTGTATCAGAGAATCTGCTCCTTTCTCTGTGGTTCTTCTCTTAAAAAACTCTTTATTTCCCAGCAGATGATGGATGCGA
>NW_009259598.1:1126316-1128338 GCF_000687185.1 Egretta garzetta
GTTGATCGAATGCGCAGCAGCTTCACAGTCCTGCCCTGAGGACCGCAGCCCCCCGAGCCCGGGGGACCCATGGGCTGTGCCGACTTGAGGTGCCCGTCCCGGCAATTACCGAAGTATCCGTGCCGTGGGGGAAAGATTTAGGAGCTGCGAGTGAAGAGGGGAGGGGTTGGTTAGGCAGGGGGGGTGGATTTGGGGCAGTTCATGCCCCTGCAAGGAGGTGTTGGAGCCAAAATGTCCTTTGAGCCCTGTGTATGAGGCAGCGTTGGCCCATCCGGGCTGTCCCAAATGATACCGGCTGCGTTCACCATCGCCCACTAACTGGGAGCCCATCCCCGTGGAGTTGTGGCTGGGCTCTGCTCCCCTCCCGCTGGGCAAAGGGGCTGGATGAAGCCCCCACGCCGCCCTCCCCCCCCCTGCAGCCGCCGCTCCCCGTCTCCGCCGTGTTTCCACTTCGCTGCTTCGCTTCCGCCCGCGCCGGTTTTGCCGATCGATTCATCGACGGCTGCGCTGCGCTGCCAGCCCCGCTGGCTCCGGCTGCAAAGCGCGAGATGGTTCCAAAGAGCCGCTGCCGGAGGAGCCCCCAGGAGGACCCCCACAGCCCCCCTCTCCGCTCTCAGGGCCGTATCCCCATGGGGTGCAGCCCTTTGGGGGCTGATTTAAGAGCCACGAGGCTGCCTTTGCAGAGACGTCGTCCAAACCCACCCATCCCCACAGCTTGCCCTAACGCCGGGGTTCCCTTCCCGGGGGCTGAAGCCTCTAAAATCGATGTTGAAGATGCGGAGCGGCTGAGGGAGACGGCGGGGAAAGGATGTTGCGATGCACTGGCTCGTTTTGGCAAGAGCTCCTTGCAGCAAGCAACGGGCCTGTGGCCACTTTGCTGCAGAGAAACATGGAGAATTTTCTGTGGTTTTGTTAACCTGAATTTTAAGTGAAGAAATGAGAGGAGCAAGGACGCTAAGGTGGTTTGGCGGCTGAGCGCACACCCCTTCTTACCCTCCCGCTGGCTTCTCAGCCACGGAGATTTGAGCACTTGATTTCATTTTGCTGCCACCAATAAAACACGTGTCAAAGGGGAATTGCGGGGCAGAGGGAGGGAGGGAAGAGAGACATCATGAGCTGGGAACCAGTGCCCAAGTGGAGGGTGGGGACCAGTCCCAATCAGTAAAAGAGGGAGTGAGTAATAAACAGGGGCGGTGGATATTTGGCAAGATAAATGGCGCACAGAAAATATGCTTCTTGCAAACTTCGTGGGGATAAAAATGATTTAAAGAGGCTCCATCAAGATAAAAATCATATCTATTCAAGAACAAATCCTTACAAGTGTTATTAATAGCACCCGAGGTTGTTATGCCGGGAAGGGCTTTCACTGTCGGTGCTGCCTGGTTTAATTTCTGCAGCGGGCTCGGCCGAAGAGCGAAACGATGCTGGGGCAGGTTGGCGGCAAGGGTTGGGGCGAAGGCCAGATGGCAGGGTCACACAAGCCCCGTTTTCCCTGGATTCGATTCCTCGGTATCCTCGGGGACACGGTTTTGGGATGCAGCTGCATTTCTCCACCCCGTGCTCCAGCTGTGAGCATCTCCTGCATCCCGAGCCACCCTCGCAGGGCGATGCTGAGGGCTGGGCAGCAGCAGAGGGTACTTTGCTGTGTTGGTGCCGATGCTGCCAGACCCTTGCACAGAGCCTCTCCCCGCTGGCCCCCATAACCGGAGCCAGGTTGGGGGGACACATCAGTGAAAGCCTCCAAGCGCTCGTGCCTTCCCCGCATCCCTTGGGAAGTTGCGCTTTGACTGCTGGATGAAAGGCTTCTCCGGCATCACAGACCTCCTCCTGGGGTGTTTAATTACAGACTGTGATCCACTTGTCTCCTCATCTTCTCTTTGCCAACATCAAGGCGCTGCTCACCCGGGTCCCCAGTGCCTGCAGGATCTGGGCCTCCATGGCTGGGGTTCCTCTCGGCAGCGGCGGGGATGGGGGGCGGGGCTGCCCCGGGCATGGTTTGGGGGTGTCAGGTTCAGCACAGCA
>NW_009259598.1:1128479-1140758 GCF_000687185.1 Egretta garzetta
AGCTGAGCTTTGCTCAACACCCCCGCTCACTTGTCCTGCCTCTTCCCAAAGACCCCAGACCTCCCCACCTGCCTCCCTCCCCCCTGCTTCCCTCTCCGTGGGGCTTCTCCTCCAGCTCAGCCTAAATCTCTCCATCTCTGCCACGCCTTGTCCCTTCCTGCCCCCAGGGGACAGATTAAACCTTTCCTCTCCTTGCATCTCTGAAAATTGCGACCGTGTCTTCTTGAACCGATCAACCTCAGTGCTCTCCATCCCTACCCGTGGGCCTCGCTTTGCAGCCCCCCCCCCAACCATTTCTGTTGCTCTCTCTGGGCTCGTTCCCGGCGCTTGACATCTTTCAGCCGCGTGAAGATTCATTTTCCCTGCCTGGCCTGCTGGTATGCCGGGAAAAGGGGGATCGCTGCTGTATTTTAAGCTGACTGGTTTGAAAGCTGTGAAAGCAGAACTGAGAATTTAATGGTACGTTAAATATACGGCTGATTGTTAGGTCCAATTCTGATTTCAAAGCAAATATGGCCTTGGGAATTAAGGATGAGGATGAGTTTCACTACAAGGTAAATAAAAATTAACTGATGGTGATATAAATATAGATGCATATTAAAAGCGGGCATGTGTTTTTTGAAATACACTCAATTAGAGGAGCGAGAGTTTGGGGTTATTTTTAATAAAAGCTTCATAAACATGGCAAAATTTCAAGGACTTACAAACAATAAAAATACCCCCAGCTCCAATCTCTAACTCCGAATGTTTATGGCTGTTTAGTGCTCCTCGCATAAAATAAAAGCACCGCCACAAATTAAGCCAGTTGCTGTTGCTACCTCTTGTCCCCAATCTCTGCGGGCGGCTCTGAATCCGGCCTGGGAGCGAGGGGACACTGGGACGTCCCTGGGGAGGGAGCCTGGCTCCCTGCGGGGCAGAGAGGTGGCCCAGGCTGGGCAAATGGGATGGAATGGAGTAATTGCAGGAATTAATTAGGCTGGGCTGTCCCTTGGATGCAAGTCCCTGGGTGTGGGTGCAATTGAGCATCGCCCCTGAGGATGCTCTCACAGGGTCTGTTCATTCCCAAGGGCGTTTGGAGCGAGGACTGGGGATCCCAGCCGGCCCTGGGCTGGGGCTGGGCCAGAGCGTTGGTGTTGCTGGAGCACAAATGTGTGAAACAATAAAAATTGGCTAAACCAGCGTTTTACCAGCTCAATTTGCACTTTGCATAGGCAGCGCTTCTGGAAACCTGCTTCTGGTTTGGGTACCGCACCGAGAGCTGAGGGTGAGGAATCCCAGCTCTGGCTGGGGGGTCCTGCCCGGCCGGAGGCTCCGCTCAGTCCAGAGGAACATCCCTAAAATGTGGCAGGAGGGAGAGAGCAAGGGAAAACAAGAAAAAGAAAAGCTCCTGCTTCAGGGAACCTGCTCCTCTGATTGTTACCAAACTTCTTGCAAACTCGAAACAACAAAGAAGTGAAACGCGGAGATAATTAAGGGCGTAATTGTACACACACAACTGCTTAATTAAGCTTTTCCTCTTTAAACCTGACAGAATCTGCTTACAAGGTGCGAGCGGGAGGGGAGGCTGCCCATATGCTGGGCCATCTGCACCACAGGCGGGGGAGGCGAGACAGCCCCATCGCTGCAGCCCGGCGAGGAGGAGGAGGAGGAGGAAGTTGCCCAAGAGCCAGGGAAAAGAGCATCACGGCCCCGAATCCAGCCCCGTGCCGGTGGCTGCCCCTGGGTCCCACGTGTGCGTCTCTCTAGGATGGCGCTGGCAGGTTGCCGTCACCTTCTTGTTGCTGGAAAAGCACGGAGCCGTCCCAGCTTTGAGCTCCTCTCCCTCTTTCCCACCCCCCAGCATCCTCCTTGGTGGGATGTGGGGGATAAGGACAAATGGCGGAGATGAATAAAGTGAAAGAAAAAGGAGGGAGACACCGAACCCAAACTCCTTCTTTCTGAGATTCAAATTAAAGTCATAATGCTGTTAGGAACGCAGTTCAGAGTTTATGAACATGTTATTTATATTGATTTATCCCCGCAGCCCTCAAGACTTCTTGAAAATAATTAGGGCTGACATTGCCAGTGCTGGAGCTAAATGTTAATATCATGTAATGAAAACTGCGTGCCGTGGCTCTGCCTGGCACACGCAGTGCGTAAAGCGTATTCCGGCATCTGCAGATCGCACCCTGCACGGCTCCTAAAGCAGACGCTGCAGCTGATGGTGGCCCCCAGCAGGACACGTGGCCATGGGACCGAGCACCTGGAAACCCCGACCGGCGGCTCCTGCCCTGCTCGGCCGCAGGAGCTCCTTGTCCCAGGGGCTGTGACAGCCCCATCGCCTCCATCCCAGCTCCGGCACCGGGATAAACCCCCGCCTTGGTTCACCCTGCATCCCCATGGGGATGTGCAGCCCAGCCCTTCCCCCCAAGGCTGCACTGCCTGGGCAGGCATCACCATCAAGCATCCCTACTTTTGCTTTGCCATATCACTGTTTTATGATTTTTTTCCCTTAATGTGGCTTATAACAAGATAGGACACGTGTACCCGGGCTAGGAAGGTATATTATGGCCTAGCCTGGGGCCAGGATACATGGCTCCAGATTTAGCACACGTGCTCTCCCTATTAGGGCGATATCTGCTCGAGCTGCTGTGGCAGTGGCTCCCTGGGGACAGCCCATGCTCTCCAGCACCGGAGAGGGGCCGAGCTCCATCAGCTGTTTCTCCTAACGCCCTCCCTCAAGCTGCTTGGTTGCTTTTAGATAAAACCCCATCAGTTTTCCAGCTCAGGGATATCAGCTCCTTTCAACACCGCGCTTAGCGATGCTCGTGCCGTAACTCAGCCCCTGCGGAGGAGATGCTGGCACGTGCTTTGTCCCCGTGTTTGGGCTGTCACATCGTACTGTCCACCCCGTCCTGGGCTGATGCCAGGGGTGCAAAGCCAGCTTGGGGATCGCCAGGATGCCCCCGTGCACAGGCAGCCCCACGGAGAGCAGCACACGGGGAATGGAGATTCCAGCCCAGAGGCTTTGCACGGCGAAGCTGGTGGGATCGGGGGAGCCATTCAATTAGGTGCCCGACGAGGCAATGAAAGATGAGAGAGGTCACGGCTGCACCAGGGAGGCGCTGGGAGAGGCAGAAGTGGTGTGACGGGAAAGGGCAAGGCCTGGATCCTCGATCCTGGGAATATGCATCCTTAGTGGCAGTAAGCGGTAGTGGAGATGACAAGCCTGGCAGCTCCGCTTGCCTTCAAAAAAACCAAGGAAAAACTGGCATGAAGCTGCTGGGAAGGGTGGGAGGAAGGCAGGGAGCAGGGAAAGCCCAGCTGGGGGTGCGAGGGAGGGGGCTGGCAGTCCCAGGGGGTGCGAGAAGGGGGATGAGCCTCAGCTGGGGCCATTTGGGGATTAGCAGCAGGCAGGGAGCACCCAGGGCTTTGCCCTTGATAAAAGGCTGGTTGCCCCAGGTGGAGACTGTATCGGGAGAGGAGTTGGTGAATCTATGCAGAGGCCCTGGGGCTAGCAGGGTGCTGCTTCGGGTGAGCCCACGTAGGACCTGCCCAGGAGCCCCCAGCGATGGGGTCTGGCACTCGCCCCTTCTGCTGAGCCAAGGCTCTTTCTGCAGTCAGGGGCTGGGGTTGAGCGTTTTGGTGCAAGCTGAGCTTGGCTCCAGAAGTCGGCTTTAATTACGTGCCGTGCTCAGTGCCATCCCCACGAGCAGAGCTGTCGGCAGAGCCATCGCTCATCTCGCCCAGGTTAGCTGTGGCCCACGCACGCCTGCTCTTATCTTACTGTTTATTGCTGCAAATTATTGAAGTCAGAAAGGCTGACTCAGCAACGGAGGCTGGAGGAAATTTTTACACATCTATCAAAGCGACGAGTCCCACTCCTGTCTGCATTTATTGCTGGCTGTGTCACCTTGTGGTGGGCTCGCCTCCCAGCTGAGACTGGCGGTGGTGGCTGCATGAGTGACTTGTGCTGCTCTGGGGCTGCCCAAAATGGGGCAAAACTTGACGCATGGATCCAGCTCTGCAGCCGGCATCAGCCCTCGTCGTGCCCTGTTGGGTGCAGGGTGGGATGGGTCCGCAGCGTCGGTGGCAGCCTGGTGCGCCGGGGCGGTGAGCGTGGGTGAGCTGGGAAGCTGGTGAGGGTAACCTGGCCGTGGGGTGTTGTAGCGGGTGGGGGGAAGAGGGTAAAATCTTGTATTATTTCTGCAAGAAGAGAGGAAAGCCTTGGCCTGCAAGGGGGGTGTGTGTGTGTGTCTGCTGGAGACCCTCTGCACACCTCGATTTTGGGGGTGCTAGTGCCCTGAGACTGCTGAGAGCTCAGGCTGTAGGGTGGGAGGATTGGGGCTGCCCAGTACGTTGGGGACATCAGTTGCCTTCAGCCAGCTGCAAAATATTCCTCCTTGTCTTGGGGACACATGGCTTGTCCCCAGCACCATGGTGCCTGCTCCATGCCGGTCTGATCCTGGCACCCACCCGTGCATTCCCACCATGGAAGTGACTTCCTCCAAGGATGCAATGGCTGAGTCTCCTGGCAGTCGGGGGATCCCAGGGAGGGCACAGGTTTGTTTGTGTATTTGTTCCACTTTTAATTTATCAAAGTGGTGTGGGGACCTGCTAACGAAGTGCTGAAGATGGATTGTGGCCGGCTTGTGTTACACAGGGCTCAGAGGACAGTTAATTACCTTGGGAAGTTTGAATGCAATGAATACTTCATAAAGCAAAAGCCAACAGTGAATTATTCATTATCCATTTATCAGGGGCAGCTATGATAAACCCTCTGGGATGGGGACTGAGCATGGGCTCCCCTTCCCAGCCCTCAGCAGGCACGGACCTGCTCATCTTCCCCATGGGTGCGGGACCTGTGGGGCCAGGGACCCCATGGGGCTCCTCAGGGTGGGGAGGGGGGATTTGTGGGGAAACCTGGTTCCCTAAAGCCTTGCTCAATTTGTTCAATCATGTGCTGAGCCACAGCAGGCACCTGAAAAATTCAGCAAAGGGCTGGGGAAGGGGGATGGGAGGCATCGTGAGGGAGCGGGGTCGGTCACCTCTGCGAGGGGAGAGCGTGGCACCTCGTCCGCAGCGAAACGTCGTGTGGTCGCCATGAGGACAGGCGCTGTCCCTCCCACCCCCCCCTCACCCCCGAATTTGAATTCAAGGTGGCAGCTTGGCCGCTGCTGTGGGGGTACCCAGGGCTGCCCCACTCCAGGGGTGAGAGGAAGAGGAGGCAGGCAAGGAGCCAAGCACCAGGAGCGGAGGCATTTATGGGCACCTGACTGGCTGATGTGCCTGACACATCCTAACCAGGGAGAAAATAAGATCCATCCTGAATGCTGAATCAGGCTTAAGGAGAGAAACCTGGGTAAAAGGAGCTGTGGTGGAAAACTCGGACCATGGGTAAAGCGAAGCACTGGGTGGTCTGTAAATACCTGCTCGGTGCGGTGGCCCGCGTGGCTGGATGGTGCCCGAGTGGGGACGGGGCTGTCGCATCCCGGCTGCTACAAGAAATAAGGAATAGGCTTTGCTGCCATCTACCTCTCCCGGGCTCCCCAGCAGCCAGCCCCGGTGCCATGGGGAGGCCGAGGGTGCCGTGGGGCTGCTGGTGGGGCTGGGGGCTGCCCTGCTGCTCTTGGGAGTCCTAAAACATCCCAACCTGAGACCGAAATGGTGCTGGGAGGCTTGCAGCGGGGGGCGCTTTGGTTTCTCCTCTCCATCCCTCTGCTTTGGTCAGTGGTGGCTCTTGCACCATGGTCTTCCTCCAGCATCAGCCCAAAGGTTGCTCGCTCCCCTCCGGAGTGGGGTGTAGGTGCTGCCTGATCTCTGTCCCTTGGGAGGATTTCATGGGGAAGAAAGAGCAAGGGTGGGGGATATCCCCTTGTTATCCCATTTCATCAGGCATCTGCTGCCGAATGTCATGGCCTCCAAGGGCCCCAGGCTGTGCCGTCATCAGGCATCTGCTGACCAATGTCATGGCCTCCAAGGGCCCCAGGCTGTGCCAGGCACATTTTGGGGCTGCTCTACCCCAAGCATCAGCCCAAGCCAGATTTGCTTTGCTCGAGCCCTGCCAGGCAAGGCAGCTCCCCTGCCTGCACACCCTGGGCACTCTCCTCTCCCTGCTCCCCATTTAATACATTTTTTGGCACAGGCAGGGCACTCTACGCTGCATATCTGCATTGCACAGCTGGCAGGGCACATCTGGGAGGGATATTCCCCTACAACCTCCGGCCAAGCCTGCTCCCCGCTGCGTCTGATCCCGCTGGATGGAGATGCAGCAGCAGTGGGATGTCCTGGTCCTTTCCCACCTGTGGCATTGGCTCTGCTGCTGCATCTTGGTGCTTCTTCAGCCCTAAGCTGATGGCAGTGCCCAGTTCAGGCCACCCCCCCTGCTTTTTGTGCTCAATTTGTAGTTTTGTATTATCCCCTGAAATCTGTGCTCCTGCTGATGTTCTCTAGACCTTAAAGAGCATTTAACCACCTGTTAAATTATTTATCCCTCCGAGGTTTCGTTCACTCGGGGCAGCTCTTGGGCCTCCTGGAGAATTAACTAGAGCCATAAATCAAAGAGACATTTGAGAAATTTCCCATTGCTCGTGCTGATGGCGGCCTGGCCCCTGAAATGCCACTCGCAGCTTGGGAGCCGGGTGCTGCCACTTGCTGCTATTACTTGTTTAGGAGCTTGTTAAATTTAGAAGTTAAAGAGACTCCAGGAAACGGATGAGACACACCAAGTGCCAGCTACGGGGGAAATTGGGTGGCTGCCACCCCCTGAATACTCCTTTTTACGGTGGAGTTTTTTTCAGGCTTTGCAAAGCACTGCCATCAATCCAGTTGCGAGGGTGAAAGCGGCCGAGGGCGGCTCGTGGGCTGGCGCAGGGTCAGGGTGCTGTGCCCCAGGGATGGGTGCCAGCACCGCTGCCTGCTTGGGGGGTGGGAGATGGGATGGTGGGACTGCAGCAGCTTTGCCTGAATGAAGGGCAGGGGATGCGCCCGACGCGGAGGGGGGGTAGCCTGATCCCCCGAGGGGCTGTTGGCGATGCTGGGGGTGTAAAAAGCTGATGGCTTTTACCTGTTGTTGTCTTACAGGGATGGTGCAAGGTCTCTGCCATCCTGCTCCAATGCTCCGGCCGCCTGGGAAGGCTGCGGGTGCTTCCAAGGGGGCCGGTGGCCGGCGTGCAGCAGCGCTTTCTTCATTTGACACAGTGAGCCTTGTCCTGGGCGCCCCTGGCAGCTGCAGGGAAGGGTTGGGAGCAACGGGAGGTGCAGGGAGGAGAAGCCCAGCACGGGATCAGGCTGCTGGCCCCGAGGCTTGTTCTCACTTACGCACCGGAGCTGAGCTGAGGACGGGAATTCGGGCGGGCTCGGCAGGGTGGCGCGTTCAGTTTTGCACAGGATGTTTTTTGGACCGGCTGCAGCAGCGTCCCAGCCGGGCTGGCAGAAAGCAGCAGCCCTGCTCAAGGCATGCATGCGGAAGCTGTTCAGTAAGGCGAGGCAGGGGACAAATCCTGGCTCTCTGATGTCTTTTTCCAGCATCATATGGAGTCAAATGTGTTTAGGAGTTACCTCTGGGCAGGGCCTCTGGGTAAACAAGCTGTCGAGCAGCGTTGCTGCGTCCAGGGCAGGGAGCTGTGGGCAGCAGAGATGCAATGGTGCCCGCAGAGCTGCGCTGATGCCAGGCGACACCCGCGGGGGCCTCCACTGCAAGGACATTCCCATCGTGCTGAAAATCATACAGATTGCCCTGTGCCCCGAGGTCTGCAGCTCGCTTCGTGTAGCTTCTGTAATTTTATGGCTCTCTTCGTATGCTTTACATTGCCTGGATGCTGCCGATTGCGTTGCGGGTGCGAGCTGGGGACAGCTCTCCCCTCCTCGCTCCGTGCCCCCGGCAGAAGGGCGATGAGTAGGCCCGGGAGTTTGAGGCACCCTGGGTTTGCAGGAGGGGGCTGCTTGGCTACAGTGCTGCCAGGGTGCCATCCCCTGCTGCCCCAGCCGTGCTGGCGTGGGCTCTCCGTGTGTCCCCTCCAGGTGGGTGTGGGGTCTCCATTTGCAGCCCCTACCTCAACAGTGCCCTTTCCCTTGGCCCCCCCGATTTCTCCCCATGCTGGAAGCCTTCTGCAGGGCTGCAGGCAGATGTTTCACCTTCCCTGAGACATCGCAGCTTCCTTGGCCATCCGTGCTTTTCCAGCAGGAGCCACCTGCATCACTTCTGCTCCTGAGCAGGAAGGAGCAGCCTCGGGAGACGGACTCCACTGCTGACCACAGCTCGGATCGCTTCTGTCACTGCCTTCCCTCTGCCTCCCCCTGCACCACCTCGTTGAGATTTTTAAACATGATTTGTCCTTATTCCCTTCCTGCATTAAATCCCAGGACCACCCCAAGGTGCACAGGGACAACCCAGCTGCACCCCTGGGATCCCCGGGGACCGCAGGAACCCTCCTTCCCCTCGGGACCAGGGCAGAGCACCCAAAGAGAGGACACGAGCTGGTGCCGTGCGGTCCGATGAGCCCCAACCCCACCTTCCCTAATAAATTAATTAATTTGGCTCCCTGCGGGATGATGCAAAGCTGCAGACAGACCTCGGAGAGGGGTTTTCTCCCCCCCCTCCCGCGCCCATGCTGCCCTCAGCCCTTTGCAGCCTGCCTGGCTCGGTCCTGCTGTTTATTCCCCATAGAAATGAGAATTTCAGTTTATCACGTCTGCCTGGCAGGCAGCAAGCCACCAAGTGAGCGAGAAGGAGCCTGCAGCAGCAGCCGGAGAGAGCTGGGAGAAAGCGCTAGGTAATAGAGGTATTTATTACTGGGGAGAGGAAATTTATATGCTATTCCCGCTTCTTCAGCTCTCAGTCATCACCAAGGGGAGAGGAGGAGTGGGCAGCTTACGCAGGAAATAGCCAGAAGTCTGTTTTCTGCCCATTTGTCAGTCTGATGAACAAGAAAAATATAGGCGGTCTTGATGAAGGAGAAATAGAGGCTGGAGGAGGCTGGCGCGTGGCCCCGTGGCCGTTCACAGCCACCAGCAGCCCCGGAGTCCTGGGGAAGCCACCCTGGACCCCCACCCCGGGCTGGGGGCTGGTGCCACAGTGGGGCTGGGGGGATCCAGGGCTCCCACACTGGTGGCAGCGAGCTGGGAATGGGAATGCAGGGAGTGGGCAGGAGCAAGGAGGGGATGGACGGGGTGGGGATGAGATGGGAGAAGAGGACATGGGGAGCAGTAAAGGGGGTCTGGTGAGGACAGCCGTGGCAGTGGGATGGGGATGGTCTCATGTCTGGAGCCGTCACCGCAACCCAAGCATCTCCCCACAGCAGGGACCCCCCTCCCCGTTTTAGTTTACCTAAAGCGCTTGGCACCTACCAGAGAAGAGCACCAGGGAGTAAAAACCCTACCAAGTATTAAGTGCTAATAATTCCCTACTTTTATTTGCAGTTATCCACCTACACGAAAGAGGCTGGGGTTTTGCTGACACTTCCTTGCTGGGAATTGAATGCTGCCTGAATCATCCATCCAGGGCCATTTGTTCATAAAAGTAAGGAATTGCTGTTTGAATCTTTTTATTGCTGCTAACGTGACACAGGCAGCGGTGATGGATTGGGGGAGCCTTTGCACAGCCTGGGGATGTCCATGCTGGGAAGTGGCACAAATGTGGGTGCTCATGCACCCTCCTGGGGGGCGCAAACACCGCTCGGGTCCCCCTGGGTTCAGCCCCATGGAGCAGAGGCTGTTGGGGCTGCACGATGCGCCCCTGGCACTGGCAGGGGGAAACCTTGCCCCCTCCCAAGCTGTAACCCCAACAGCTTTTCCCTTGAGGGGCAACTTCTCCCCATGGTACCAGGGTCCCTGCGCTCCGGTGAGGGGCTGGGGTGGGATTTGGACCCCCCAGCCCTGTGAGTGTGATGGCACAGAGGGAAGGGGTGAGTTTTTTAAATCTTTCTTGTTGTTTCCAGAGCTGCTGGCATGGCCGGACAAGAAGATGCTTTTCCTTTGGCAGAGACAAATAGAGAGAGCCAGAGCCTCCGGCATCCCGGCTGCCGCTTCCGCACTCAGATGTGATAAATACGTCCCAGGAGAAACCCCGGAAAGTGATGTCACAGCCCGAAGGGGATCAGCCCCGGGGCAGGATGAGTGCTGTATGGCATGGCGTCCGGCCAGGACCCCATCTCAAACCTCGCCACCTCGCACCCCACGCCTGTCCCCATGTTTGGGGGCAGGACCTGGGGCTGTGCCCTGCAGCCGCAGGGGACTCACGCAGCCACCATGGGGCAAGGACCAAAGCCCGGCCCCGTGCTGAGCTCTCCCTCCTCATCCCTGCAGATGTCTCTAAATTAGGGATGTTATTAACTACAAGCTGCTTTTTCCCTGACTGCTGCTTGCACAAACAATAACTGATTTAAAATGAATTGAGCCAATTACTGCAGTTTTCCTAAAACAGATGACGGCAATACCCGGGTAAGGAGGAGCCATCCCAGCTGCAGCGGGGAGAAGAGTTGGACACTGAAATGCCCTTTGGGCCTGAATTTCCAGCTGTCTCGCTTTCCTGGCTAAGTCTGTCTGCTTGCCTCCATCACATGTGAATTTAGGTGGTAGCAGCCAGGGGCTGCTGAGCAACCCCGGGCCAACAGCGCTGGCGGAGGTGACGGTACCCGCTCTGTGTTCAATTATCTGCTGTGAATGAGCGATGCTGGAATGATCCTTGCTGATTGCAAGCAAGCAGTGCCTGAAAGTATCAACGTATTCATGGGAAAGTGGAAAGAAATAACTCCCGAATGTTTTTCGAGGTGAGACCTTGGGGCTGGGGATCTCCCAGTTCCTTAGGCTGCGGGCAGAGCTGAGTGTGGCCGGGCCGGGCTTAAAGGGGGCCCAGAGGAAAGGGGGGGACAAGCTTTTTAGCAGGGCCAGCTGGGACAGGACAAGGGGGGATGGTTTTAAACTGAAGCAGGGGAGGTTTAGACTGGATCTAAGGAAGAAATTCTTTACAGTGAGGGTGGTGAAACCCTGGCAGGGGTTGCCCAGAGAGGGGGTGGAGGCCCCATCCCTGGGAACACTCCAGGCCAGGTTGGACAGGGCTGTGAGCAACCTGATGTGGTTCAAGGTGTCCCTGCTCCTGCAGGGGGGTTGGGCTGGGTGACCTCTGGGGGTCCCTTCCAACCCAAAACTGATTCTATGATTCTGGCACGCGGGGGTTTCCCTTATGGGAAAGGTGTGGGGTGTCCGAGGGCCCCTAAAGGGGGCAGCTCCCGCCCCAGGGTATTTAAGCAAAGCTTATTCCATAGATATGCCAAGCTGGTCTGCTGTGCCCAGATCTGATCTGCATATGAAGTTCATCAAATTTTAAAGAACAAATAATTGTCACTGGATGTCTTGTCCTTGTAATATGAGGAGCTTTAGTGAAAAGGAAACGTAATGAAGATGGATTAAAGCTTAACTGTGTGAAAATGAGTTAAGGAATCTTGAAATCAGGTTCCCATTTGTCTGCCCTTCCAAATCATGGGAAATATCGATTTACTCGCGCCAGCAGCGGTGGCGGCATGCCACAGTCCCAGGGTGCGGAGCCACCCGTGTGCCACTGGCTCTCTGGGATGGGGACGGCCCGAATCCTGCGCTGCTCCTCAGCCGGCTCGGTTTGCCGCAAGGTCTGAGCCCTTGGCAGGTTTGGCTGGGGCACGCGAGCACCGCAGGGGCTGAGCCGAGGAAGGGGCTGGGCACGACTTCCTCGTGCCGAGGAGCAGCTGGTGCCCAAGCTATGTCTGTCTGGGGATGGTGGGACCGGGCTCGAGCTCTTCCCTGTGCCCATGGCACTCCCCAGTTTGGCTGCAGCCCCCCCCCACCCTGCCCGCCCCAGGTTTCGCTCTGCCAGGAGATGCCCCCAGACAGGACAGTCCCGTTTGATGCAGCCCACACAAAAGCCTTTAGAACTGAGATTGGATGAGCTGTTGCAAAATCAATTAGTGATAAAACCCTGTGGGCAAAGCGCACAATTGTATCATTTTATTATGTTGCCATCTGAGCAGTAAAAATACAGATATACACGTATAAACCAATCTGAAACACTGGGTCAGAGATCTGGGCTCCTGCTGCTTCCCTCTTAATCTCCTATTAAGTGATATATCTTCTGATTGCTTTTGTCAGCTCTCGAAATTTAATAACTGAACCAACCGTCTTCTCCTATTGTTCGCATATAAATAAGTGTTGGATCGATAAAGAACATCTTTAAAAGCCCCTGGATTTGAAAAACGAGGGGAGCGTGGCCTGTCAGGCAGTTGTAAGAAAATTACGACTTCACACCTCCAAAACCCGGTGTTTAAAACA
>NW_009259598.1:1140792-1148636 GCF_000687185.1 Egretta garzetta
ATGCGGGATGTAAACAGATGGGGGG
The DNA here is from genome assembly GCF_000687185.1 of Egretta garzetta. Taxonomy (NCBI): domain Eukaryota; kingdom Metazoa; phylum Chordata; class Aves; order Pelecaniformes; family Ardeidae; genus Egretta; species Egretta garzetta. The sequence goes on from NW_009259598.1 coordinate 1,140,818, forward strand.
GGGGGGAACAAAAAAGAAAAACCCCTTCAATGAGATGCTTTGCTACTGGAAGGCTGAATCGATGAGGGCCAGATGAGGTTTTAGCTGTTGGTTGCGGATCGCCTGCCTGCTGCGCTCCTCCCCTACCCCTGCCTGGCACAGCTTTGGAGAAACCAGTGCTGCAACTTGGATGCTTTCATTTTTCCACAGGGATTTGTTGGAGGAGAGGTGAGCATCGCCTGCTGCTGCGGGGCCGCCTCGGCTGGAGGGGGGCTGGAGGCAGCGGGGTTGCTCTCGTGGGACAGGTTTCTCTTCTTATCCCCATCGGCAGCCTCAACCCAAATCAAGCTGATTCTCCTTTGCACCGTGGATGACTTCAAGCTGCCCGATCTCAAGCTCCTCAGAGCATCCCTGCCCAGCCGTGCTCCGCATCCCGCAGCTGCACAGCCCATCTGGGCCCCATCCGCCTCGAGAAGGCTCCTTGCCCATGGGGTGGCTGCACCGAGGAGGTAAAGCTTTTCTGCTGGAGTTCATTGCCTCTCTGAAGCATCCCTGGGGCTGCAGGGGTGGGCGGGATGCTTGGGATCTCTGGCAAATTTGCGGTGCCACATCTGGCGAGGCAGCTGGCTGCTGGGGGCGGCCAGGAGGCACCGGTGCCGGCATCGCCGCCGGCATTTGCCGCTTGCCCGGTGAGCTGCGGCACCCCAGGGCACTCTGCTCCATCCCTCTCATGCCAGTGGGGAAATTTGGCTGCAAAGCCTCAGCCCACTCCAAGGTCTGGCTTTCCAGAACTCCCTGCTAGGTGCCATGGGCTGCTGTCGTCCCCCTCCAGGGTCTGCTACACCATCGTGAATTCTTCCAGCATCGCCGCACGGTAGCGGAAGGCGAGCAGCCCTCAACTCTTAACTGTGGCATTTAAAAAAAGGAAAAAAAAAAAAAAAAAAGTGTGGGAATACACAGCCAGGCACTGTGCACTGCTCAGGGCGTGCGGGTAGGGAGGGTTGCGTTCCCATAATCTACGGCACTCCAAAGTCTAGGGGGCGAGATAAGCAATGCCGAGGAGGCCTCCTTCGCACGCGGCGTGTTCAATCACTCTGTACAAAAAAAGCCCCGGTGCCTCCGCTCCTCTGCTTTTCCCTCGCTTCAAAGAACAAAAGGAAACGGGCTTGTTGCTTTGGAGGTGAAGGAAAGGAGGCTCCCGAGACCTGGGCAGAGCGGGCCATGAATTATTCAGTGTAGCTGTCGGTGCAGGAGTGGTGCCGAGTCCTGCTTCTGTGGTGACCCCAGCACCGGGTCCGGCCAGGAGCCCTGAATTTGGATGGCTGCAGGCACAATCCTGCTGGGTCCGGAGGCAGGAGGGTTCCCGGACAGCTGGGGCTGGGGGCTGCATCCTTCCCCCCTCCCCAGGGCATGACTGCGCGGGTGCTTTGGAGCAAACGGTGGTTTCTATTCCTGCATCCCCATCCCAGTGGCGAGCCTTGGGCTTTCCGCTGCCTTTGGTTGCTTTGGACCAAAAAAAAGGAGGAAAAATGCCTGCAAGGGGCACACGTGCTGAACGGGGCGGGTGGCGGAGGGCGAGAGCCCCGGCAGCAAACGTGCTTGGGATTGCTCTCCAGCCAGCTCGGTAACAAATTCACTGACACAGGGAACAATTTTTTCCCTGACTCTGCCAATTCCTTAACGACGCTGACTCGAAGGGCCCCGCAGGGAGGGGAACTTGAACTCTGCAAAAAGCTCTCTGCTGAAGCTTTATTTAAGGCTGCATGGGGGATGCTTAAATATTAAAGGCCAAAAAAATAATGGCTGCTGGTGGGCTGGGCGGCAAGGGACATGGTACAGGCGGTGGCACCGGCTGCCCTGTGCCCTGGCTGTGCCTCTCATTGCCTCTAAACCCTCCAGCTCATGGGGCTGTCACCTTGCTGGGGACGGTCGCTGCTCTCCCTGCCGTGATCCAGGCTGGTCGAGCCCACAGGTCCCCTTTCCATGGCTTTCGAGACAGCTCTGGGCTTGCGTCCCAAGAGCATTTCCTCGGCTGGACATCGGCATCTTGTCGACACAGCCCAAGAGAAAGGACAAGGATTGAGCATCTGTGTTTTTCTCTGTGCTGCTGCTGTTTATTTCTTATTTTTTAATCCCTACTTCTTGACTGTAGGAGTCCTTGTGCTGACACAATATTATTTATTTATAAAATATGTACAGGAAAGCGCTCGGGTACCGGTCCCACTCTCCAAGGTTGGCCGCGCGTGCCCAGCTGGCCGGAGTGGAGGTGAAAGACGGTTTCTCTGCCTTGGTGTGGGGAGCAGGAGGAGAAAGGAAAGGGCTGAGAAAGATAGAGACTTCAAAGTATGTGAGCAAATATTTACAGGTTCCAAGACAAAAAAAAAAATATATCTACAGTGTTGTCTTGGGGATACAGGGAGCCAGGCTTGAAGCGAAGCCCGCGCCCAGCTCCATTTGTTATATTGATTTATAAAGACTACGGGTATTGATTTCCATCGGCCATGCGGCAGCGGGGTGTGCGGCTCCGGTCAGCCCCGGGCTCAGGTGCTGGCAAGGGGCAGCCGGGGCTGCTCCAGCCATGGGTTTGTGCTTCTGGGGTTTTTGCAATGGTGCTTTGCATGCTTGGGTTTTGCAAACGGGGGCCGAGTGCTTCTGCGGCACTGCCTTGAGTGGCAGGGAAAGGGGATGCGAGCAGGGAACGTGTTTCGGGGAGGCAGGGAGGCAAATATTGCAGTTTGGGGTTTCCCGCTGGCTGCTGCTGTTTTAACAAGATGTGCACAAAGCGGGGGGGGGGGGGGGTGTGTGTTCACTGGTGCTTGGGGCAGGTAGGGAGAGTCCCCAAAAGCTGCCCAGCTCCTGGGAGCTGGGGAAGGGACCTGGGCTCCCCTGCAAGGGGCTGTGTCAGCGTGGAAGAGCTCAGCGCGCCGTGTTGGCACCGGTGGGTGCGGGGGTGCCCCAGCGAGCGTGCCCAGGGCCGGGGGTCTGCATGTGGGGGGGAGCTACCGCAGTACGGGCACAGCTAACTGCTTGTGTGGGGGGGGCGGTGCACAAGGGAGTGACTCCGTGCAATGGGGCTGGGGGTGCATGGGTGTCTGTCTCGGTCCCCAAGCTCGGCAGGTCGCCCCAGTTCAAACTGTCCATGGTCTATGCAGGTGATACTTGGCTGGAGGAGACGGAGGAGACCTCGGTCTTGCTCTGGGATACGGTGGAGGAGACTTCTTCATCCCCAAAGGGGTTCTTGCCGCAGCAGATTGTGGTGATCATGCAGTTGCGGAACTGAAGGAGGGAGAGAAATGGAGAATGATGGCACTGGGGACCAGCAGGGACATGCTGCTGTACTGAGAGCTGCCGACACCCCCTGAGCTTGCTGCTCCCCCCAGGCTGAGATGCAATCACTGGTGGGGCGGACCCCAGGCATGCTGGTATGTCAAGGGCTCACCTGGAAGGCATGGGGCATCTCACCTGTTTGTTCATGAGGACATAGATGATGGGGTTGTAGAGGGAGGAGCTCTTGGAGAAGAAGGCAGGCACTGCCATGAGCGTGGCGGTGAAGTCTGCTCCCTTGTTGGTGAAGATCCAGAACGCCACCACAGCGTAGGGCGTCCAAGCCAGCATAAACCCCAGCACCATGAGGATTACCATCCGCGTCACCTCCTTCTCAGCCTTCTGGGTCGTGGCTGACTCCTGCTGCTGGGCAGCTGCCTGTGGGCAGGGGGGTGGTGAAGGGCACCGTGCATCTTTCCACTCCCAGACCACCTCCCTTCTCCTGCCCGAGCTGCCCACCCTGTCCCCATTCACCCCCTCCCCACGTTACCTCTCGGACTTTGCAGATGAGGCGCCCATAGGAGAAGAAAATGACCACAACTGGGATGATGAAGTGGATGATGAACATGTAGAGGACGTAGGACTCATTGTGGTAGTCGGGGTTGTGGGTGTAGTAGTCAGGACCACAGGAGCACTGCATCCCCTCCGGCATGTATCTGCCAGTGAGAAAGGTTAGGATTTTCGCCCGGATCCTACCTGGGGACAACAGGAGGGGTTCAAACCTGGGGACTGAGTTCCCCAAGGATGGGAATGCTCCATGGCATGTGTGTTCTGTGTGAGCTCCTCCCTGGCTTCTCCTCTGCACCCCACAGCACCCCGCCTCGGCTCTGCAGCGCGCGGCTCCTTGGGGGCCGGCAGTGAGCTGTGCCGACATGTTGTGCTTGGGCACGTAGCATCGGTTTGTTGTGACACTCGCTCCCTCCCACGGGGAACGGGCTGTTTGTTTCTTCCCTACGTGGCTGAGCACTTGCCTGCTGGGAGCCACCTGCTCTCCCGCTGCTGATGGAGGGACGCTGAGTGGGGACGGGAGCCGTCGGCTTGGTGGGTCCAAGCTCTTGAGGGCTTCGTCCCCGCTGCTGCATGGGGTGGAGGGATACACAGCCTGGGTCTGGAGGGACCCCAGCTCAAGGGATGCAGCTCAGGTCTGCTTGGGAGCCTGGGCAGGGATTCCAGGTCAAGGCTGTAGAGGGACCATCTGGTGGTGCCTCATCACAGGTGGATGGCAAAGGGACTTTGCTGCCCCAAAGCCACCTTCTGCACATGCCCAAAGGGCTGGTAGGGGCTTGCTGTGACCCCACAGGACAGCTCTGCAGCGGGGAGTCAGGAGGGGCCGGAGCTACAGCATTAGAGACTTTACCTCCATCTCCTCGGCTCCTCCCTTATGCTCCTGGTGGCCTTTGGCTGCTGCATCAGCTCCTGGCCAGAGGTGTGGGTGCGTGCAAGAGCCAGGCGTGGGCTTGAGCTCACACACTCGCTGGAGCCTGGGGAGCAGCTTGTGGTGTCACCAGCCAGCGTTGACTCTGTTATTGCTGGGGGGCATTTGTTGGGGGGAGCTGAACTGTGCTGCGGTGCTGGGAGCAGCACAGATGGGCTCGCGGGGAGAGCGGGGCAGGGGTGCTGGGAAAGGTGCTGCAGGGCTCCTAGGAGCAATGCTGGGGTGGCAGCTCGCCAGCACAGCCAGGTTTGCCTCCCCAGAGCAGCCTTGCCTGCTGGCCAGGTCATCTAAACCCTCTTTATGGTCTGCAGAGAGAGGTGGGCTCTTCACAGCATGGGTGAGACGAGCTGTGCCTGTCGAAGCCCCTCTTTCTCCGCAGAACACGAGGGGAGCATGAAGGGCTGCTGCAGCTGGAGACGCTGAGCCCTTGGTTAGGGGATTCCAAGCCACAGTGAGACTGACAGCTGGCAACTTAATTCTGTTCTGACTCGCCCCGTTGCCTCTCTCGCCTGGAGCCCAGCGGGTTTCACGTCTGAGCCACGAGTGCATCTCCTGTCCCGCTGGGGTGGTTGCAGAGCAGCTGGGGCTGCTGCTGAGCATCCTTCGGCTCACCTGGACCAGCCAAAGAGGGGTGGAGCAGCACAGGAAAAGGCCATTATCCAGGTAAAAGCGATGCCCATCATGGCGTGGGTTGCAGAGAAGCGAAAGTTTCCCATGGGTTTGCAGACGACGATGTAGCGCTCTATGGCCAAGACAACCAGGGACCACAGGGCAACTTGGCCTGCGGGAGGGAGAGAAGGAGAGAGCGTACGGTGGTGGTAAGAGCTCCGCTGGGCGTGATCTCCCCTTCATGGTCTTGTGGTTGCAGCAGAGAGCAGAGGGAACTGAGGAGCTGGGGATCAGCAAGGGATAACCAGCATCCTACTCAAGAGCTGAGAATCTCCCGGCTGGAACGTGCAAAAGGTCTGGGAGCCAAAGGGAGCATCTGTGCCACAGCGGAGTGGTGGAGATGGAGGCAGGGGGGATCGTCGGGGGGGTTTTCATCATTTGAAAAAGCAAGGGGGTGAATTCCACCTAGGCGTGAGGAAGCACAATTTCCAGCAAAGACGCCAGATGCGTCCAAACCTGTTGATGCTTTTAAATGTGCGTTTCATGAGTCTTCCGCCAGGGCTGGATCAGGGGAGGCGTTCGGGGGAGGCTGTGTGGGTGGGCATGCGTGCACATGTATTTATAAGGGATAATTAAACTTCAGGGGCTTGGGAGCGTTTAGTCTGTGCTGTAAGCCTGCTAATGCCCCCAGCTGTGATAATCTGCTGATAACTACACCCTGCGCTGGGATTTGCTGGAGACCTGCTGCTCGCACACTGCTTGCTTCCCAGCAAACTTTCTTCCCCGCGAGCAGGACCCTCCTTGTTCTTTACTAGACACAAACATTGGAAGGGCAAGTAATGCTGCCTGAAAGCCCACCGGCTTGCTCCATCTCAGATGGTGCAGACCCATATGATCTTCTGACCCCGAGACCAAGCCCTTCCTTGAGCCTTGGCCTAAATCAGGACCTTTAGCTTTGTTTTTGCCTGGCAGAATATCCATATTTTATTTTTTTTTTTTTCCCAGATCAGCATCATTGCAGAGAATTGCCCCATTTAGGGGAAGAAAAAAAACAAACCACCAAGTGAAGTCCTTGCAGTGGTTATGGATCTCTGCAGCGAGGATTAGCAGTTGTCAGATCCATCACGAGGTGCCGTGTGGGCCCGGCTGGCTGCGTGGGCACCGGGTGCAAAATGAATTTTCCCTGTTTTGCACGGGGGCTTTCTGCAGGGCGAAGCGTTAGCGAGCTCTCATGTCCCTGAGAAGTGAAATAAGGAAGCTCCCAAGGGCACCCAAAGCGGGTGCAAGTGGGACAAGAGCTGAGCAATTGCTGCAAAGCCTGGGCCTGGTTTCCCCAGCTCTGTGCAGCACCGAATCCTCCTTCCCCTCCATGCTGCTGCTTTTCTGGTTAAGAGCTGCCACATCTCCCTTTTGCCCCTAGGTAAGCTGTGACCCATCTCCTTGTCTTGAACTCCTCCTCTCCATGCCTGTAACCCCTTCTGCGGGGTCCCTCTCCCCAGGGACGTCTCTTCCCTCCCTGAACCCTTCTGAAGGTGCGTGATGTTGATTCAAGGGCATGATGTGGCCATCCCCAGTCAGGTCTCTGCCAGCCACGCAGCTCTGGCGTGAGACCCCCCCTGCACGTATGCTGGGCAGTGTGGCCAGAATGACCCCAGGCTTGATCCTGCAAACAAGGAGCCCTTCCTGCTGTTCGTTTCCTTGCAGCTGCCTGTTGTGAGATGGGCGCTTCTTGGCGTCAAGATCGCACTTGCATAAATCTGTCTTTATCCCCAGCTGTAAGCCGCAGGGAAGCGGTGCCTTGCATGGCAAGCTCTGCCCCGCGCTAGGAGCTGCCACACCGCACGCGAGATGACAGCTTTCTGCACGGGAGGGACGCCGCATGCATCGCAACCATCCCAATAGCATGATGAAGCGGTGGAATTGGGCTCCTAAAGCCCTGAAGGAGGAAGATCATCCACTGCCAAGCCTGGCCCTTAAACCCAAGCTCCCACCCCACAGCACTTACCTCCCAACGTGGCGAAGAAGCCCTCCACGGCACAGCCAACGGGTCCGAAGACGAAGTAGCCATTCCAGGCAGTGTAGAAGGTGACAGTGAAGCCAAAACAGGCCATGAAGAGGTCAGCCACCGCCAAGTTGACCAAGATATAGTTGAGCGGCTGCCGGAGCTTCTTGTGTTTGAATGTGACCAGGAGGGTGAGGAGGTTGATGGGCAAACCGGTGGAGATGAGGAAGAAGATGTAGCAACACACGAGGCGGTATTTCCAGGGCTCGGCTAGGTAGTACTGGGGGTACTCAAAGGGGCTTCGCACCACCCCTGTCTTGTTGGACATGGGCACATAAAAATTGATGCCTTCCGTCCCATTCATCCTGCCAATGTTACGGCAGCTGCTTTGCTTTTAAGGGTTTTTTTAAAAATCAAATACTCTGGGTTTGTAATTAATTTTGCTTCAACCACAATTTAAAAAAAAAAAA
>NW_009259598.1:1151391-1152854 GCF_000687185.1 Egretta garzetta
CTGCTTTTCACCACTCTTTCCATGCCGAGGTGCATTTACAGATTGGTAGAAGCCAAGACTGTTGGAGGAGCCCAGAATTTCAGCAGATAACTCTGGCCCTAAGGGATGTGCAGCTTGGGCAGCTCCTTTATCACCTCACTTAGGGAGGCAGCTGTGGGATCAAGCAGCCCACACCAGAACAGTTCAGACACACGTCTGTTTGTAGCTCTAGTCCTGTACTTCAGAGAATACCTCAGTATTTTACTGTACTTTACCCTAAGCTCAAAGCTACCTAATCACCTTGTCCACCCCCTGCCAGGGCTGAAAACATACCACCTTCTGGAAAAAAAAAATGCAGGCGAGAACACTGACAGTGGGAACCTTTGCCACCATGGAAACCATCTCAAAAAAAAAAAAAAAGGGAAGCCCCACCCCCCCAATGTGGAAAAATACCCAACTGAAGGATTCCCCCTACCCCCCGCCCTCGCAATCCAAAAAATAAATGGTAAATCCCGAGGGGACGGGAGGTGGTGCGCTGCCCCTGCGCCGCGTCGAGGGCTGGTGGTGCCCGCGTGCCAGGGGAGGTTTTATACCCTTCGGCCTCCTCGAGGGAGCGCGGGGGGAGGCTGGATTAGGGGCTCGGCTAAGTTTGTATGACAAGGGCAACGGGATTGAGAGGGGTTGATGGTTTAAGCACCCTCTAAGCAGCCAGTTGGCCCCAAAACCTGCATTAAAGCGTATTAATTGCCATTAAGTGTTTAATATTGTTTAAGGAGTTGGGGGGAGGAAGGGATGGGGTGGGAGCCCTTTGGAAGAGGGGCAAAGGCAGGAGGAGCGATGGTGAGTTGGGGAGCGGCTGCTTTGAGCGATCGATGGGGAAATGGGTCTGTGCTCAGGTCCACAGTGGGTCACAGCCTTTGGGGTGTCCCTGGGTGGCTGAAGGACTCCATGGGAGTGTTTGGGGACTGGGGAGTGCCCAGCTCTGCCCCACTGACCTTGGGGAAGTCGCTGGGGGAAGACTGGACCGAGCTCTGCAGGTCTGAGCTGTTGGCCCAGCTCTGGCTGTTTGGCTGCTCCGTGGCTCGGGGGCCCAGTGCAATGCGGGTGCTGCCTGACGTGGATACGTGTCCCCATCACGGAGCAAAACCAGGCTCTGCTAACGTGGGCATGGAGCTGGGTGAAGGCAGAGGGGGGAAACCACTTCCCATCCCAAAGGCTGCAATCCTGGTACACACAGGATTTTGGGGCCAGGTCTCCTGGCTGTATTACGCCCTGAATTGTGCGCCCTGGTTGTGCAAAGGACAGGGAGTTTCCTCCTCTGCCTTGCCTCCTCTCTGGGCTGAAGGATATATGTTATTCAGCTGATCATAGAATCACAGAATTGTTTGGGTTGGAAAAGACCTTTAAGCTCACCAAGCCCAACCATTCCCCTAACCCTGCCATCCCACCACTAAACCCTGGCCCTCAGCACCTCAGCTGCCTGG
>NW_009259598.1:1152988-1163791 GCF_000687185.1 Egretta garzetta
TTTGTCGCTCTCCTCTGGACATGCTCCAGCAATGCAACGTCTTTCTTGTAGTGAGGGGCCCACAACTGAACCCAGCTGATCCTGCGAGGACCTCTGGCAGGACTGGAGGGAGGACACCATCCGGCAGGGATGGATGTGGCACAATCAGCCCTGCGACCCCCTGTCTCCAGGGGAGCTGGTGGTGAGTGTTTCCCATGGGAGCCTCCTCCCCATCCCAGCAAGGGGGATGCCAGGCTGGGTTGCAGCTTTGCAAGGGCTGGCAGGGTTTAGGGAGGGTCTAAAACCAGGCTGACAAAGTGCTGCTTGCAGGAGAAGCAGCGCCTGAGTGGCCCAGGGGAGGGAAGGTAAAGCTTCAGCAATGCTGAAGTCCCAAATTCCCTCCAGAGATAGTGCAGAGAGACCAACATCAGCCTGTAGCTGTGCTGGGAGAGCAAGCGGGATAGAAAGAAGATTCTCCCAGTCTCTCAGCACTCAGTATGGGGTGTGGGATCCCCATCCCAGCACACACGAGACTGGGAAACCCATCTCGGCAGGGTCAGTGCCAGCTTGGAGCACCAGTGCTCCATCTCATGCAAGCTCTTTCCCCATTTCTTCCTTCTGGGTCATGGGTGCTCCTTCTCCAGGAGACCTGCCTAAGGCGCCTTAGAGAAGCTCTTCCATTAATCTCTGACATCTGGTGGCGTTAATGGCCCTGATCTGTTAATGCGGTAAGCTGTTAGCCTCTTTCTCACCGCTGCCCTCCACCAAGACAAGGTGGATGGAAAAAAGTCAACGCTGCCTTGCTGGATGAATGAGGTCTTCTGCAAGACTGGAGTGCCTCAGAGCAAGAGGGCAGGAGCGGAAGGCTAAGGGGTGTGGGTGGGATGAATGATGTCCTAATCGCTGACCTGCTGATCCACCTGCATGGGTCCGAGAGGAGCAGAACTAGGATGTGGTGAGAGTAAGTGGGTCACATCAGCCTCAGGTGCCCTGGGATGAGGACTCCCCGTGGGGTGTCTGTGCCTCTCGGAAGGTATCTCACTGCACATCCCGTGAAACCGCCAGTCATGAAATTCCTAGGCTAAGTCTTCCTTGAGGAGATGAGTTTCTTGTGGAGAAGTCCCATGGCCTTACTTCTCAGCAGCTTTCCATGGAGGTTTTTCATGCCTTTCCTGGCTTTTGGATGTACAAAATTCGGGTGCATTTTTGCAGAATTAGCTGAATATCAAAGGAGAACCCAGAAATGCTAGTACACGTAAACAGATGTGCATCTCAATTCCAACCTGTCCCTCCCAACTTCCATGGGGGAAAGCAACTCTTCTCAGCTAAAAGATTTCACTATGATGGTCCACCTTCAAAAGACTTGGACCTTGCTGGTGGTGCCAGCAGCACCTGAAAGCTCTGGTGCTTCGTGAGGGTTTTGTATCCGAACACGGTTGTCTCATGGGAAAGTTAATTTTCGTGTCCCAGAAAGCAATTTGTACCTCCCATCCCTGTGAGACTTTCTGCCACGTCTTTGTGGTGTCCTGTCTTCCCCTAAAGGGTAAAGACTCATACAAATGAAGCACAGCCATGGTGAGAAGAGATGAAATGACGGTCTGCTGGGGAGGGGGGGGGAAGCATCAGCAGTGGGTTTTTGCACAGAGCTTTTTTCCTTGATCAGTGCAAACCCTCTCCACGCCCTCGTTCAGCTAAGCTGGGGTGCACCTTTGGCTTCACGCATGGTATCCAGAAGCGTTTCCTACAGAGGATGCCAACAACTGGACCAAGAGGACTTTCACCTGACCTTCAACTACATCTGGACCAGCACTTTTCCCCTTTTTGGGACCTGAATATGGAGCAGGTAAGCCTGAGCTGCCTCTGTCGTGCTAACAGGGGTCTGTCCCTTCCCAGCTGCCCTTGTGGACTCAGCTTTCTCCCCTCGCGAGCTGAGGCCGGTGTTTCAGTTGATACCCCAAGGCCGGTGGATTTAGAGCTCTCCACGGGTCAGCCCCAGCCGGAGCGATGCCGAAGGCCTCGAATAAACTCAGCCTAGGAAAACGACACCGGAGAGGATAGCTGGTGCCTCCAGGACGTGTCCTGAGTGCAACCTCGGTTCCCCCTGTGTCTCTGTCGCAGAAATGGAAAGTGATGGCTTTAATTTGGCGTCTCTTAGCAGGGAAACTTTACAGGCTGTCTCCCAGGGAGCTCTCAGTTGTTTTCTTTGCTGACTCCGACAAAGGTGGCAATAGTAAAATTCAGGCCCTGCTTAACGTGAGAGGAGAGGCTTGCTTTCTTTGTGTTTGTCCTTAAGGAAAGGATGGGTTTTCTTCCCTCCTGCAGGTTTTTTTCTGCTTTGCTAAGCTCTTTGGGATGAGATTGTCTCTTGTTCGTTGTTTGTCAGCACATTGCGTGACGGAGCCCTGAGCTGCTCTGGGCTTTCATGTCCTGTGTAAAGCAAGAAATGATAATTATAATCAAATAACTAACTTGCACCAAGCTGATACGGTTGCTTCACTGGGCTCGAGCGACAGGCACAGCAAACCATGTGGATGTGCCAGGGGAGCTGGGTTTCCCGGAGCGGTGGCAGCTGGGAGCCCTTTGCGGTGCCTCTCCCCGTCCCGATCCAAGGCTTTTCATTGCTGCTTGGGCAAAGACCCGGGAGCGACTTGCCCAAGGGTGCACAGGGAATGATTTGCAAAGCAAGGTGTAGAGAAATGCAAAAGCAATAGAAATCAGTCACGAAGCAAACGTCTGTGCTTAAATTCTGGTGATGGGCTGATGCGCAGGACCTTGAACCTTGGCCACGAGCACCAACGCCGAATGCGAAACGGTGCCGAGCTTGCTTTTGTGCTTTTGGCTGGTTTTGTAACGTGCAGCCCTGAATCTCCCTTCCGGAGGGGCTCGTCCCTCCCTGCTGGGCAGGCACATACTGCGGTGCCTGCCGGTACCCCCGGCTGCCCTGGGAAGCCCTCATTTCCCCATATCAGATAGCAGCCATGCGCGGCCGCTGCGCTGAGCCGCTTACGCCGGGCTTGTGAGCTCCCTCGCCAGGAAAGGGGTTAAAGCAAGATAAAGCCGGAGCGTTATAGAGACCATATGGAGGGGAAGAAAACCCTTTATCCTGTAATTGGATTCGTTCCCGCCGGCTCCCGGCAAAGGTGAGGCTGAGTGGAGCTGACAGGTCGTGATGGGCGAGGCACTGCCAGCCGCGCCGGCCAAAGCAGGATGTGTGTGCACAAACTTGTAGATCAACCCATTAGAGTGGATCAAATAGATTTAAATGTGTGGCAGGGAGAAGGAGGGCACAGATGTATTTACAGTTTGGTTCAGTGGGCTGTTCCTTCCTCAGCGGGGATTAACTCAGCCACGGCTGGTGGCTCCAAGGAGGCAGCCGTGCCCTCTACTGGCAGCCGCAACGCTGGGTTGCATCCATCCAGGGCAAGGATCTGGTGGTGCAGGGGGAAGTTCTTTGTGCCATACCCTTGCTTCTTTTCCAAAAAAACAAGGATGCATGGAAGCCTGAGTCCTGCCTTGCTTACAGCCCCCAATGGGCTGCAGCCACGGGCTTTGGGCAGGAGGAATCCCAGCTCCTGTTTTCTGTGCAGGTTCCCCGTCACAGCTCCTTCTCCAGGCTCTCCCCACCAGCTCAGTCTTCCAGGGGGTGGCTGCGATGGATGCACCAGAGCCAAAGGCAGCTGGGAAGTGGGGAGAGCTTCACCACTGCCAACCTCATCTCATTTGCAAGGTATTCACAAGCAAGCAGGCCCCTGCCACCTCCCAGGCTTTTCCTCCTGCTGCTGATCCAGGTAACATCCCGGCAAGCACCGTAGGATTTCCTTGGAGAACTAGAAAGTCTTTGGGACCTGTCGTTTTCTTGCCAAGGAGCTGAGCAATCCCGGCTCAGCTGTGAACCTGCACCACTCCGTGTGGTGCTGTCAACACTTTTCATGAAGTGATAAACCGGGGCTGTAGCGGAGTAGGCAGGTTTGCAAGACAGCCTCACCGGCCACGCAGCACCCGGGACGAGCAGCCGGCACAGCCCAGCAAATCCCAGCAGCACAAGCACATTTCTCCGTACGTTCGCAGCTGTGCAAGGGAGCAAGGCATCCTCTGATGAGGGTGATGACCAACGCAAGGGAGAAGACGCTGCCTGCTCCTGCGAGATCTTCCTGTCTTGCAAAATGCAGCCAAACCCTTGCTGGATTTTGTCCTGGGTTATGGGCTGTTCGAGCCAGGTAGGTGTTAGGGAGGGGTTAAGAGGGAGAGCTGGGAGTCAGGAATCTGCGTGCAGCTCTTCACTCCAGGCTCTGCTTTGCCAAACTAGTGGCAGGTGCTTAACTGCAAAGTCAGAGAGGCCAAAGAAAGGCTTTCATTTCATTCCAGAGGGATGGAAGTGCGTAGCACCACCACCTTCCTTCTGCAGCGTCCCGCAGCGCCTGCCGTGGCCCGGCTTTGAGACCGGCTGAGCAGTCAGAAAAGTGGGTTTAGGCAAATAGAACTAATCCAGCTCTTTTATTTTTAATTTGTAAATCTCATTTGTGCTTGAACCCCATTATTCCTGAAGTCCTCACTGGGGCTGTTCGTAGCCCTCTGCTGTGATGCTTTGTACAGGCGGTTTCGTTTTGTCATAACTGGGTCAAGTTTTTTTTTCATGTCTAGTGCAGAGCCCTTGGTTTTCTCTATGGAAGCCTGGAGACTGCTGTGACATGCCCAGCGGGTTTATAATCTTTGGGGAAACAGAAGAGAGGAAATTTGGGGGTTGTGTACTTGTTTTCTGCTTTCCAGCAGGGCCTGGCTGGACTGGCTCCTTGCCCCAGTGTGCCTACAGGACCACGGGCAGCCGGCCTGGTGTTCTAGCTCCCAGAAAAGCCACGTCCTGGTGGTACTTTGGGTCTCCCAGGGAGAATTCCTCACATCACTGCCCTGGCCACACTCTCAGGCAGCTGAAGAGCACCATCTGATGCCCCTATTTCTCCTGGTGGCAGCTGGGTGTCCTGCACTGGAATTTGGTTTTGTCCAAATTTCTTGCTGTCCCTGCTTTAAAGCCTTCTAGGGATTTGCTCCAGGCCAAATGTGTCCTTTCTCTCCCTTTGTCCTTCAGCCTGTAATTGGATTCATTTCTTCCATCCAGCCCAGCCTGGGCTTCTCCCCATCCCTTTACGTAACGATGCTGGCCCTGGTCTGTGCCAAGCCCCGGTGCTTGGGGCTTGACCTGCAGCCACTGAAACCAGTGGAGGGCTTTGCACCGATTCCTATTGCACCTTGAATCCCACACTGGTACAACAACCCTTTTCTTTTGCAGTTCCTACACCCTTCCCGTTTGCTGCCTCTTTTTTCCTTTTCACAAGCAATGTGTGTTCCCTTCCAGCATCTGCATTGCTCGTGCAGTGGTTGCATCTCTGCGTGAATCCCCAGAGCACGGGGGACGTGGTAAATGCAACAACCCCGCACGGATGAGCAAAGCAATGGCAGGGCTGTCTGGAAAAATGATTGATTTTTCCACTCCTTTCATTAATATTTATTCTCCTTAATTCCCAATCTTTACTGTTTAGCTCTCCTTTGTGCTTGAGAGGCTTTCGCTGAGGTTGCTATTCATCACCTATGCAAAACATCCATGGCTTACGCGGGCATTTTGTCAAATTTGGGTCCTGGGCTGGAATCGGTCTCTGCTCCCAGGGAATGGGCAATGGGATGAGGGGAAACGGCCTCAAGTTGTGCCAGGGCAGGGTGAGGTTGGCCATGGGGAACAATTCCTTCCCTAAAAGGGCTATCAGGCTCTGGAAGGGGCTGCCCAGGGAAGGGGTCGAGTCCCCATCCCTGGGGGGATTTAAAAGCTGGGCAGACGAGGTGCTTAGGGCCAGGGTTTGGGGGTGGGATGGCAGGGGTAGGGGAACGGTTGGGCTGGGGGAGCTTAAAGGGCTTTTCCAACCCAAACGGTTCTATAACTCTAATCAGACCCGCCTAGACAGGACCCAAAGTATCTGCAGATCTTTCTGCTGTTGCCTGAGTTTTCCATTTGGTTTTCCCGGCCCCGTGTCCCAGCTGGGGTGGATGTGCTGCTGTGTTTCATGGTGAGAAACACTCACCATCAGCACGCTGACTTGCCTTGCATGTTGTCTCTTTTTCACCCTGAAGGCATCTGACCCTGTTTCCCTGTTGCCTCCCCGAATGAATTGGTGCCTTGAAAGTCTGAAAGGAGATAAAGCAGCAGCGAACTCTTCTCTCCTGTTGCAGATAAACTGCTGTTAGCTGCTGACGGTTCCTGAAATGAGATGGGTGACTCTCCCTTGAAAGCGCTGATAAATCCTGGGCTTCCAGCATAATCCAGGCCACTGTATCAGGAGATCTCCTGGGAGCTGGCAGCACTGAGCACAGCAATGCCTCTTCATGCTACGATTCTCCCGCGGATGGATGATCTCCATCATGGGAGGGGATTCTGCACCTCTGCTCTGGTGAGACCTCACCCGGAGCCCTGCGTCCAGATCTGGAGCCCTCAGCACAAGAAGGACATGGACCTGTTGGAGCGGGGCCAGGGGAGGGCTACTAAAATGATCCAAGGGGCTACTAAAATGATCCGGGGGCTGGAGCCCCTCTCCCATGAGGCCAGGCTGGGAGAGTTGGGGGTGTTCAGCCTGGAGAAGAGAAGGCTGCGGGCAGAGCTGAGTGCGGCCGGTCAGGGCTTCAAGGGGGCCCAGAGGAAAGGGGGGGACAAGCTTTTTAGCAGGGCCAGCTGGGGCAGGACAAGGGGGGATGGTTTTAAACTGAAGCAGGGGAGGTTTAGACTGGATCTAAGGAAGAAATTCTTTCCAGTGAGGGTGGTGAAACCCTGGCAGGGGTTGCCCAGAGAGGGGGTGGAGGCCCCATCCTGGAGGTTGGATCCTGATGGCTCCTTACCTCCCCTTCTCAGCAAAACAACCACTGCCTTCTGCTGCGAGACCGGGTTTACCAGTGAACTTCACCTGCAACGGTGACCACAGGACTGAATCCTGCATCCCGCGTGCGAGCAAGGATATCATACATCGTCCTCCTGCTGCTTTGACAGTGCAAGCGGCCCTGCAAAGCAGCGATTTAATGCACTTCTCGGTGCCCTAGCATTTCGTCTTGCTATGCTTAACCTGATATATTGTTGTTTGATACGGGAACAGTAGGGGGGGTAAAAGGAGGTAATAAGAAAATAAAAGGTCAGTGGGTGCCTGGTGTGTGTAAAGGCTAAATTGCTCTTTCATCAAATCTAATAAATATTCCCTGTGAGTGGGGTAGGGAGCTCCTTTTCTGAAATGCTAAGTGATTTCTCTGCCTCAGAGCCTCAGCCCAGGACTTGGATTATCGGATGCAGGCAGGGTTCCCCATCACTGGCGGCAGCCCCTCTCCTGCCCCCGGGTCACGGCCAGCCAAGCCCCACGTCCACAGTGTCCCAAGAGGCCAGGGCAGCGGGGTGCGGAGGGGGAGCAGCCCCCGGCGAGGCATGAGCCAGCCCCAGCCCCTTGCTGAGCATCAAACTGCTTTTTTTTTTTTTTTTTCCCCTACCATTCCTAAAAATATTCCTGAGCCTGCAAGTGAAAACCCGGTGGTTTGGATTTAAAAACCAAAATGGAAACAGATGAGATGCATCCCATCGTGTTTTCTCACCTCCTCTCCTTTCTCTCTTCACTTGTTCCAGATTGGGGAGAGAATGGCAAAGGAGTGACCAAAAATGAAGAAAAACAAAGTAAGGAAACATCTTTCTCATTTGTTTTTTTCCTTGTTTGAGAGACTAGAAAGTTTTTATAAGGACGGAAAACTGGTTTATTTTAAAATAGGATTTATTTTTTTTTTTTTTAAATTTTGATGGAAGACGATTGCTATGGGATAGGACACTTTGGGTAGTGCTTGTCTCCTCCATCGCTGGTAGAGAAGCTAAAGCCATCCAGCCTGTGGCCAGAAACATGGACTTTCCCCTTTCTTTTGCCCTTCCATCCTTCCATGGGGAAACTGAGGCAGCAGGCAGGATTTCCAAGTGTCCCCAGTTTTGGGGGTTCCACTTCAGGCCTGGTTTCCAGCGAGGCTTTGGTGTTATGGGGCGCAGCACTCATTTGCCAGGCTCCAGATGCCTGCGGGAAGCTCCTGCAGGTGCCTCACGGACTCGGAGGAGCTGAGTGAGCTGCTGAGGATGTAAATCAGTGTGATCCCCCCCCCGGAGTCGGGGACGCTGCTGCATCTGGGGTCTCTTGGAGATGTTGGTGCTGAAGAGCTACGGAGCATTGCATTTGCAGGTAAAACTGAGCTCTCTGCCTCTGAAAGGTGAGCGGTGGGACGCTCCCTACCCTCTGCTGCGCATCCAAACCTCCACCTCCTTCCCCAGGTCTGACCTGCACCTTATCCACGGCTCCCCGCCGCCAGCAAGAAGAGCCTTGGGTCGCTGGGTTGGCTGGGAGGAGAGAGAAAGAACGCGAGACAGATTCCCCATTAATCTGAGAGATCATTATTTGCTGCTAGAACTGAGAGGGTGAAGTGTTTTGGGGAGTCAGCAGGAGTTAAATCCTTGCCATTGATTCTCGCCCAGCCCGGCTGCGCAGCCGTGAATTAGCAGGAATTACACCGCCGAGCAGTGGGGAGAAACTGAAGTGGGCGCCAGGCAAATGCGGGGATGGGAGGGGGAAGTCTGTGCCTTTAAAATATTCATGCTGCAAATTAACATGTGCTTCAAGTCTGTGATTCTTCAAATATTTATCTAACGTTAATATTTTGAAAACCACATCAGAATTTGCCACTGGTGCTTTATTTATTAGGGGCGTTCGGCAGCCGCAGACAGCAGTGCCTGCTAAATCTGTAAAGTGTCCATGCAGAGACAGCAGCTGGAGGATGGAGCCTGGGCTGTGAGAAGGAGCTTTCTGCTCCTACTTCCAAAGCAGGGAGCCCAAAATGAACTCCTCACCCACGTCGACTTCAGCTGTGTGACTGCAGACGTTCAATTCAGCAGAGCATGCGCCGCGGTTTTGACCCCTCTGACTCCAAGCAAAAATAATTTGATGTGAGCGAGGTGAGATAGATATTCCCGTGGGCATTGGGAAGGGGAACTGGGGCTGAGAGACACGTTTGGGTTTTTTTTTCCCAGGCTTCATGACTGCTGTGGCTCTGGTGGGGCTGTGAGGGCAAACTGGATACGCACGAAGCCATGACCTCCCTTCTCATATGTGCCAGCCCCATGCAAGGAGGTTGTTGGGTATGGGGGTAGAGAGGGTGATTTGGCAGCACCGTGGCTGTCAGGGCCAGTGCTACAGCTCTGATGTCACCCCAAAATGGGAAGCTCTGCTGGGGGACACCCCAATGCCTGACCACGAGTCAGGCGGAGCGGCCATGCAGGATCTCGGTCCTTCACACTCTCCTCCCATGCTCTCTGCCCGCTGCGTTAGCCTAGGGCTGAAATTCAGCTTCAGACTCGCGTTGGCTTCTATCTCCTGTTTTTTTATGCAACCCACTTGCCAAAATACCCCGAGCACAGAGCGACTTGGAGGGAAAAGTACAGGACATGGAGACAAATGCTCAGCGTCGCTGGCACAGGGAGCTCATTTTCCCTTGATTCCTTGGCATTGCAGCTGATGCACGGCTTCGTGGACTGTACAGCTACTGCCAGTTTCCTGGTAAAATTACTCCCAATTATGCCAAACGTTTAACTTTAGGTATGAGCAGAACTGCACGCAACTCCATTCTGTACATCATATTTCTGTTCAGCTTCTAACCTCAGCTGCAATTTTGCTTCATAAAACGAGGAGAGTTTCAGGGGCCCTGCAGATTGCAAATGGTTACAGGGACTGCAGCAGGACAGATTTTTATTTTTTTTGCGTTGTAATGCTAGGGAGTGAGAGTTCCAGCGGCGGGTTTTATTTTCATTTATCTTTATTTTGCATTGGCAATGGGGACATGCCAAAAGCTGCTTTTACAGACTGGGCAAACCTGGAGCAAAAAGGTGCCTGTTGCTCCCACTCGCTCTGGTGCTTCCACTTGAAAAGGTCTTGGAGTCAGATCCCTTATTTTCGGCTCTCAGGTCCCTTATTTTCAGCTCTGGTCCCTTATTTTCAGCTCTCAGGTCCCTTATTTTCAGCTCCCTGTTCCCTTTTCGAGTACTCTTGCATAATTAAGAGGTGAACCTGGCAGACAGCATCCAACTAATACAGATATGATTAATTTTCATCTTCCCTTTTTATTTTAAAGGTTGTCCTTTCCAATGCAGAAAGCTTCATCGCAGATGGATGGGAAACCTGCCAGCCAGCCACATTTTCGAGGTAAAAGGGGACAAGACATGGGAAAGTTTAGTGCTTTGAAAAAGTGACCTTTCTTGGTAATTAATTTGTCACTTCCCAACACCATCTGCTGACTCGTCAGCTGCATCCATCATAACCATGCAAAAATACTGGAAAAGTCAATTAAAATGAGAACCGGTGTCAAATGGGCTTTGCGCAGATTCTTTAGGAAAGGGGGGGGGGGGGGGGGAGGAAATAACTTATCGTGTCCTTTTCATCAACACACATAGACATGGTCCCAGGGAGCAAAACTGCGTTGACCTGTCTGGAAGTTTTATAGGTAGGACCACTTCATTGCCTGGTGACAAGCTGCAGTAAATGCCCGGGGATCTGGGAAGCATCTTAGCGATTGCCACGTATTATTTTAAGGAGGGGTTTAGCCCAAATCGAGTGTTATTGACTGCAGCGCCAGCAGCAAGCGCCCTGTGAGCCCCAACGCGCAGCGTGGTGCGTCCCCGTCGCATGGACCGCCTGCGATGGAGCCAGGTGAGAAAAGTCATTTGACAGGCTTGGGCGATGCTCTTTTCCCCCTATCTCCAGGGCTTAGTTTTCAAGCAGCCAG